>NC_069387.1:26795000-27147500 GCF_027475565.1 Acinonyx jubatus | reverse complement strand
ACAAGGAGTGATTTGTTGGTTTTCAGCAGTATTTTGTGTCCTTTCACCTGATTATTTCTACTGTCCAGAGATTTTCGCGGAAGAGGTAGCTTTTGGGAGGATCCCACAAAGGCAGGGGGTAAGAGATGGGTTATTTATAAACGAATGTGTTGCTGAGGAAGCGCTGACGCCAGTGTCCAGACGCAACTCCGACCTGCTGCCCTCTCAATCAGTCCGCCCTGGGGCTGATCGCATGGATGTCATGGACAGCTGGTCCACTCTGCTTCCAGGACTGACCTGGCCTCGGCGCCTGGACAAAGCCAGTGTCGTCTGCTGCGTGTGCGCCTAAAACAGCCCTTTGTTTTCCCTTTTTGGGGGCTGGAAGGGGTCCGAGCAGTTTGGAGTTTCATAAATAAGGCGTGGATTAACATTCAGCTGATATGCCGTATCTCACTGTACCTGCCCCTGGAGTGATCCTACTGGGTGCCAGAGCAGGTTGTAGAGGGAGCAGATCTAGGGGTAGAAGTGGGGAGGAGGATGAACCTGTCAGTCTGAGCACCGATTTCCAACGGCTTGACACGTCCCTGGGTCATCGCTGGAGGCCACACTTGCTGCCTTTGATGTGACACGATTGGTCCACAGTGGACTGGCTCGCCCACATGCCTCCAGCTGTATCTGGGCCGTTTACAGGGGGTCCCTCATGTCAGGGCACCAAACAACAGGCACGTTTGAGGTCCTTTGTGTCTTGTGTACATAGTGGCTCAGCAAGCCTCTTCCTTCCCAGATGCTTTTCTCAGGCCACATAGAAAAATCACAGCAAGGGCATCTGCGTGGCTCAGTCGGTTAAGCATCTGACTCCAGCTCAGGTCATGATCTCACAGTTCGTGACTTTGAGCCCCACATCGGGCTCTGTGCTGTCAGCTCAGAGCCTGCTTCAAGATCCTCTCTCCACCCACCCCCTCTGCCCCTCCTCCACTCCCATGCACACTCCCTCAAAAAGAAATAAGCATAAAAAAAGAAAAGAAAAAATCATAGCATAGTGGTTAATGGTCAGGCTCATGAAACTCATGTGCTGGGGTCTGGATCTCAGCTCAGCTAATTAATTGCTGTGTGGCTTAGACAAACTTTTTAACCTCTCTGTGCCTCAAATGTACAGATGATACCTAACAAGTGACAATACCTAATAGATGATACCGTATCATACCTAACTCATAGGCTATTCAAGTGGGATAATCACACACTTATATTCATGAGTGCTTGGCCTCAAGTACCCGTTCAATAAACTTTGGCTGCTGTTATTACACCTGGCTGGTGAGACTCTGACTGTCCTGATACAGAAAACCCACATTCCATTTTCAGATCTGAGTGACATTGAATTAGTAACTCCAAAATTCACCAGAAATCATTTTTCTCCCCTCCCCTTTGCCTTTCTTGACCTACTTTGTCTGGTTTACTGCCCCACTCACTTTTCATGCGAATATTCAATTTTTTAGCAGCAGGACTGACGAGGAAAAGTGCTGAGACTCAGTCGAGTAGTATCGCAGAGTTCCAACACCGTGCACAACTGCTATTTCTCCTACATTGCCCACCGAATGTGGCTGGGGACTCAGGGCGGCTACACTCGCCAAGCAGCTCGGAATAAATGGTGTCCAGATGTGGAAACTGAGTGGGAGCGGGTGCAGGGAATGCCCTGCTCATTGGGTGGGATCGGGTTGAGGTGAAGACTGAGACTTTCCTCCAGGATCTAATATTCCCCTTCGCTTCCAAGCCCCAGTTGTTAATTGCGTTCATGTGATGAGGGACAAGAGGCAGAAATCAACGATGCTTTTCAGTGATTTGTACCGTGTACTCCAGTCACAAGATCATTTATTTCTAATGGGGTGCCTTCCATCTGGTGCAGAGCTGATCTGCTCCCAGAGGCAGTAAAAGACAGAGATAACTTCCATGCACGTCCTGGTTAAATAACAAATCATAAATTCAAAGGAGTTATGTAATCTGGGAATGTGACTGAGGCAAACTGTTTCACAGAGGGAAAAGGTTCAGTACCATTGAAGGTTTAATACCGTTGAAGGTTACCTTATGCCTCAGACCCAACTTACAGTCTGTAGAAAATATAGAGGACAGGGAAGGTCAAGAACATCACACAGTGGGTATTTCTCGAAGGTGAAACACTTTGCAGGAGAAATGGCCTGGATTTTTTAAAACGTCAACATTCTAGGGAGAAAGGGGAGACTGTCCTAGGTGGAAAGGGGCTCGAGACATAAAACCTCAAAGCAAGGTGCCAACCTCCATTAGATCCTCATTCAAAAAAGGAAAGGAGAACAACCATAAAGGACTTTTGGGGACAACTGGACACACGGAAGCAGTGATGGATTCTTAGGTGACACTATGGAACTCCTGTTGATTTTTCTGGGCACCATGAAGCCACTGTGGTTACCAGGATCACGTTCTTGTTCCCGGGGAGTATCTGCCCGAGTAATTAGGAGGAAGGCACTATGACGTGTGCAGGCAATTTTCCAGTCATGAGAGAGAACACGAGTGAGAGAGAGTAATGTGGCAGACGTGTTAACTATTGAATCTAGGGGGAGGGTTGTGCCGGGTTGAATGTGCGGGGAGGCGATCTGGGTGTCTGGGTGTTTTTATACTACTTTTGTTTTTTTTTTTTTTTTTTACAACTTTTCCGTAAGCTTGAATATTTACTAAGTAACAAGTTGGGGAGGGAAGAAGGGCTTATGGATGCAGAGACTGGCACACCTTTGGTGGCTTTTGTGTGATAGCACACAGTAGGCAGGGCAAGACTCTTTCCTTGGCAAGGGAGGAGGCCTCTCGTGCCCCTTTGGGAGTTGAGAACAATCTTGTTGAGGGCAGCCCAGCCCCTGAGGCTGAACCGAGAGGACACCTTCCTGAGTCAAGAGCATCTCCAGGCCCCTGAAATTCTAGAGATCACCATCCAGGCCTGTTTCCCCTTATAGAACTTTCTCTTCCTTCCATCCGCCTTTGGTGCAGAATACAAGACTAGCTTCTCTCCTCCCTTCCACATCACCGTGCAGAAAACAGGATTGTGTGAGGGTCAAATGTCAAATTTTATTCACTTTCAGGGTGCAACCTCTTCATCAGTGCTCAATCACCCTAACTTCTCATTGCTCAGAACGCAAGGTCATCTCAAAGCTTTAAGAAGTAGGTTAAACATTGCGTTGTTCCTGTATCTTATACTTGGACTCCATGAGCCAGAACAATTTAATCCAAGGGAAGAACTCCAATCGCAGGTCTTTCAGGCACAGAGAAGCTCTAGAGTGAGCTTTGGGGTAGGAAGGCCTTGTATTAGAATGGTTCAAATCATTGGAGTTTGAAGGAAGACACGTTCCTTGGTGAGAGACTCATTCTGAGAGGCAGGCATTCACACGGTGCCTCTCACCACGAGATGAATCTTTAACCAGCTGCGGGAAGCTTGCTTATCACAAAGCTAACAAACCTGAACTGTGTGGGCAGCCACACAGGTTGACAGCAGGAGAAACCAGTACCTGAGGCACCGTTTGAAGAAGAAAGCCAGAACTGTGATGCCCAGACATTAACGCCTAATCAAATATTCATTAAAACAAGGAAAGACAGCACAGGATTGGCAACAGCTGAATTTTTTATTAAAGAAACGAATAAAACCTATCGCCTGCTATCGACCATCATTTCACGAAATGAGGTATAATTTAATTCCAAACGGGTAGTAAGGGCATGAGTGGAGAATAAAGGTGCCTGGGCAAGAGGAGAGAGGGACTAGATCAGCCGGGTGACCAGATGGGTAAGGGCCATTACGGTGTTACCACCCTCAATTAGAATGCTGTCAAAAAAGCAGGGCAAAAATCATCTACAGGATCAAAGAAGATTGTTTTCAAATATGTTCCTTGACCTACCTTTCTGACATCTTGTTATGCTGCTGAGACTTGATAATGAGATGTTAAAGATTTACTCTGCATTCGCAAACAGTTATGCCACACTTTTCACGATGCCGGTAACAACCTCCCTCCGTGTGTGTGTGTGTGTGTGTGTGTGTGTGTGTGTGTGTGTAAATCAGTTTTTATATATTTTAAATGCTATTGAAGTCACGTAAGCCTCACAACAGTAATATGAGGTTCTCACAGTCAATTCGATCATTTCTCTTCTCACTTTACATTAGAAACTGAAGCCCCCAAACAGATTCCGGTTGAATCCACAAACATCCAAGCATTTGTCAATAGTCAGCTGGTAAAGTGGTCTGGATTGGAACTTCCTAGACAACACTTGGCCAAAGGAATCCAGGCTTTTAAAAATCAGAATCACTGTAAACCTTCTTGAAGTGTTTAAAGTACCTTCCAACCATACTTCAAACCCAATAAACATAGAATTCAAATGAAAAAGTGCAGAAGCTAGTAATGGGCATGATAGGAGTTAATTCTGGACACAAAACATGCCTAAAGCAGACGTGGGAAAAAAAACATGCAAAGGGGTTGGATCATCACCACAGCCTTTGGGTCTTCTAGAAAGCAGAGTCTATGGCAGAATTATTAAGTTGTTGACACGCATGTGTGAGGTGCAAACTCAAAGCTTTGGGAGGTGAAACAGAAGGGAAGTAACGCAGGTAAGCACGCAGAGCAGTCATGTGGGGCATTGCACAGCAAGCCAGAGAGAGTGGGCACCCCAGGGCCTGCTCACCAGCACTCTGGACTTCTCTAGAAGGGTCTGCAAAGGAACCACACCCTAGAGTGGGCCACAGAAGAGAGGCAGGGAAGGGGATTGTCTGCTCAGCTCCCTCCTATCTCCTCTTCTCATCCACCAGAAGCTTATGCCCTACACTTTCGTATGTGTCAGTGGCTATTCTAGAAGGCAGATCCCAGGCCCTGTGATGTGGTGTTTTGTACAAGTCTGAAGGAAGAAGGACTTGGTTCTAACAGAGAGAGGGGGAGGGGAGGGAGGGGAAGGGGACGAGCAGGGAGAAGGGGGAGAGAAAGAGAAAGAGGTGAACCAAACTCCAAAGAGCTGTGTCCCATGCAGTCATTATAATTTCCTACTAACTCCAAGCCACTTAATTATATGCAGAATTTTTTCTGACCTATTGGTTGGTACAGTACCAGTTAAGATGTCAAGTATGATGCTAGTTTTCCGTGCCCTGAGATACTTAATGAAGGAATCAATCGGTAAGAAAACATGGAAATGTTTCAACAGACACAGTTAAATTTAAGTTAAGAGCCATGCGTGACCGTTTGAGTTGAGCATTCTGCCCAAAATTGAGGCTATTGAAAATCACTTAGGTCTACAGGTTTATAAGAACTAGAAGTTTTTAGATTTCAGCTTAAATATGAACTACCTGAAATATTGCACCATCTCAGTTTGGGTTCCTCCAGAAGCTGACCCGAAATATAAGGATGTGAGGACCAGTAGTGTGTTTAGGAGGTGAAGGAGAGACCAATGGAATAGAGGGAAGTGAGAGAAGAGGGGAAGCATGTGTTATCAGGAGGGTCATCGCCGTTAGTAGCTGGACATAATGCCGCTGGGGACTCTCGGAGTCCGTGCAAGACACAGTCCTCAGAGTAATCGGATCCAGGGGTGAGGGAGCTGGGGTGTTTAGGTACCAACTCCTATCGGTGGTTGGTTGAGGGTTCCCAGGGGTGTTAAGTCTCCAGACCTTGCAGCCTGCTTTGTGGGAGAAGAGGAAAAATCGCTCAAGCAAACAGCAGATGCTGGCAGCTACAGGTCAGGCCTTTGCACTCCAGGGAGGTATGGGCAGGGCACCTGCAAAGGCGCTACGGGTGATCTGCTACAGGTGACAAGCTACCTTGTCACCTCTCAGGATGGGATGACTCAGCACACGCCTTCAGATATTACGGTAGTGTCACATGTTTTAAAATGCATAATATTGCTAACAAAACGTCCCTTTCTTTCTGAAGGGGGCGCTTTATTTTTAAACCACCTTAGATGCGTTGTCGTGCAGCCTGAGTAGAATGCTTTCTTCTTTGCAGGATGAAACTTGAAAAAAAAATAGATTACTAGGTAGGTAGCTAAAATCAGAAAGCTTTGGTTTCAGAAAATTTGTGCTATTTTTTCTGTATCAGCAAGATTCTTACAAAAAAAAAAATACCTTACAAAGTTAATCTTGCCCGTTATTTGAATTGTCAAGGTGGGAGATTATTCAATCAGGGTAACTAAATTTAACTAAGGAGGGAAGCAGACTTACAGCAGACACGTTGAAAATAGACACACTGGCAGAGTTCTCTCAACCTGAGTGCCAGTAGGCATCACCCCAAAGTTCAAGGCATCCTGGTCAAGGGCAGGTAGAAAACCCCTGAGTACGATACATGAGCATAGGATGGTCCAGCAGGTATTAACAAAGCACCAATGCACCTAATTTATGTTCGTGTGTTTTGTCGCAAGTACAATAAACACTCACGTTTTTCTCAGATAAAACATTGAAAGAATTCAAGGACCAGAGCCGTGTCTCCAACGGGAAAGTCAGTACTAAGGAGACTTCAGAGCGTGATTGCCATAGTAGTTTTGGTTGCTGGATGCATTAAACAGCTCTCAGATGTTCTCAAACCAGGGGTGGGTAAGACCTTTCCGTCACGATGGCCCCTAATGAGTGTCTGCAACTTGCTCATCTCTGTTCTTAGTGTCTCACACTGTGATCTCACATTTAGAGTCCACGTTCCCGAAGCAGGGGCTCTTCCCGGCTGGTGATTGCTGATTGGCTGTTCTCACCGGGAACTTGCGTGTGGTCATTTCGTATCCTTCTGTTCCCCTTGCCTCTTTTTTGATTTTTCTTTTCATGCTTTCTTGTTCTCTGCTGGTTTGGGTCTCTATCTTATCTCTCCTCTACTATTTCATGGGCATTTCCTCTACAGTTCTTCAGTCTTGCACATTGTTCAAGCCTGTTTACATTTAAAAAAAAAAACAAAACTTTTAAACCTTTAAGCAAACACTCAAAAAATGTATAAAAGTCACCAATTAAGTAAATAAGTGCTCAGAAACCAGTGCAACAGTGATAAACACTTTCATGAGCTCTGCTAAGTTGAAAAGAGGTGTGGTAGTAACTCTAAATTTGAAGAATACGACGTAAACAAATGCTTTGAAATAGAAGTACTTCCTCTAAAGAACCATTACCCATATGTCATCAATTTGTAAATCAACAACCGCGGTGACCCTTCAATGCTTGTACAGCCATCGGTGGGAATGATCACATGAACTCCTCTCTGAGCCGCAGTATTTTTTCCCACCTATTAAATGGGAATCTTAATAATACCTACTTGATACGTTTGTTGTGAGGATTAAAGAAGATAAGGCATATAAATACAACGCTTTGCTCAATTACTGTGCTCGGTTAGCAGTTTCTAGCTAAGGTATGTTCTTACTCATGTTTGCAGTGAAAATGGGAGAGATAATATTTAAAAAATCCGCTTGTGATCACCACGAACCCTCTTGTGTGATGGCTTCTGAAAAGGGCTGATGTTCTGACAGATGTCCCAGCAATGCTGAAGGAAGCGGAACAACTCAGCCTTTCCAAAATCATGTGCCGGTGTTCGACCGGCCACTCAGAACTATTGAGCTGTTTCTACCTTCCCTTTTACCTCCGTGGTCAAAAATGTTGTTGGGAGAAGAGAAAACAGCTCCTGCCTGATGAGGGAGTCTTTAGACTGACACCAGCATCACCGCGGGTCTTGGACAGCCCCTAGCCTTTGCAATGACAGCTGACTGCTTTACTTTGGAACCCAGAGAGAAAAGTCTAAACAGGCAGCGAAGAATTTCATTTCAAAGTCATGGTTATGCTTAAGTTCCTTTTACGTTCCATACTGCCTTTGTAGAGGTAAGAATAAGCCACTCCTCTCTCACTGTTTAGACAGAACAGTGGGTTGAACGGTGTCCCCCAAATTTGTGGCCACCTGGAGCCTCAGACTGGGACGTTATTTGGAGTCGTGTCTTTGCAGATGTAATTGGCTAAAGATGCCAAGATGAAATGGATTCCTAAATCCGATGATTGATGTCCTTATAAGAAGAGGGGAGGACACAGAGGGACAAAGAGGGAAAAGGCCATATGAAGGCAAAGGTGGAGATTGAAGTGATGTCACCCTCCACAAGCCAACGGGTGCCTTGGGCCACCAAAAACTGAAAGAGGTAAGGAAGAATCCTCCATAGGATTGATTGGCACCTTGATTTTGGACTTCCAGCCTCCAGAACTGTGAGAGAATCGAATTTTGTTTTTTAAAGCTGCCCAAGTTTGTGGCACTTTGCTATGGTGGCCCTAGGAAACTAGTACAAATAGGAAAATACAACCTGTCCCCACTCTGCGACAAGGGGAGAAATGATAGAACGGCTCACCTCTGCCTCTCCTGCGGCACAGCCCGCATCACAGTCCAACCCGTTACTTTTCTTTTTGCCCACTTTTTGCCTCGCCCCCAGCTCGAACCTAAGCTCCACGAGGGCAGGGATTTTCTGTCCTGGTAACAGCTGCTGCCTGGAACTATGGCTGACACCATAGATGTTCAGGAAATACTTGCTGTACTTACGAATAATGAAAGAGTTAAACAGGCAGGAGTCCTGGGGGTTACCTGATGTATTTTGTTTCCTCTTACAAGGGACACAACTGAGAAGAACAGCGCATTCCAGGAAGGAAGCGTGAGACACGTGTGTCATGGCTGAGGGTCAGAAAGAACAGAGCCGCTCAGAGAATGTTTGAGAGTTGAAAAGGAGGGTGGTATTTACTTTTCAGGGGGGAAGGTGGGACACGAACCCAGAGAGATGGATTGGTGCCTGCGCGTGAAAAGCCTTACCTAGTGGTAAAGAATTTGGATTCACCTTGAAGCGGTGGAAAGCCAACGGGTTTATTTAAAGCATGAGAGTAATACAAAAGTTTTAAGGAATTGTTTTGGAAGCAGCGGCAGCGATTAATTCAAGACGTGAGGGATGAGTGGCAGGAAGTAGAAGTAAGAGACATCTTTCCC
Source organism: Acinonyx jubatus (assembly GCF_027475565.1). Classification (NCBI taxonomy): domain Eukaryota; kingdom Metazoa; phylum Chordata; class Mammalia; order Carnivora; family Felidae; genus Acinonyx; species Acinonyx jubatus. The sequence goes on along the minus strand of NC_069387.1, from coordinate 27,138,561 downwards.
TGGGGGACAGTCACTCCATTCTGAAGCGTATGGGCAATGCTGGGTGAGGGACTGGAAGGGGGCAAAGGGGGCAGCTGCAGGGGGAGCGTCACGGCATGGCTTCCATGTGTCTTGCATGGGGGCTGACCAGCTGGTCCTGGAAAATACAGGAAATGGAGAAAGTTTGAGGTGGCAAATATAAGTTTGGGCAGCCCCTGGAATATCTGAATGGAGATATCCAATATCAGCTGGACGGGTACGCCTGGAGCTCAGGAGAGAGGTGGAAGCTGAGGGCCCATCACTGGGAGACATTGACAAAGATGGAAGTCAGGAGAGTAGAGGAGACCACCCTGGGCGGGCATAGACAGAGAGGAAGTCTAAGGACAGGCTTCTCGGGAACAGGAAGCAAAGACATCTACTGCGTGAGCACGCCATGCCCCAAGGGATGTAATATCAAAATAAGACCGTATTTTGCTTTTAAGTGTTAATAGTTTTAATGACTCTGTTCTGCTTGTCGTTTAGAAAACTTACAAAGAATATAGTAGCATTGATAATGTGGAGAAGATAATAGACTCCACTGTCGAAGATAATTATAACAAAGAGAAACATCAGACTCAACCACCCAAAATAAACACAGGAAATAGGAGTGCTGGGCACTAAATTGGATGTAGAAAACAAATGGTTTCCTGTTAGTGGAAGAGAGTAACAAAAAGAACCAAATATGTTTGAAAATAGCCTTTGTCCTGGAGGACTGGTATGGGTCAGCAACCCAGCCAGGGTATGGTCTGAGGGCTAGCCAATTCCTTCCTGATCGGTATGAAAAATATTCATCCTTTCCTTTTTGTGCAAACTTACCTGGGCCCCTTTGTGGTTTACAATCATTTGTCACTTGTTCTGGGGCACCTGGGTGGCTCAGTTGGTTGAGCTTCTGACTTTTGGTGTTGGCTCAGGTCATGATCTCGTGGTTCATGAGTTCGAGCCCTGCATTGGGCTCCATGCTGACAGTGTAGAGCCTGCTTGGGATTCTCTCTCTCTCTCTGTCTCTGTCTCTCCCTCTCCCTCTCTCTCCCCTCTCCCCTGCTTACGCTTTCTTTCTTGATATAAATTAATTAACTTTAAAAAAAATTCTAAAAATATATAATCATTTGTCACTTGTTAACAAGCTCTCGCTAAAAGTGTTATCTAGATGAAGCGAACGCATTAGTTCTCTTGCATCTGATGCGGGGATTTATGATTTGATCTAGAATTCTCCCAAGAGGAGGGCTTGTGATTCCTTCTTCCTGACACCTCCTCGTCCTTCAACATTGAGCTCAGGGTTCACCCTTCTGGGAAGCTTCCCTCATCACTACACAGCTCCCCACCCTGCCCACCATCTAAATGACCAGAGGTCAAGTTAACACATCTTCTCTGAGATCCCATCAATTCTCTATACGTACATCTGAAAGTTAATTCATTTCATAACCATCTGCGTATCTGCCTTTCCCCACCACTAGACATGAGTTCCTTGGGACATTGGAATCAGGCTTTATCATCTTTGCGCCCAACATGGTGCTGTCCCAGAACTTAGAAACAGGGACGGCATCCAACCTGTCGACGGCCTGACAGCAGCCCAGGAGTCTCTGCCTCATATGGGCTGTCTGGCCTGGACCCCCACCGTTGGGCTGATTCAGCGTTCTGTGTCTGAATATCTTATTTGTCCCCCTGCACTGCCTCTTTTTAAATCTGAGGACAAGAGCAAGGAGAATCCAGAAGAGGAGGAAACGGGAAAAACCTCCCCCAAGCGGAGGAGGCAAAGATCCAAGAGGAAATGACAGGTGACAATGAACTTATAGCCGGAAAGCCACCGAACTTGTAGCAGGAAAAGAGTGAGAGGCAGTTAACAGCAGTTTGGAATGGGCACACCACTCCACCTTCTGCCCCACAAGAGGCTCTTGATCTTTCCTTCACTTGGACAGCTAGTGACAGGGGAGGTGAGTATGGCCTCTCCATGGGCTTTCCCTGAGGTGTTGCAGCTCTTACAGCCAAACTCAATCGGTAAGAGAGGTGCACCCTCACACGGTTATTCACACAGTTAGAGTTCCAGGTGGAAACAACTTCTTCCATAGTGAGACACTGTTTCCCAAGGATGCATCTATCCACTACCTCGTTGGCCCGATTAGAATGTCAGCTGCATATGACTCTTTTAATTTTTAACTGTGCAGAAGTTCAAGCACATAGGTGGAGAGCAGACTGTAATCGACCCCAAACCCCGCACTCTCCTTCAGCAATCGCAACATTCTGGGATTCCTGTCCCATCTGTCTGTCTTCCACCTCCCTTCCTTTCATTTGTCATGAGAGCATTCTAGAGCAAATCCAAGATGACAATATTATTTTCACGATGCCATGATCACACCCAGCAACATTATAGTTAATTCCTTTATATCAGGCACTGAACAGTCGTCTGTAGAGTAAGTGTCCTTACCCATTGTTCTTTTTCATCCACGAGAAAACTGAGGCTCAGAGACAAAAGTGATCAGGTCAACATCACATGGCTAAGGCATTGCACCAGAACTGGGCTCCTCCGACTGCAAGCCCCATGTGTTTTCCCCCTAGTTCCCACACCAGAGAAACAGAAGAAGCGGGGAGCAGCACAGAGCCTCAGAGGCACGACCCAGCTGGTGTGTTTCTCAGGAGGTAAGATATTACAGCTGCAGCCCTTTGTTCTTTGTGAGACTTGTTTAGATCTTCTCCCAGAATCAGCCCAAATAGTGTTCTGTAGACAGAACACACAGCCCCTGCTGCTCAGCCTCTGCAGCCTTCCGGCATGCTGGGGTGCCTGGAAGCTCACACTGCTTGTCAGGGAAGGAATGGCTCCATGTGGTGTTTTCTGGATCTCAGGGCCTCTCATCTGTTCCATAATAGTGTGAGGTCCACTTCCTGTCCCCCGTCACTTCCTGAAGCTTGGCAAGTGCTGCCAAGAGAAAAGAGTCTAGGAGAGTGAAGGGAAAATCCACGTGCTATCAAACCTCTCCCTGGCGAAGAAGGAGAGTGTGGTGGCCGACCTGGGGCCCTCCCAGGTAATCTTCAGCTACTTCTCAGATCCTGTCTCCTGGTCAGGGTCCCCAGCCTTGTTTGTTTATTCCCTTCCTTGTGTGCCTGCTCTGATTCCTTTTGCATGAGACAGCTGTTGGGATGTTTCTCCTAGATAGCTGATGTTCCTTAATACGGACAACAAATGAACTGATAGCTACATCATGCTATCCCAGAGAACGAGAAAGGATCCGGGAGAAGGACACTAAGGAAGAAGGCACACGGTGGGGTGGAGAGTGGGTCCAACTAGCCTGTGACTGGGGGAGTCCTCAGCTAGGAAGGGTGTTTATTTTAGTCATCCTGACTCATCAGCTTCACAAGCTTCCCAGCTGCAAGGCTGTGTCACTCCGCATGTTGACATGTGGCTGAGAGACAGGAAACTTCAGCACAGAGGAAAGGTGGGCTTTACATCACAACAACAGCAGAGATATGCTGACTAGGTCCTGGGGCCAAGATTCTATCCTCGGCAGGTTCTAAGAACCAAAGGACATTTCAGAGTACACGAAAGTCTAGCAGATTGTCAGCCAGGGAGTTCGTTTGGGAAGAGGCAGTGTGGTTTTCATTTTTCTCTAGGAAAAAGTCCAACTCATGTTTATATATTTAACATATAAAAGATGTAGTGTTCATGCTATTGTGCTCGATAACATATATATATATATATACTTGCACATATTTATTCATATGTATCAAATATTATGTTAAATATATTGTAAGCGGGGGCACCTGGGTGGCTCAGTCAGTTAAGCGACCAACTCTTGATCTTGGTTCAGGTTACGATCTCACGGCTCGTAAAATTGAGCCCTGGGGTGGGGTCTGCGCTGACAGCATGGAACCTGCTTCGGATTATCTCTCTCTCTCTCTCTCTCTCTCTCTCTCTCCCCCCCCTCTCTGCCCCTTCCTGCTCACGCTCTCTCTCTCAAAATAAATAAACTTAAAAAAAAGAGACAGAGAAATAGATGTGCTTTACAAAAAACCATGATAAGCTGCTGGGAAGTTTCCTTATTCCTTATGTTTCCTTATTCTTTCCATTAAGTACAATTAAAAACCCTGGGCCTAACATATAAAACCAGTAAAAGAAGCACCTGGAAGGTGGAAAGAAGGCATCCAGGCTGGGGACCTGAGATAATACAGCAGTAAGTTCTCTGGATCGTCTACTGCTTCACATTTCCAAGACCTGGGGCTGAAGAACCTGGCAATCTGCAAATAGCAATAGGTGCAAACAAAACTAAAGCCACAACCTAGCTTGCTCTCTCCAGCCCAAGGACCAAGAAATGGACTGCCTTGTAAGGCAGAAAGCTTTTAGCCAATAATCGCTTGAATACGGCCAAACCCACAGAAACGATTGTGATCACACTTCTACCCGCGTCGGCAAAGTCTGAGTGAGGAGCCTGGATTTTTCCTCCTCGTCCCCCACCCGGCAGTAATGTGGTACCTCTCCCCTCCCCCACTGAGGAGGTGTCAGAGGAGGCTTGAGAGAGTGGGCACTGTTACTACCCCTCAGAGGTAACGAAGCCATGACGTCAGTGGAAGCCCCATGGGGAGAAGTAATGAGAGATTCCTAACACCTGCCAGTCAGGAAGGTATCAGTGGAGCCCTCGGGGGGAGCGGAACCCCTACACCCACTCAGCAGTCGTGAGAAGTACCTGCCTTCCAGTATCAACAGAGGCCAAGTGGGGAACCCGGACTTCTGCTCCCAACTGGCTACAACAAGGCAGCATCTGCCCCTTTGCCTGCCAGGGGCATATCAGAGAAGGTCAACTAGCATAGAAAGATTAAATAAGGTTCAGAGACTCATAACAAAATGCAACCAAAATCCAGGTTTCAATAGAATATTACTTCTCATATCCAGAACTAGGAAGATCGCAGTCGGAATGAGGAAAGGCAATCAGCAGTCAGCAGCACCAAGAAAACAGATGTCTGAATTATCTCACAAAGACTTTAAAGAAGCCATCATAAAAATGCTTCAATAAGTAATTGCAAATGCACTTGGGGCAAATGAAAAAAAAATAGAAAGTCTAGAAAAGAAATAGAAAATCTCAGCAAAGAAATAGAAGATATAAAGAAAAACCAACCCGAAAATTTAGAAGGAGAAAATATAATAACTAGAATTCAAAAAGTCGGTGGATGGGCTCAAGAGCAGAATGGAAGGGAACAAGAAGAGTTTCAATGAACTTGAAGAGAGAGTAGAAACTATGCAATCTGAACAGAGAGAAAATAGATGGGAAAAATGTATCAGTCTTGAAGGACTTAGGAGAGGATAATAAAAGATACAGCATTCATGTCATTGGAAGCCTGGAAGGAGAGGAGAAAGAGGAAAAGGCTGAAAATGTATTTGAAGAAGTAATAGTCGAAATGTCCTGAATTAGGCAGGAGATACAGACCTACAGATTTAAGAAGATGAGGAAATCCAAACAGGATAAACCCAAGGAAATCCACAAGACACATTGAAACTTTGAAAATTAAAGACAATGGGAAACTCTTGAAAGCATGAGAGTTTTATCTTATATCCTTTATCTCTAAGGGAAAACGATTTTAATGACTGTATATTTCTCACAAGAAACTATTGGGGCCAGAAGTAAATGGCACAGGCTTTCAAACGCTGAAGGGAAAGAAATTGTCAACTTAGAATCCCATATCTAGCAGAAATATCCTTCAAGAATTAAAGAGATTATCAATACAGACCGTGCAGAAATCAAAAAAGTAAAAACTATGAACAAGTCTACATACATAAAATTGACAACTTAGGTTATATGGATCAATTTCTTTAAAAATACAAACTGTAACAATTTACCCAATATTAAACTGATGTTTTGAAAAGCCCTATACTATTAAGGAAATTTAATTTTTAATTAAAAACTCCTTTAAAAAATACCCCCAGGGTTTGCTGAAGAATTATACCAAATGTTTAAAGAGGAATTAACACCAATTCTATGAAATCTCTTTCAAAAATAGAAAATAACCCTTCCTAGTTTATTTTATGAAGCTGCTATTACCCTGATACTAATCAAAAGACATCACAAAAAACCAAAGACAAATATTCCTCCTGAATGTAGATGGAAAATCCTTAACAAATATTAGCAATAGAATTCTGCAATATATACGAAGAATTATTCAACAGGACCAAGTGGGGTTTATTCCAGTGATGTAAAGCTGTTTCAATATTCAAAAATAAATCAAGGTAATGTACCATATTAACAGGGTAAAGAATAAAAATCACACGATCACATTAACTGATGCAGAAAACATACTTGGCAAAATTCAACACCCATTCTTGATAAAATGCTCAGAAAAATACAAATAGGGAACTTCCTGAACTTGATAGAACATCTGTTAAAAAAAAACAAAAAACAAAAACCAAAAAACCTTTGCAGACAAAATTAGATTAATGAGGAAAGACTGAATATTTTCCCTCTAAGTTTGAAACAAGGCAAGGATGTCCACTCTCATCAATTTTATTCAGTTTATTGCCGGATGTTCTAGCCAGTGCAATAAGACAAGAAAAGAAAGTATGAATTATACAGATCAAAACCAAAAATAAAACCCTGTCCCTGTTTCAGATGACATGACTGTCTATTCTGAAGAGGCTAAAGAATCTGTATGAAAATACTTAGAACTATTAAGTGAGTTCAGCAAAACTGAAGGATACAAGATAAACATTAAAAAAATCAATTATGTTTCAATATACTAGCAATGAGGACATGAATACTGGCATTAAAAATACAGTATCACTTATAATTACTGAAAAAAGTGAAATATGAGGGTATATATTTGACACACATTTAAAATATGTATGGTGGGGGGCGCCTGGGTGGCTCAGTCGGTTGAGTGTCCAACTTCGGCTCAGGTCATGATCTCGCAGTTGATGAGTTAGAGCCCCGTGTCGGGCTCAGTGCTGACAGCTCAGAGCGTGGAGCCTGTTTCCGACTCTGTGTCTCCCTCTCTCTCTGCCTCTCCCCTTGCTCGTGCTCATGCTCTGTCTCAAAAATAAAGGTAAACATTTAAAAAAAATAAAATAAAATATGTATGGGATATGCATGCTGAGAACCACATGCTGATGAAATAAACAAAAGATTTAAGTAAATGGAGGTGCATCCTGTATTGATGAGTCAGGGGACTCAACACAGCAAAAATGTTCATTCTCCCCAAACTGATATACAAGTTTCATGAAATTCCTATCAGATTCCCAGCAAGATTTTTTTTGTAGATATAGAAAATATGATTATAAAATTCTTAGGGAAAAACAAAGGAAATAGGCTAGCTAAAATAATTTTGAAAACAAATACAGCAGGTGGATTAATCTACCTGGTTTCAAGACTTACCATAAGGAACAGAAGGGAAGATTATGTGGTTTTGGCAGAGAGAAATACACATGGATCAATGTTGGAGCACCCAAAATAGGCTCACACACGTGTGATGTTTTTATACAGGTGCAGAAGCAATTCAGTAGGGGTGGGGTGGGGGGAAACCTAGCCTTTTCAACAAAGGGTGCTGGAGCAGTTGGGCATCCAAAAGCAAAAGGATGAACCTCAGCCTAAGTCCTACACCTTACCAAAAAATCAACTCCAAAAGGATGATGGGCTTAAATGTAAAACGTACAATTTATAATTTTTTCAAACCATAGGGCTTAAAATAAGCTTCTAAACCTTCTTAAAAACATGGAAGAGGGGCGCCTGGGTGGCTCAGTCGGTTAAGCAACCAACTTCGGCTCAGGTCACGATCTCGCGGTCTGTGAGTTCGAGCCCCGCATCGGGCTCTGTGCTGATAGCTCAGAGCCTGGAGCCTGCTTCAGATTCTGTGTCTCCCTCTCTCTGCCCCTCCCCTGCTCATGCTCTGTCTCTCTGTCTGTCAAAAAAAATAAACATTAAAAAAATTAAAAAAAAAAAGAAACATGGGAGAAATCTTTGGGAGTTACAGTGGGCAAACAGTTCTTGGACTTAACAACCAAAGCACAATCCACAAAAGGAAAAATCAATATTTTGGGTTTCCTCAAAACCAAAACCTTTTGCTCTTTGAGACAGCCTATTGTGAGGATGGGAATATAAGCTACAGGCTTAGAGAAAATATTTGCAAACCAAACATGCAAGAAAGGTCTAGTATACTTAACGGCATAAAACAAGCAACCCAATTAGAAAATAAGCAAAATATATGAAAAGACAAGTCACCAAAGTGTATGTACCGATGGAAAATGAGCATGTAAAAAGATGTTCTACATCATGAGCCATCAGGGACATGCAAATGGAAACCGCAATGAGATTTCACCATACATTTATCAAAATGGTAAAAATAAAAAAAAAATAGTGACAACATCAAAGGTTGGTGAGGATGTGAAGAACTGGAACACAAATATATTCCTGATGGGAATGTAAAATGGTATAGCTACTCTGGAAAACAGTTTCACGGTTTAAAAAAAAAGCAAACACTAAATATGCAACTACCACTTATTTAGAAATTATACTCCTGGAAATTTATTCTGGAGAAATCAGGCTAATGTTCACCCACAAAAGCCTGATTATTACAGCTTTATTTCTCATAGCCAAAAGCCAGAAACAACCCAGATGTCCTTCAACAGGTGAAAGTTAAACAGACTGGTACACCCACACCATGGAATACTATTCAGCACTAAAAAGAAAGGAATTCTTGATACATGCAACAACTGGATGAATTTCCAGAGAATTACACTGTGTGAAAAAAAGCCAATCAAAAAAGGTTACATGGCTAATGATTCCAGGTATGTAGTGTTCCTGAAATGAACAAATTGTAGAGATGAGGAACAGATTAGTGGTTGCCTGAGGTTAATGAGGAGGTGGGAATGTGAGGGATGTGGGTGGGGCTATAAAAGGAACAACATGAAGTTTCCATGTGGTGATGGAAATGTTTTACGTCTGGATGGTATCTGTGTCGATATCCAAATCATGATAATGTATGATATTGTTTTGCAGGCTGTTACCACTGGAGAAAACTGGGTAAAGAGTATAGGGGAGTTCTCTGTATCATTTCTTATGATTGCGTGTGAGTCTAAAATCATCTCAAAATAACAAGATTATTTAAAAATATATACATGATCAAGAGAGGTAATAATTCTATAGGATGTCAAGGGTTCAATAGGTCTGTCCCTTTATTCAGGCAGATTTTATAAAAGCCCAAAATAAGAGGTATGGACACCATATGTATCATTGATTAAACCTTCTGGTAGAATTAAAAATATTACCTAATAATCAAGTGGCTTTCGATCTTGACTGCAATATTAGAATCACCTGGTGCGGGGAGAGTGGATAAAAAATACTGACTCCAAGGGCTTGCTCCTCCTTCTTCAACCAGAGTACTAAGTTACTTAGTCTGCTGTGGATCCCAGGTATCAGTATCTGTTAAATAATTTTGTAAATGTTTATTTACTTTTGAGAGAGAGGGAGAGCACGAGCAGGGGAAGGGCAGAAAGAGAGGGAGACAGGGGATCTGAAGTTGGCTCTGTGCTGACAGCAGAAAGTCGGATGTGGGGCTCGAACTCACAAACTGTGAGATCATGAGGTAAGATGAAGTTGGATGCTTAACCAACTGAGCCACCCAGGTGCCTCTGTTAAATAGTTTTAAAGTCTAATTTCAAAAATACATAGAGGTAAAGAGAAACATGTAATGAATCTTTTTGTACCTATCATTCAGGTTCAATAATCATTATTTCCCCTAATCCTATTATATCTATTGTCCTCTCCATCTTCTTTGGTTGCTGTTAAAGTATTTAAACATTTTTTTAATGTTTATTTTTGAGAAAGAGAGAGAGAGAGAGAGGCAGAGCACAAGTAGGAGAGGGAGAGAGAGAGCAAGACACAGGATCTGAAGCAGGCTCCAGGCTCTGAGCTGTCAGCACAGAGCCAGATGTGGGACCTGAATTCACGAACCGTGAGATCATGACTTGAGCTGAAGTTGGACACTCAACTGACTGAGACAACCAGGCACCCCGCTGTTAAGAGTATTTTTAAAAAATATTTTTTAATGTTTATCTATTTTTGAGAGAGAGAGAGAGAGAGAGAGAGAGACAGAGACAGAGAGACAGAGTGCAAGCAGGGGAGGGGCAGAGAGAGGAGGAGATACAGAATCTGAAGCAGGCTCCAGGCTCTGAGCTGTCAGCACAGAGCCCGATGCTGGGCTCGAACTCACAAGCCGTGAGATCGTGACCTGAGCTGACTGAGCTACCCAGGCATCCCAGCTGTTAGAGTATTTTAAAGCAAATCGTAGGTATAGTATCATTTTGACCGTAAAGCTTCAGTATGTGTCTCTAACAGATAAGGATGATGATGATGATGTGTGTGTGTGTGTGTGCAAATACACATGAATAATGGTGTTATTACACCTAACAAAATTAACAATAATTCCTTATTAATTTTATCTAATAACCAACCTCATGTTCAAATGTCCCTGATTGGTTCAAGATTGTCTTTCTATAATTGGATTGATTGGTTGGTTGATTGATTGATTGATTAGAATCAGAATCCAAACAAAATTTGCATATCATATTTGGGTGAGAGCTTTCTTAGGACTCTTAATTTGTAAGAATTTCTCCTATTATTTCCCCCATTCATTTGTAGAAGAAATCAGGTCATTTGTAGAATTTTCCGTCTTATGCCTTATTGTTTATTATTGCTTATTGCTTCCATGTGGGCGTTTAACTTGTTCCTCAGCAGCAACATTTTAAAAGCTCCTTGACTGTCTGACATTGATCACCTTTGATAGTAACTGTACCCAAGCTTATGAAACTCAGGTTCACCCTTTGGCTGCAAATCACTGCACATGACCTGTTTCTTCCACTTGCATTAGTTGTGTGACTCCAGAGGTGCAGTGCCTTTCTGAGGGAAGGCAGTTATGCAAGGTAATTATGCACACCTCTGAAGGGGCTCTTGGCTTGTGTTTCCCTGGACGTTGTTGTGTAGTTGGTCTTATGGCTTAGTCCAAAAGAACTTACTTTTTCTCTTCTTCCCCTAAGCTCAGAATATTTTATTTTTCAAGGCGTACCTTTAAGACGAATGGGCAAGTGAGTGTGTGAATGTGAGTGTGTGTTTGCGTGTGTAAGAGGACAAAAATTATGGGAGAATAAATAAAAGTCAGCCGGAAGATCAGCCAGGAGTCGGATTTCCTGGCACTCATTTCTGTTCCTGTAAAACCCCTCCCTGGCTACCCCTTCCTCGCCATGTCTAGTCTCACTCGTTTCAACTTGTCAGCCCACGTGTCTTCCTTTCTTCCTGACTACTCACCCGACCCCCATTGGCCCTTACTCGTCCTGGTTCTCTTCCTAGCTCTACAGTTTCAAAGATAAAGGGTGGCGTCATAGGATTTTCATCCTTCTGATGTCATGTTTCAAATTGCGTTTTCTGGGGGGAAATCTTCAGCCCGATTTGATGAGGGAACAGGATGTTTGAAATTTGGTGCCCCCCACGGCCCCAATTTTGGTTGTACGGCCATCATCCCTTCTAGGAAATGTTATTGGTACTCTTCTAGATCTCCTGGAATATTGTAAATAAATCCCTATATGCATACCAATGTGTATATATGGACACATATATTTAGATACATTATAGAGTTGAATCCTGAAAGTGGTCTACAGATTGGAGAAGTAATTAAGTCTGAACACATGCAAAGGTCTCTTGTTTTATTTAACATCTTTAGGAAATGATCCAAACCAAGACAGAACCCCTAAAGTTAGATACCGAGTGTTCCTAAAGAGTGATGAGGCGGGTAAAACAAGAAAGGGTTCAATGTTGTACCTTTTATTGTCAGATCACAGGGAAAGGAATCCCTGAAAATTTTAGAAATTATGGGTCTGTATAATGTCTTTGTATGTAAACATATCTAACCAAGCAAGATAAACTCCGGAGAATATGGTTCTAGGCTCTAAAGGCGTTTTATTTAATAAGATGAATTATATTTAATAAATGTTATCCGTCATATTTGATAGATTTCAATGGGGGTCAGTCTTACAGTCATGACTAAGCTTGGGTCTTGGTTCTATTCTACATGGCATGCTAAGTAGCAAGGTGGGAAGTTACGATCCCAGGGAATTATAGCAATTTTGGACATGGGAACAATTTCAGAGGGAGCCAAGGGAATCTTCCCTCAAGAGGAAGGGGTGATGTTGTGAGTGTAGGTCCCCTAGCCCTCTGATGGCCACTGCCATGATCTGTCCCAAGCGCTGGCTTCAGGCTTTGGCTCTAGGGCTAGTCTAGGCTCTAGTCACTCGACATCTATTGGCCTTATTTCTGAAATGAAAATAATATTAACATTACCTTTTAAAAAATTTTTTTAGTGTTTATTCATTTTTGATAGAGAGAGGCAGAGTGCAAGTGGGGGAGGGGCAGAGAGAGAGGGGGAGACACAGAATCCGAAGCAGGCTCCAGGCTCTGAGCTGTCAGCACACAGCCCAACATGGGGCTCGAACCCACGAACAGTGAGATCATGATCTGACCTAAGTCGGATGCTTAACTGACTGAGCCACCCAGGAGCCCCAATAGTAACACTACCTTTTTCTAGGATACTATGTAGGTAGGACGTTAGAGCCTATCTACCACTAGCTCCCGTGTCTAGGACCCTCCACTATATCCAGCATCTAGTGGCTTCCTGGTAGAAAGCTCACACAGAGCTCCTTACATCATTCTTGGCCAGGAGAGTCACCATTTTCTTGGCCCTGTGATTTTGGACATACTCCTGAAATTCTTCAGGTCCAGTTTCTGACTCCTGGAAAGCCGTTGTGAGTTAAGAACAGGACACATCTGGACTATCAAAGAACGTTTCTCGCCTCATGCCACAACTCCAGGTAGAAACTAAAAATGACAAAGTGACAAAGAGGTGTTCCAGTGATCCCATCCCCTACAAAAATCTTTGCTTTATTAACTTCAAAGGATTTTACCTGTCACCACATTTAGGAGTTTCTTGGTAAAAGTATTCTAGTGTCCTTTCCAACGGGACTCTGCTTTTGAGGAGAGCTACGTCGCCTCTTTTTCTATCGGATCTGGAACTTAGGTCTCCAAAGACTTGGCTGAGTTAAAATGCCGATTCTTTGTTAAACATAAAAACAATATGTCTTTAGTTTGAAAGTCACTCCCCTTAAAATACTTACTGATTACAAAGGGGGAAAAGCCTGGCAGACATTGCCTTCATTGAGTGATCAAAGTGTACATCCCCAGTGATGGGACAAACTGAAATCACGGATCACTGATGGGATGCAGTGATATTCTTGCCAAATAGACATAACCTGAATTTAATTATGAGAGAACATCAGACAAACCCAGACTGAGGGATATTTTATGAAGTACGTGGCCTGTCATCTTCAAAGGTGTCCAGGCCGTGAAAGTCAAAACCAGACGGAGAAACGTTCCAGACTAAAGAGACTAAGGAGACATGATGACAAAAAGTGATGCCTGATTCTGAACCAACTCCCTTTGCTATCAATGGCCATTAGAACAATTGGTGAAATTTTAATGGGGTCTGAGGATTAGGTGGTGACAACACGTCCCTTAGTTTCCTGATTTGGGATGGTTGTTTAGTGTTTATGGAGAATGTTCTTATCCTTATTAAGGGCATAAGGCATCCGATTAAGAAGTTACTCTCAAGTGATCTGGGGGGAAAAATTATTTGTGTTGTACTAGTAGCTTTTCTGTAAGTCTGTGATTGTTTCGAAATCTAAAAGAAGTATTTTAAAAAGCATGTCTTACATATTAGAAGGCTAGCAAAGAATTTTTGTGTGCTGTTTTTTTAATTGTGTGTGTGTGGGTGTGTGTTGCCCAAGTAGCCTGCTAACACATCTTTCTCAGAAGTAGCATGATGCCTTTCTAAGCTTAATGCACTGTCTTCAAAGATGGGCTCAGCATTGAAATTGAGCAGACAACTGTGAAAAGAATTCACAACTGTTGGAATTGACCTTGGCTAAAAAAAAAAAAAAAAACAAACATGGAGATTTTATTAGTCATTTCAAACCAGGGCTCGGTTCAGGAACCACAAAATATGTGGCCACCCCCCCCCCCATGCTGGACTGTTAGAAGCTGCTCACTAAATAATGTCCTTTTTACTTTACCATGGTTCGAGGGAGAGAGGAAGGGAGTGAGAGAGAGAGAGAGAGAGAACCGTGTTCCCTTGACATCACCCTTCACAACAAAGCACGACTGCTTCCTAATAAGGCTGTCCACACTCTCAGACAGAATTAGCCACATATGCAGTTCAAGTTCTCTGTGCACGGAATGTCAGACAGCAAGACAAACATCTATTTATATGTTTAGTGATAATGATGCTTATCTGTTATTTAATAATTTCTCTTACGTTTTACAAAAAAGGCTGTGTTCTTGGTAATGATCTTGGCTTGCATCCTTCCCAGCCAAACATGGGGAACTGGTGAGTTACCAACACGCTGCCCACAGTTACAGCTTGGTTTCCAGCTTTGCCTGTTTTTACCATTTTCAAGCCGAATAGAACACATAGTTAATGAATCAGGCATAATCTAAAGGTGGTTGTAGCAAAGAAGGAGTTTAATTTGGCCAGAGGCCTGGAACGAAGTCTCTTTTCTCCCGAGAGTCACATTTTATTATGTTTGAGGTGCATTCCCTTTCTGGTTTGTCCCAAACTAAATTAAGAATGGAATGCGCTCCAGTACAAACAGAACCCCTCTTGACAATAAAACCAGGGCTAGGCCTGCTGGTCATCTATTGAAGTGTTATCGTCAACAATCTTTCTGGAAGAGAAGGAAAAAGTCAATGTCATTGTTGATATGTGTGACAACTAGGGGTTGTTCGAGGCCACCAATATATCCCTCCTGTTCCCGGCGTCCTTTCGTCCTGCCACACACGGGGAACATTGTGGAAGAAGATGTCCTGTACCTATACCCTCCTAGCGGAGGGCTGTGGTTTGGGATGGCGTTTGATATACTCTCAAGGGACAGCTCTGGGGGGAATACAGGGAGCAATGGGAGGTAAGAAATGGTTGGGATGGAAAGAGATAAAAATCAAAGCAATCGATGCTAGGGAAGGCAGTAGGGAAAGTCTTCTACAGGGTCACTGGAAGGATTTGAGAGAGATTCTTTGGATCCAAAGATTCTGAGTAAAGAATGAGTTTGTTTTTCTTTTCCTTAAAAGAGACAGGTGTCTTAGGAGGACTTTGGCTTGGGAAAAAAATTCTTTTTCTAAGTCTGAGTCATGCAGAGATCATTCATTCACAAGGTCAGGTGGAAGATGTCTCAGAAGAAAACAAAACAAAACAAAACACTAACCAAGACTGGGAAGCCTCGGTGGTCCAGCCGGCATGGAATTCTGCAAAGAAAACTGACCTGGGCATCTGGCCCCTGACCAGATCCCCTTGAGATCAGCTGGATCTGTAATCACAGAAGAAGTCTTTGGAGACTGTGACTCAGTTTCCCCACCTGTAAAATGAGTGACGTGTCTAGCTAGGATGTTTCCTGGATCCGTGTTTCATGAGTCTGGTCATCGTGAAGACGCAGCACGGCAGAAGGAAGATGCCATTCCTCGAGGAGCCCTGCTGGAGAACCACCTTCCGTGGCCCTGAGATGGGGAGACATGAGGTTCACAGAACCTGGTTGATGCTGAAGGAGGCCAAACTCAACACCAGCCCTGGCTTTAACTGTTGCCTCCGAAGCCCAGATGGAAAAGACAGGCTCTTCTTTGCTGGTGGGAACTGCAGCTCAGATCCCACTTGCTTTGTGACAAAACCCTGAAGTGACCTAACTACTAAAACCACAATAAAGATGCTCCTACTACTAATGAGTACCACCTGCTAAACCCTTACTAAGAACTTTCTATATTAACCTACGTCTCCTCTCTGTAACTTTGATCTTTAGTTTTACAGATGAGGAGACCAAGGCATAAAAGGCTTGGGCACCTCGTGCTAGGTCATGCAGATGGCAAGCCAGGGGCTATGATCTGAAATCTAACAGGCAGCTGCTGTCCAAGCTGCTCCCATCCCACCTCCCACTACGTCATGACATCTTTGTTTTATTGTCTTATTATCACTCTTTCGCTTAACTCCTCAACGGCTCCACGTTACCTGGACTACAATAAAATCAACCCCCTTGGTAAAGAGCATCAGCCCTCCACGATCTGTCCCTGGGCACTATCCCAACGTCCCCTTGCTCCATCATCCACCTGCAATGGATGCTGCAGATACGAGGAGTTATTGGCCTTCTCTGAGTGGACTACGTTTCCTCTCTGCTCTGTTTCTTTCGCCTCATAACCAGCTCACTGCCATATCCATCTAGCGAATTCCTGACCAGACTTCAAGCCTTGTTATACCTCCTGATTTCTAGTTAGACATTTCTGCCTCTTCCGGGCAGAATGAATCACTCCCTCCTATGTTCCTCCGGATTCTCTCTGACACTTGTACATTCCTCTATCACAGGTCTGAGCCCATGGTACCAGAACTGCCTGCTTATCCCCGTCTGTTTCCCCCAATGCACTGGGATTCCCACTGCATCTTATTTACTTTTGTGTTCCCAGGGCCTACCACGTAGTGGGCTTTCAATAAATATTTGCTGGATTGAATCATCTTACTAGGTAGCTTTGGATATGCACATCTTCCCAAGGCAAAATTTCGGTCATAAATCCTTGAAAAGCAAAAAGGGCTTTCCTCCACGCTGTCCCCTGCTCTGCACCCCAGGGCACTTGAAATAGAGCTGGGAGCTCTGCTAATGTTCAGTATTTGTTGGGCAGTTGAATACAGAACAGATGCTTTGTGGAAAAGCTCTGACATGAAATGAGTCAAAGGGAGATCTTGATCCAGCTATCAGGAGAAACACTGGAGTTTCTGGATATTATTCACAGAATATTATCCACAGAGGTAGCCAGTGAGGCCAAAAATGGTGGATGATGAGAAACAAATTATTTCAGAAACAGAGCAGCTAAAAGGTTGAGCCGGGAATATTGCTTTTTAGATTAAGAAGAGACTTGATAATATAACATGGTTATTATAATCTCATTGGCTATTTTGTTCAATGAGATATCTGTCTCTAATTTTTATTTCCTCGTGAGGTTATACTGTTTACATTAAACCAAAACTACTTTGATGAATCAGTTCCATTGACTAATCTTCCCACTAAATGCCAAGAAAGGAAATACCCCTCAAAGTCCATAAAGACAAACCCACCTTCTTTGTTTTCTCCTTGTCCAGTTACTTGAAAATAGGTTCACGGGTCTGCAGAATGCCAGGTGATGAGATTTCTGGTCATGAGAAAGGAGTTTCACAATCTACAGATATAAATCTTGGAAAGTTATGCTTAACCACGGAGGAAATGTTTAAACAATGACAGATTCCCCACCCCCCCTTTTTTTTAAGGAATTAAATTTCTTTTCAGTAATCCTTATTTCACATTTAATGTAATTTAAAAGGAGGCTCCATGGTAAAAATTTTCTTGTAGACCGCAACTTAATTTCATCACTCCCTAGAAACACCTCACCCTCAAAGGCAGCCTCAAAATTTGGGTAGGAGTTAGTTGTTGCCTTTGTTTTTAGGTAGCTACAACCTCTATGTCCCCTTTATTTACTTTTTCCTTACTTCAAAAGACACAGCCCTTGAGGGGAATAAATGAGCAAACCTAAAGTGTGTTTAAAACATGTTCTTAATTGTTTCTGTATGTATTTCTGGAAAGAAGAACATTTTTTTGAGAAGGAATAGTCATGAACATTACTGGTAGATAGAGTCCATCTGGAAAAGTGTATAAAAATCACATAGTTTTAGTCCTGGAAGGGGTTGATGATCTGGCCAAACTTTTACGGATGAGGAAACTGAGGCCATTTAAGCGTCTTGGGAGTTCTCAGGTACTGGCTGAGTGGGGCCACAATTCAGGTCTCCAATGCCCACCTGGTGCAACTGTTCCCAGCCCCATGGTATGCAAAAAGTCTGCTTGTTGACTGTGACTCTGAAGATTGTTGGTTTAGGAAAATTCCAACCCCAGGGAACATTTTCTGTGGAAGAAGATGCTGGATAATAAATATACTTTACAAGCATATGTGCTGTTCAACGGCAGGAAGTGGAGAGTAAGTAGCACAGCATTGAGGCCAGTCATGGGAGAGCACCTGGGTTAAAAAAATGACTTTATAGGGGATTTTTGGAACCCTCACTCAAGTGATGCCCCTCCCTCCCCTAAAGAACCAATCTCCCATCAATAAAAAACATATTGGACTCCCCAAGTCTTAGAAATCTAGAAAATGGTCCAAATAAATAAGTCATAAAGTCAGAAGGGAATATTTGTAAACAGATGCAAGGCAGATAAAGAATTTTCATTTTAAACCTGAATAGTGTGAGTTGAGATATCTCATTACAATAACAGGGTTGCAAGAGTTAGAAATGGACAATGTACAAATGGGCAGAAAAGTTAGGGTACCTGCTTCAGGTAAGATAAGACAGAGACGAGATGCCCCAGACACCAGATGTGGGAAGTGTGGTGTTAGGGACCATTCAGAAGGCGCCAGCCAGACGGGGGCAAAAAACTTTCTGCATGGAAAGTACTTTCCTGTGTCAGTAGATGACCCGTCTCACCTGTCTTGGCGGTGTCCCCATGGAAAATGGACTGGAGGACAATTCGATAATACCTAGCACAACGTAAAATGCGTATAGCTTCAGTCCAGCAATTCAACACCACGGGACTCAAGCCACAGATACACTCACAAATACACACCGAGGACCTGTATAAGGATGTATTCTGGCACCATTTGTAATTACAAACAGGGAAAATGACCTAAATGTCCATCCACAGGGACTGCTTGTATGAAAGGAAGGAGACAGAGATACATATGAGCTGGATGTAGCAGAGTGTGTATAACCTGTTACCCCTCATGTAAAAAACATGGCATGCACTTATGTACAAGTCAATAATTTCCAGAAGGATTCGGAAACATCTGTCATCTCTGGTTACCTCCAAGTCTAAGGAAGCAACAACAGGGACAATACTAATATCATCTCTCTTTCTGTAGAGCTCACGTGTGCCCTCTACCTGAATTAACAAATTGAATCCTCGCAAGCAATTCTCCAAGGGAGGTATCGTGGTCTCCATTTTTCAGACAAGGAAACTGAGGTACAGAGAGTTTCAGTAACTCACCTCCAGTCACC
Organism: Acinonyx jubatus; assembly: GCF_027475565.1. Taxonomy (NCBI): domain Eukaryota; kingdom Metazoa; phylum Chordata; class Mammalia; order Carnivora; family Felidae; genus Acinonyx; species Acinonyx jubatus. The sequence continues at coordinate 27,119,424 of NC_069387.1, read as the reverse complement.
CAGGCTGCAGGGGAGGGGCTGGCCTCAAACCCCGACAGTTGCAGCCTATACTCTGAATCATTACACTATACAATTGACTTTTCCTTGTATATCATATTTAATTATTTGAATTGTTTTGGTTACCATATTTATGATTCCTTCTCTGTTAAAAAAAAAAAAAAGAATTAAAAAAAGAGACTGGTTGGCTCCTCATCCCTTCCTGTCGTTATATGAACCCAGAACGGGAGGGGCCTGGATGGCTCGGTCAGTTGAGCGGCCAACTCTTGATCAGCTCAGGTCACGGCCTCATGGTTCGTGGGCTCAAGCCCCATGTCGGGCTCTGCGCTGACAGCACGGAGCCTGCTTGGGATTGTCTCTCTAACCCCTCTCTCTATCTCTCTAAAAAGAAATAAATGAACTTTAAAAGAAACTCAGAATGGTCTTTGGGTGGAAATACTGTAAGTGGGAGGGGGCAGCAGTGCTGGGAAGGGTCCCCGCTGCAGGAGGGGGCCAAGGGGCATGTCGTCTGCCTGGCACTGGGGAGGCAGGGAGGTCATGCACTTTGGTGGGGAGCACCTCACCCCCCACAGGCTGCAGTCCGTTTCTTTGATTACAACTCTCTATCTCGAGGAAAGGTTTGCTGCCTTTATCCTGCTGCAGAACATGTAAAACTTTGCTTTACTTAGCCAATTTCTTTGACTTTTGCCTCTTCTATCATGTTTTCAACGGTCAAGCATTTTCTTTCCTACAGAGCGGTGGGAGAATTTGACCTCCCCATCCCAAGCAACGATTCTGAAGGCGTTGACTCCGCGAGAGACTGCCGTTTATTTCAGGGGCAGGGAAGGTAGTGAACTTGGTAAACTGACCCCGAGGTCAGAGTAAAAGCAGGAAAAGGCGTCCTGGTGCTGTGTGACATGACCACGCACACTGCCATGGTCCAGGTGCACTGAGCCAGACAAGGCACATGGCTTCTTCTATTCATCTGTTTTTCTCTCTGGTTCAATATATTATAAAGCTGGACGTGACTCCCTTGTATGACCCTGAGCATCGGAGATAACTTCATTGACTTTCAGGTAGGGGCACGCTGGTGGAAATTTCTGAGAAATGTTCCCAGTGTGTTTGTTGGTGGGGTTAAGGATGTCAGGGTGGGAACGGTAGGGAGGGCAAAGTCTTGAGCTCACGGAAAGTGGGTGAGATCCGCTCACTTGAAACTCTGTGGGATTAGAGCGCGGAGTTAGGATTTCCTTCTCATCACAGTGGAAGCTGCAGGAGGATGTTAGCAGGTCAGTGATAGGACCTGGTTTACGTTTCCTAAAAGATCACTCTGGTGGCCGTGGAAGAGAGACAGTTGGGGAAAGAGTGGCATCAGAGCAGTTGGGAGGCTGTGTGATATTCCACGTGAAAGACACCGGTGGCTACAAGAGCTGGCTTGGGGGCTGGGGTGGTGGTATGGAAGAGGTATGGAAGGGTATGGAAGAGGGGTCAGTTTTGGAGTGGAGCTGATGGGATTTGCTGATGGGGGAGAAGGAAGTGAAAAGGAAATAAGGAATGCGGCTGGGCATATGGAGGTACCACTTACTTAAGACCAGGAAGACTTGGGAAGGGCCAAGGTTAGGAGGAAAAACTCTCTTCTGTTTGGGTCTTATTCAGTTTAAGATGCCTATTTGACATTCAAGAAGAAATGTCAAATGTGTAGCTGAGAAGGCTAGAGCCAGAGACAACATTTGAGAGAGAAAGATTAGAATTAGGCCTAGCTATGTACAACGGACCATCCCAAATGTCAGAAGCCCAAACAACAAGGCTTATTTCTCATCCACTTAGTAGTCTTCTGGAGGCAGTGTATCAGGGCTGCTGTGGGACCCCACAGTGTCATCAAGGACCCCGATGCCTGTCTTCCTGCTTTGCCATCCTCAGCACGTGGCTGCTCCCTTCAAGGCCATCCCGTGGTCTAGGATGAACCGCAGACCTCTCCCCATTAATTCCACCCTTCAGGTAGCAGGAAGAGTGGGGGAAGGCACCAGGCTACGCCTTCAGTTGAGTCAGTGTCCTTTAAGGAGCCTTCCTTACATCCTCCCTCGCATCTTATTATCCAGAGCTTAATTGCATGGCTGCAGGGGAATGTGGGAGACACAACCTTTTCATAGGTGCATTGCCTCCCTTAATAACATCTGTCACCAGGCTTCCAGATAATGGGTACACTCTCCGCTATAGAATCATCAGTGTATAAATGGTATTTATGGCCGTGGTGTTGGATAATGACATGGTCAGAGAGGGGAGGGCCAGTTACGGGAGGTACCATAAACAACTGTAAAATGCCTCCTGAATATGGAAACGTGAGTCACAGGGGCTTGGCTTGGCTTGAATAGATCTTTCTGTGTCTTATTCCTGGGCCTTGTGTCATTAATACCCCTCATTTTCCCTTCTCCTGTTGACCCACTTTATACTTGTGCAACTTTGTTGTCCTTTATACACTCTTTTAAGAAGCCTTTGTAGAACAAGACTGTGGGCAAATGAATAAATCTTCAGCCCATCTTCCTCTTATTTATTTATTTATTTATTTTGAGAGAGACAGAGATAGTGCAAGTGGGAGAGGGGCAGAGAGAGAGGGAAAGAGAGAATCCCAAGCAGGGTCCACACTGCCATGGCAGAGCCTGACGTGGGGCTCGAGCCCATGAAGCTGTGAGATCCTGACCCGAGCTGAAATTGAGTCGGATGTTCAACCAAATGAGCCACCCAGGTGCCCCTCACAGAACCTCTTAATAATGAAAACAGATGTGAGCGCCACATAGGTAACTATATAAAAAACCTTGTGATTCTGGCTCGGACAGTGGTCTGTGTTCCAGAACTTCTCTATTCTCACTGACGGCGGCTGCAACCGAGGGTCCAAGGTCTCTGGCTGGTGCCTGGAATAACTCCGTATGTGTATGAGAAGTTAATACATCCTCAGAATTCAAAGAAAGATGTAGGAAGCACAAAGCTTCGTTTGATACCCACGGTGCCCTCCTCAAAAATCCTCAGCACCACCGTTACTAAATTCTGCAAAAGAAGGGTCCTGCTCGGATTCTGGGACTTTGAGGGCAGAACGCATTGCCCCAATTACACCAGGGCGCAGGGAAACCACCAAAACAAGAATGACCAGGCTGTAACTGCAGTAGTGGGCTGCTGGAGCTGGAACCAGAAAGGATACTGAGAATTGGGGAAATCAGCCCTTTTTAAGTCTCTCACTTTCTCCAAGGCAAAGATGGAAGGGCCACCACCAGGAGCGAGTGGGTCCAAACAGCACTGCTGTGCAACTGTCGAAAGGCATACGTTCCTCTGGCAGGAGTGGCCCCCGGCGTCCTTGTAGCAACGGCAACCTTGGCCTCTACCCACTTCACATATCTTACCTGTCACAGGGTGGGGCTATCCCAATGCATCAGGCCTTCGGAGTGGCAGACTCAGAGATAGAGTGGCCTGTAGAATGTTCATGGAAACTGTGCCTGAGATCAACTGCTGTGGACGGGAGGGGAGGAGGTCAGGTGCGGACAGAAGAAGTCAAGCTGCAGTGAAGTCCAATGTGAGCTTTGGCCAAACCCACAGGGAGCTACAGTGGTTTCTTTTGAACTGGACCAACGTTGCCAGGCCTGCGTATGCCCACATGGGTCAGCCACTGTGTGTGGGTGGCCCTGGAGAGAGGGTGACCTTGGGTGAGGCTACTCTCTGCAGCTGAGGTGATCCCTGAAGTGCTCAGCCCCTAGCACCCCCAGCAGTGGGGTAACAGGTCCTTCATAGAAGAAGGATCTAGAAGACCCATCACAGTGCCCATCACCCCTCTCCGCTCAAGGCTGTTCTTTAATATCCCATTTCTTTCTTCAAGACTCTCTTTGATATTAAGTTTACTCAGGGGTCAGCAGTATACCAACACACGAGGGGCAGGATAAAAAAATCACTTTCCTGCAAATCGTCTTAGGTCTTGGGCCCCCGTGGAAAAGCTTTGCCTTACCATGAGATTCAGAGAAGGCCGTTTTTTAGTCCAGTCCTTTTGGACCTCTCAATTGTGACCCCAAATTAAGGATAATGCTAAAAGAAAAGTTTTGGCATTCTCAGAAAGGGTAGGGATTCAGTGGGTGCACTCGTGCTGGCTCTCATGAGAGAATGCCCTCCCTGCGGGGTCTCTGTGGGCACTTCCGGTCTATCAACCACTGTCTTTTTTTGCCCACATCTGCTCTGAGAGAGTCATGTGGCGAAACTCCCACAGGAATCCCGTATTTGGCCTCGGGGGAGAAAGCCCAGTGAGAGACACAAGAAGGAAACGGGGCGGGGGGGGGGGGCTCTGGAGGGGGGGTACACGCTGCTTTATTCTGGGTGGCTGGACTGGGATGGCTGGAAATACAGGTGAGGGGCCAGGCAGGGTTCCAGCCAGCTCTGGAACCCGGGCCAGACTACCTGGTCAGCCTGTGGCCCTGCTGTGCGTGAGCCCTCCGGTCTTAGAAACGTTGCTTAACTGCTCCACGCCTCAGTCTCCCCAACTGTGAAATAAGGAGGGATAAGGGCCCCTACCTCGTAGGGTGCCTGCCGGGGTTAACACATGTGAATCACTTAGGAAAGCGCCCAACACAGAGTGCGCTCAGGGGACGTGGCTCCAAGGAGATAGAAAGCAGGAAGGATCCCGCCGACTTAGGGGTCAAGTCAAGGCCAGTTCCTCCTACACAGAGCAGTCTTTATTGGAAGAGGGCTGCCCGTGGATTGAGCCTCAAACAGAAACTTCTGGGAAACTTTCAGATGCTTCAGTGTGATTGTTTATCCAGTTAGAAATGATCCGTAAGGCACGTTTTGCTCTAATAAACAGAGCAATTTGTGAGGACTTTTGGTTTTCATTCTTGGAAAAAAGTGTGATATATGCGACAGGGAAGCAACCGATGGTACCCACCCTGAATCAAGGATGCTACTTGGTACACTTGAAAGACCAGCCTCAAAATTCCTTTTTTATTTTTTTATTTTTTTTTAACGTTTATTTATTTTTGAGACAGAGAGAGACAGAGCATGAACAGGGGAGGGTCAGTGAGAGGGAGACACAGAATCCGAAACAGGCTCCAGGCTCTGAGCTGTCAGCACAGAGCCCGACGCGGGACTCGAACTCACGGACCGTGAGATCATGACCCGAGCCGAAGTCGGACGCTTAACCGACTGAGCCACCCAGGCACCCCTCAAAATTCCTTTTTTATTGAATTACTTTCTTAAGCAAAGATTATTTTTTAAATAATAGTTAATAAACCACCTTGAGCAGGAACAGAACCCTTGCAAACCTAAGAGATGGGATTTTCGTACAGTAAAAAGAGAGCATGATTTAACAGTTAAGAGCTGTTCTCTTGAATTCAGCTGCCTGCGCTCTGGTCCCAGCCCTGCCTTATACCAGCTGTGTGATCTTGGGCAAGCTACCTAACCGCTCTGAGCCTCTGTTTGTCTCAGATATGAAATGAGACGGGAAGAAGAGAATCTCACACATAGCTTGCGGTAAGACTTGAAGAGGGTTGTGTGTGTAAAGTACTTATCATAGTAAACCTTCGTTAATTAGGAGTGTTATTGTAGCTGTAATACATACAATGAAAAGCAAACAAACGTAAGAACTTAAAAAAAAAACACAGTGCTCACTCCATTTGCATTCTATATAAGGAAGTATCATAGGGGATGCTGCGGTAACAAAACCCTCCCAATCTCAGTGGCTTATGAGACAGAAACTGAAAGAAATTTAGGGGTGGGGGGGACAGAGAGAGGAAGAGAGAGAGAAAGAGGGAGAGAGAGAGAGACAAATTTCTTTGGCATACATCATGTTGAGCACGCGTTGGTTGCAGACAGACTTACCTCCGGTGTCTGCAGGTGCAGCAGAGGGAAGGGGAGGTGGAGAACCATGCATTGTTCTAGATGCTTCCACCCAGAAGCAACACATTCCACTTCTCATATTTTACCAGCCAGAATAAGCCCTGTACCCCAATGAAACCTGAGGGGAGTTATAGCATGCACTAAGTCCCAGGCACCCATGCACCCAGCTCCCCTTAGAACACTCAGGTAATTTCTGTAGCCCAGCAGAAGTGAGACGTGAGTCCCCCTGAGGCAGAGGACACCAGGCTCTAGAAAGTGATCCTCATAGGCTCTCCCAATCACTGTTCTGCCCCAGCAAGCATCTGCGGGGTCTTGTAAGAACTTTTTAACAGTTATTTATGCCTATAGAATAATACAAATGGCTTTATAAACCTGTTCATCAGGCACCGTGCCTAGTCATGTTCTAGAATTCCGTTTACTGTAATTTGGAATGCTAGATGATCTTTGTTATTAGAAACTATAAAAGAAATGCTGGGAACTTGGTGCCAACAGCTTCTAATTTAATATCGAAAGCAAACTGTAAAATCCGATACTCTAATAATCGGCTGTATCACATGTGCTTTTTGAAAGACTCATCTTAGAGCCTCTGAATTTTTAGCTTTTGCATTATGAAAATATCAAACCCACTGAAAAGTAGAGATAATAGTACAATGAACACCTTTATATGAAGACTCGATATCATTTCACCAGTGTGTACTTCTGTACATATCTCTTATAAAAAATGGAATTTTTAAATTTGTGTTTTGGAATATATATATATATATATATATATATCCCCACTGCCAATTCTTAGGGTCATCTTATACCCAGTCTCTGATTAAATTTGCTCAACTGTCTAAAATTTCTTTCTGAAGTTGGTTTATTCTAACTGGGATCCAAATTGCTTTTGGTTTTGTCTCTTAATTCTCCTTTATTGACTTATTTTTTTAAGTTTATTTATTTATTTTGAGAGAGAAAGAGCGAGCACAAGTAGGGGAGGGGCAGAGAAAGAAGGAGAGAGAGAACTTCAAGCAGGCTCAGCTCTGTCAGCACGGAGACGAATGCAGGGCTCACGCTCCCGAAACTGTGAGATCATGAGTTGAGCCGGAACCAAGAGTCGAATGCTTAACCGACTGAGGCACCTGGGTGGTGCCTTTATTTTTTTATTTTTTTAAATGTTTGTATTTATTTTTGAGACAGAGAGAGACGGAGCATGAACAGGGGAGGGGCAGAGAGAGAGGGAGACACAGAATCCGAAGCAGGTTCCAGGCTCGGAGCTGTCAGCCCCGAGCCTGACGCGGGGCTCGAACTCACAGACTGTGAGATCATGACCCGAGCCGAAGTCGGACGCTTAACCGACTGAGCCACCCAGGCGCCCCTGGGTGGTGCCTTTAAAGTAGAGAAGTCCCTATTTCTCCCTGGTGCATGGACTGATTGCAGAAACTGGGTCATTTGTCCTGTGGAAAGTCCCACTTTCGGGATTTGTCTGTTTTCTTCCTTTGGTGTCATTTGCTTCCTTCTCCCAGGCTTGTCTTTCCTGCCTGGGGAAGTTGGCCCTGAAAGCTTGATTTGGTCTAGATGCACCTGTCCCCGCAGGGAGCTCTCACAGGTGGCGCTAGGGATTCACATGGCATCCCACCAGCAGGTGTCTGACGTCATGCTGTCCACTCAGCGTGGTGTTCCTTCAAGCAGCGGGGGCAGGTAGTAATGGCCTGAGCCTTCCATTGTCAAGTTCTTCACCAATCCTTTATCTCTGGAGATGGTAGTTGGATCAACCCTGTGAGAGGTTGCAAAAGGCTGTTTTTAAAAATTCATGACTTTTTCACATTTATTAGCTAGATTCCTTCCATAATGTGATTTTCCCTCATCATTGAGGGCTATTTCATTATCCTCAAATATGGTTCATACAAGAAAAGGCTGGGTAGGTCCCTAATTCTTTGCCTTTAAATGCTTATTTTCAAAGAGGATTTGGTGCCATACCTAACTCCTGTGGTGTCCAAAGAGTTTGGGGGGTTGTTTGTTTTATTTATTTTTTGCTTTTTTTTTTTGGTGGGGAATGAGGGACTGTCTCTTGATTATGACACACTCATGGTTTTTAACGTATTCGAGGCGTTTCAATAAATCGCATTCACTAATCATTTTTATTCTTCTATTGCTCCTGCTTTGGTCAATGTGAGTCCTTTCGTGTTGGCTCCCGTGTCCCTTTCGTACCACCCATTAGTCTCTGCTTTCTCATGTCACAACAGAAGACGTTTCCCCTCCTCCCGTAGATTTCCTGCCTGGACTTGGAAGCAGTCATTCGTCCAAAGAGCCCTGCTTCCTTCTAGTGTGTCTGCTGATTACATTTTAAAACACAAACTCCATGAATCCTACTCCTGAAGCCCACTATTGCACTGCATGTTAACTAAAATTTAAATTTAAAAAGAGAGAGAAAAAGAAAATAAGTAAAGAAAGAAAGAAAGAAATCACAAAATGCATGTCTCTTTCTGTTCATCAGCCTGGACGTGAAAGACAGCATCTGTTCCTACACTACCCCCCTCCCCAAAGCCTCCCACACAGTGGCTGTACTTGGTCCCAAAGAACTGGAATAGATGATGTTTTGTGGTCCCCTCAAAAAGTCCCATTGCATTCCAAATGTGTAAATAATTTTACTCTTGGTATTTCCTTGATGCAGCTGGGAGTGAGAGTTAACAGATACTGTGGGGTATAAACTAAGGCATAAACTAGTCAGAGAGAGAGAGAGAGAGAGATGTGGGGGTACACGCTCATGGGACACAGAAATCAAGGGAGCATGAGCCTCAGGTGAGGGGACCAAATGTGAGGGGTAGCAGTTCTGGTTCTGAACACATGTGCCAGCCCTGAGGGACTGCCCCCTTTCTCTAAGAATGTCACCCTCTTGGAAAGAGAGAGCACAGATTCTAGAAGGATTCCCAAAGAGCAGAGAAGGAGAAAGGGAACCCCAACTGAGATCAGCTGAATACAGCCAAACCGTCAATGGGGGGACAGACGCCAGAGACAGATCCTGTTGGAACAGGTGACAGGAACAGGTGACTTAAGAGAGCCACTGTACTTCAGAAAGACAGGGGAGCTGGTCCAATGAAAGAACACGGGAAAGTTCATGCCGAGCCCCCTTCAACCTGTGTAAGAGAAAATTTGTACAAGACGTAAATATCAATCAACCAATTGCCAATTAAGTTCTCGAATCACTGGCGGTTTGGAATCCAGAGGAGAGCCCTTCTGAAATGCGTCATTGACTTTCTAGATGGGTCAGGCAAGACACAGATTTGATTTAACCACTCGGGCCCTCACTTGGCACAGCAGATTATCTTTCAGAGAACTACAACACTGGTCTCTTCTTCTCTTGGACTCTGCACTGGGAGGGAATAGACTGAAGATTGAGAATCGAGCCACATTTATGCTCTGGGCTGTGCTCCATCTGCCAAGCAGTGTTGCTCAATTAGCAGATCTCTCCTTTGTAAACCATGTGGCCTACGACACAGTTTGTTTGAGTCTCTGCCATCAAAATAATTTTTATACGGGCAGTCCCTGCTCAGTGTTCTGTAAGCCTTTTCTTTCGCTTAGGACCATACAAGGTTAGGGTTTGTGTCTACTTTGTTTCAACGATCAGCTCGCTAGGTCCTGCAGGATTTCACATACAATTCAAAGGAACCCAGAGTTCTGGCGTTCCAGGGAGAAGATATGTGAGGAAATAAAATCCATGGTTGACATACCGGGAGAAACTGACAGGGAGAATCTCTGAACTCTCCCGGCGACTGTGTCCAGGTGGGTTTTGCAACATACTTTGCTCCAAAATTCCCTGTTCAGGCAAAGCCCAGATACTTTAAACAGACAGAAAGTTGGCAGAGAGCCTCCCTTCCCCCTCTGAATGACAGGCCCATTGATGTCATTTTACGCCCGCTATGACAATCTGTTTTCCGAGGGCACAGAAACAAGTCTGAGATGCCTTTGAGATAAGTGTGTTTAAGGTGTGCTGATTCACAGGCAGTGATCAGGATGCTGGCGGGTATGGAAATCCAGGGAGAAGGCAGCAGGCAGGAGCCTCTCGGGGGTCGGAGGGGGGCGCTGGGGGTGAGGGGCTGGGGGCTGAACGCTTGGCTGAGCATTTGAGTTTCTCCCACCTGTGTCCACCTCCCTCCTCCTTCCCCTTTCCCATGACGATAACCCCCAAGTGTGAGCAGTGTCAACCTACTGGTCAAATGTCAAAGTGAAGGGGACTATAGAGCCAGAGCTGGTGGCGAAGAGATCTCACCCAGGGGTCTCTCTAGGGACGGGGCCCCGTCTCCATGTGGTCCTTTTAGGAATATACGTTTGACGACAACCAGGAAAAGGTTTTCATTTTACAAGCATAAGATGTACGTTGAGCTGGTGGGGCCCCCACTCCTCCATCCCTGAGAAATTATAAGCATGTTGAGAAAACAGCTGTTAAGGATGACTTCCCAGCCAGACTCCTTGACCTTGCTCTGTCCTCACGCAAGAGGCAAATCACAGCTGCGGCAGCTGGTGCACTCGCCTGCCATGTATATGCCCCAATTGCCCTACATTCTATTCCAGAAGCTTCCAGCAGGATTCAGGGGCCCCGAGGAATGTGGAAGGAATGTCAAGGCTTGCCTCAAACTCCTCTATGGAAGGTCAAGGAGGGAAGAATGTGAGGCCCAGCACAAAGCCAGCTCCGAACAGCCTTGCCTTTTTGTCACTGAGCTTGTGTTCGGCTCCCTACCTGGGCTGGAGGCAGAATTAAGTGCTAGTGGCCACAGGCCTGTCCAACCACTTGCTTCCCAGGGTCCGAGACCGCATGGCCCCCAGCAGTGTGCTTGGGAGCCTCAGGCCAGTACACACAGGGGCGGGATGCAGGGGGCCCGGGTACATGTTCAGCAGGACCGCAGCCTCTGGTGTCCGGGTTCGACCTCATTTCCTCCACCCTTCTCTCCCCTGGCCTGATCCACACAGGCTGTTTGTCCTCCCCACCTGCTCCCCTTCCTCCACGTTGCTGCCTCCCTCCCTTTTCCCCCTTGGTTCCTGCTCTTTTCTCCTACCCTCTCTGTACCCCGGATCTTGTCAACCTGCATCATCTTTCCGTCCTAGGCCACTCACTCAGTCAACTCGCTGAGCACCTACTGTATGCCAGGACTGGTCCCGATGCTGCCTTGGGCACAAGACAGAGTGATCCGGGACCTCCAAAACGGACAGGGTGGGGAAGATGATGGCACAGGCTCTCCACAAGGACGCAGAGAGGTGCTCCTGGTGATGTGGGGGAAGTGAACGTTTCAGTAAAAGAGATAAATTAGAGAGATGAGACAGAAAGTGACAGTGGGGAGGGGTGCCCGGGTGGCTTAGTCGGTTAAGTGTCCGTTTGATTTTGGATCAGGTCATGATCTCATGGTTTGTGAGGTCAAGCCCCGCACCAGGCTCTGTGCTGACAGTGCAGAGCCTGCTGGGGATTCTCTCTCTCCCTCTCTCTCTGCCTCTCCGCTGCGTGCACTCTCTGTCTCTCTCAAAATAATTAAATACACTTAAAAAAAAAGTGACAGTGGGGAGAGGAACATCACTGCAGCCAGTTTGGTCATGGAAGGATTGTGGTTTTTCTTTGTTTTTTTTTTTGTTTTTTTTTTCGAGAAGGTATAACATATACTTCAGACTCAAATACTGAAAAGGAGAATATTGTGTGAAAATCTGGGAGAAGGTAGGCAATTGCAAGGGTCCTGAGGCAGTAGGGCACACGGTGTATCTGAGACAGGAAGGAGGCTAATGTGGTTGGAGCTTAGTGAGCCTAGGGTACAGAAGTGGAAAACTGCCTTTTAAAAGTTGTAAACTGTAGGCAAGGGTTTGGGGCTGATTCTGGTCGAGTCAGATACTGGCAATTTCCGAACAGGTGAGTGGCGAGATAATATCTGTGTCTTGGAAAGCTTCTGTCTGTGCCAGGAGGCAGGACTGGTGGCCAGGGGTAGTCCAGAGCTAAAGGGGGCTTACACCATCAGTGTAGCAGAAGAGGGGCTTGCAAGAGGTCAGATTCAGGCTGCACTTGGGAACTGGATTGGATAAGGCCAAGAGATGAATAGGGCAAGGCTTCCTTTCTGTTCCTCCCTGCCCCCCCTTTCCCCTTTGCAATTGGCTGGTGCCATATACTGAGCGTAGCAGGCCTGAGGTGGGGAGAAACCCAAAGAGGGATCTTGGCCACAGCCACAGCCAACCTGTAAGACAACTTGGTGAGGTGAGTGTTGGAAAGGGCACTCCTTGTAGAAGCAGTGCAAGACACTCTTGCACAACGCAGATGGACAGAGCCCACACCAGTGCCCAGGGCTTAGCAGACTTGACATAGACAGGATTTCAGCTCCTCCTCGGCTGGCTGGCTGCCTTAGGCAGTGCACAACCTGGACAACAGTACCTGGTGACCCTGGTCTGGGCCATATTACCTCCCAGATAGCTGTTAGGCATTGGGATGGAGACGGTGGAGTGCTGAATGTGTGGGTCTGGATTTCAAGGAGCAATTGGGGCTACAGATGTGAATGTAGGGGGTGCAATCGCATAGTGTATAAAGTTAAGGGACTAGAAGCCGTGCCCTGGGCTCTGCACATGCATGAAGAAGCAAAGTGGGCTATGAAGTTAAACCTGGGCCACTCAGCTATGTGGTGGTTAGAGAGAGGAGGAACCTGCAGAGACCCAGAAGGAGCTGTGGGTGAGAAGGAGAACCATCTGGAAAGTCATGACCCAATGGTCAATGAAGAGGGTGTTTTAGGAAGTAGAGATAGGCTACACGGGATATTGCTGAGGTCTGAGCCGATGAGGGATGAGAGGAGTCTGTGGTTGGGTAGAGGCTCTCGGGTGCAGGGTGGGTGTGGAGAGAGAAGCCCCACCCGAGTGGGCTGGGAGAGAGAACATTGGAGAAGCTCTCATTGGAAAGGGAGAGAGAAGGAGGAGTTGGGGTCTGGGTGAGCTTTTTAAAGATGGGTGATCTTGGGGCACGCTGGGTGGCTCAGTCGGTTAAGCATCCGACTTCGGCTCAGGTCACGATCTCGCGGTCCGCGAGTTCGAGCCCCACGTCGGGCTTTGTGCTGACTGCTCAGAGCCTGGAGCCTGTTTCAGATTCTGAGTCTCCCTCTCTCTCTGACCCTCCCCCATTCATGCTCTGTCTCTCTCTGTCTCAAAAATAAATAAACGTTAAAAAAAATTAAAAAATAAAATAAAGATGGGTGATCTATGGGGCGCCTGGGTGGCTCGGTCGGTTAAGAGTCCTACCCTTGATTTCAGCTCAGGTCATGATCTCACAGGTCATGAGATCGAGCCCCGTATCTGCTTGGGATTCTCTCTGCCCCTTTCTCTCTGCCCCCGCCCTGCTCCTGCTCTCTCTCCACATAAATAAATTAATTTTGTAAAAACTCACAACAAATGAAATAAAGATGAGTGATCTTTTACAAGGAAGCTTTTTATGTATGGGGACGGTCCAGTAGTGAGGGTGAAACTGAAGATTCTGGAGAGGCTCAGGGTCGCGCCGCGGGATGCAGAAAGGGAAGGTGCCTCATCCCGAGTGGACTGGACGTAGTCATGGACAGCAGCTGGGGCACAGGTCGCGGGGCGTGGCGTGGCTGCCCTCTGCTTCTATTTTCTCAGTGATGGCAGAGCTAGAAAAGGGAGTACGAAGTAGGGGGTCTCAGGCGCGGGAAGTGACAGGACTGTGGGGTTGGGTGCGGGCTCAGCGGCCCCCGCAGCTGGGAGCGTGGGGCCGAGGAGGGCAGGCGGGCCGGAGGCTGAGTGCAGGAGCGGGGTTAGAGCAAAGGACACAGCCTCTTAAGGGAGAAAAAAGCAAAGGCCTGAAGTCAACAGAGGAGAATATAACTACAATCTTTGGGCAAACAAGACCTTTCTTAGCTCAGTCACAAAAGCAGAAAGTATTAAAAGAGGACTTTCTACCCAAACAATATACGTACGGAAGACCCTGTAAAGGAAATAACAAGCAAGTCCTTTAAAAAAAAAAAAAAAGTGACTTTTTGAAGCCCTCACTGAGTCCAAGCGCAATAGGAAGAACGTTCCACGCGTTATCATTCCTTAGTCCTGAGTACGCCACTCTGTGGAGGCACAGGGCTTGAACTTGAAAGCCAACGTGTTTAACTTTTCTAACGCTTCCTCAAACTTGGAAAGGAGATGCACATAGATGGCATTTTTACATATTTACGCACATGGCAATTTTAAAAGACTGAAGATCCCCCTGAATACGAACAGGTTCTCTGAATCCATGAGCAAAAGAGTAATCTCACGGAAAGAAGCAGGGAGCTGCCAACAGACAATTAAGAAGGAAATAGGAACCACTGATAACATGCTCTCGGCATCGCCAAGCTACGAGAATGCAAAGTGCAATAATCGTGAGACCCTAGCGGTTTACCAAAGATGAAATTCCTGGCAGTGGGTGCTGTCACCTGTTTGGTCAGAGTTTAAATGGGTGCGCCTTCGTAACCTGAGACTTGATAATACTGGAGACCGTCTCTTCTGTCTCTAGAATACCTCTTCTTCTTTTTTTTTTTTTTCATGTTTACTTATCTGTTTTGACACAGAGAGAGGGGGAGCAGGGGAGGGGCAGAGAGAGGGAGACAGAGAATCCCCAAGCAGGCTCCACACCGTCGGCACAGAGCCCGATGCGGGGCTCGAACTCACGAACCGTGAGATCATGACATGAGCCAAAATCAAGCAGAGATGCTGAACCGACCCAGCCCCGCTGGTGCCCCTCTCTATAATACGTCCTGAGAATTTATTTACTGGAAATCAAACATGCCAAGATACATGTTCAAAGATTCTGTGATTTCATCGTCTGCTAGAGAAAAAAAAAAAAAAAAAAAAAAGAAGAGGGGGCCTAGTGGCCCCTTAATGAGGAACTGATGCCACAAATTGAGGGAAACTACGAAATACAATGGGAAGCTTGACAATATTCAGATAGACGCAAAAGAAGTGACCCGCGAGAAAGTGTGCGATACACTGTTGAGTGAAGAAAGGGAGGTCAGCCTGCAGGCTGATCCTCTTTAGTCTCCTAGGTACTTGTTTGCATATGGAAAAAAGTATAGTATATACAACACCCTTCCTGTTCTTTGGGGTGTGGAATCTGGGGAGGCTTTCAGTTTTGCTTTCTGGGTTTCACTCCTGGAGTTATGTTACAACGAACAGATGGTATTTTGCTAGCCATAAAAATGGAAGAAAATGTCATATCGGTACAATTAAGACAACTCCCCCTGGATAGGAGGACCTTTGTGTCTCGGTCAGTCTTTCCCAATCTCCTTCCTCTCTCTCTCCTTCCTTCCTTCTCTCTTTCCTTTCTTTCTTCTCTCCTTCCCTCCTCTCTCACCCTTGCCGCTCCTTCCTTCCTTCCTCCCTTCCGTCCTTCCTTTTCTGCTCTCTTTCTAATGACTCCTCTACCGCACAGCTGAGCGGCTGTGTCACCCTGTAAAGACCCCAGTGGTGTCATCTGCACAGGGGCCCTATCTGACAGGTGTTCTGTACCCGGCACCCTACCCGGCACCCTGCCCGGCACAGCCCAAGTACAGAGGCAGCCTCAGTTACTGCTTCCTGTTGATCAGCAGATTCAATAATGTTTGCAAACACATCTGCTTTCGATCCCTCTGTGGGAGCAGCTAACACTTGCCCGACCCACTTGCGGAGAACTTGTCACACCGAATGCTCGCGGTAAATTTGTTGAAGGGTTCGCAGAGAGCTCGGGGTCGATTGAGATCCACGTTTGCATCAGCTATCGGCCCGGTGCTTGGCACAGAAGTCACGTCGTGCGTGGTCCATAAACGGAAGAATGAATGGATGAACACATGAATGGACAGCAACGTATTTCATTTCATAGAACGTTTGCGGTTGCTGAAATGTTCTACGTTCAAAACCGTCATACAGGAGACCCTTGCTACTCAAAGGGTGCTTGTGTTGTAGTCGCATGGGGGCTGGTTATCAATGCAGGATCCCGGGGAACCACTTCTGCAACCTGCTGAATCAGGTCCGCATGGCACGTGGGCCTCACTAATTCACGTGCATGGTAAAGTGTGCGAAACTCTGCTTTAGAGCAAAAGTATCTGGCTGCTGTTTTTGTTGTCGTTGTTTTTCAAATTTCTGGGCTTCATGTTCTCCCTACCTCTTTGGTACTAAATTGTAGGATTCTAGAAGTTTTACTGGAGAAAGGCCTAGAAGAAAAGGCCCCGGATAACTGCAAACCTCTGCCGGCAAAGAGAGATTTTTCAGAGAGATTTTCTTTCTCATCAAGGATAGAATATCTGGGTTCCCACAGTGTGGCCGGTCCTCTGCTGCTGCTTTAGCTTTGCTGAGTTCCAGCCACCCCCCAGGGTGGTCAAGATTAAGGCAAGACGGCCCGTCTCTTTAGGCGAGTTGAGCAAGCTAGCTGTTTGCCTCCACAGCCCGCACCTGAAGCAAAGCCTGGTGGCCCCGGGAGGCCGCCGGCCATGGAGTGTTTTCCGTGGGAGCCCGGCTGCCAGCGACAGAGAGGGCTGCAGCTCTCGGCCTCCATGTGCTGGCCACACTCCTAAAGCCCCGTGAAATCGGCCACAGCCAGACAGCGGGGCGGGCTCTGCAGGGGTGTCCAGGATGATGATTGAGGGGCCCTGGCAGCGAGGAGTGGAAAACGAGGTCCTGATTCGAAGCCCGAGTTGTGGTTGCAAGTCCCTTGCTGCTTTCCAGCCCAGTGCTAACGCACGCTGCTCTCAGCCAGGGTTCTGAGCCGGGCCTCACCACCCTCCCGAGCAAGGCCCCAGCCGGTCTCTGCCGGGGTGGCACCTTCCAGGGGAGGAAGGTTGCTCTGGCTGTAGGGCAGGCCCTCAGTGAATCTCGGGGACACGTGGCTTTGTCTATTGAAGAGCCCAGGAGGTAGCTGTGCTCTCCTTTGTCTAGCCCCCCCCCCCCAGCCCCCACCACCTCCTGCCTTTCTCATTCCCTTTCGTCAAGGGCAGACAGAAGCAAGCTGAGCTGGGCTGGGATTATTCTGTCTCCAGCTGCAGAAACTTGACTTTGTTACAGCGATAGTGCTGTCAGGATAAAGAGTCTGAAGAGACGGCCTCTCGGCCATCTTGAATTTATTGAATGAATTTCTGCCAGTCTGTCTGGAATAGCAGAGATAAGCATAATCCCGTTTTAATTGTATCCAGGGTCGTTGGATAAGGTTGGAATTTGATAAGGAGGTAAAATACTCTTGCAGCATGGGAAAAGTTTGGAGAGGCTCAGGAGCACATCGTAGATGTACGATTTCCAAGAGCTCCCCACTGGCGAACAGAGTGTTCTGGGAAGTGCTGTTACATTGTTTCGGTCGGACCAAGATAGATTCAGGGGCCTGGCAACTATTGACAAAACTCAGCTTGTTGCTTGTCACTCGCTCACTCATCTGCTGGGAGAATCTCCCGTAATTGGCAAGAATTCAATAATTCTCTGAAAGCAAAGATGATTCTGCCACTCACAATCCTCAGCTGTTGAGAAGGCAATTCTGATGGGAACCAATGTACTCTGTTAGCTCTTGAAAGGAGGAAGCAAGGGGGGCCCTCTGGCAGGGGGGAGAGTGCCTGCAGGTGTGGGGGCAGGTGCCCTGGGAGGCGCAAGGGCTCGGGGCAGATATGGCTCAGAGAGCATCTAAACTCCACCCCTTACTGATAACCTGTGAGACCTGCCGACAAAGTTCTCCTTTTTGAGTCCTAGCCTCTTCTTTAGTGGTGAAATGAGAATAGCAGTATCCTTTACAAGTGGGTTGATGGATGAGGGAACATCCACAAAACACCTCATCTTACCCAGTGCCTTTGCTGCCCGCAAACTCAGTTCTATTAGCATCTGAGAATCTCCGTGGAGAGGTGAGAGAAAGGAATCCCATAGCACAATGGCTTTTTTTTAAAGGATAGGATACCCCTATCCCCCCAACTCCCTAACTGCCTCAAGTCAGGTATTGGGATGGGCTTCCCTCCCACCTCCACAACCAGGTCCTGGAAAGTCATGGCCGGGTGCACCAGCCCCCTCATGGGAGTAGGTCTTTGACGCACAAGTTCTCCCTGAAGGTGAACCGTACTGATTGGCGGCACCCTGCACTGTAGGACTGCATGTCCTGGATGTGCCCCCTCCCCCCGCCCCGATGCCCAGAAAGAAGTGCTTTGGCTTCGGGAGAGGACTGAGTAGTGAGGGGTGAAGGCGGGTCGGTGCAAGGGAAAGAGACCACAAAAGGGAGGCATAGCATCAGAGCATTGGTGTGGGTTCCTTCTCTCTGGGACCGAATCGTTTATTTTGTGCTTGATTCACCCGATGCTTTTACAGTGGAAACTCTTCCTACAATGGCCCTTCGCTTTTCTAAATGATCTCAGCAGAAATCCCAATGTTAGAGTGAGCCAGGTTTTCACCACGGGATGCTATCTTCAAAAACATCTGTCCATAGGTATTCCTGGATAGCAGCTTTCAAAGCCACCCTTTCTTTCATATCATAGAAATATTTAGGAACGAAATTTAGAAGCAGTTTTTTTCTTTAAAAAATCCGCAAATCTTTGCTTTCCATCTTAAATATCTGTTAAAAACTTAAGACCTTCTCAAGGGAATAGAGAATTCTATTATGAATATAGCCGTATATGCATCAACCAGTTTAATTGTAGAGCTAGAAACAAATATAGTTTTTTAGAATAAGTAATGATGAGATTAACAGAATATAAAAAAGCAAGGGTAGGGGCGCCTGGGTGGCTCAGTCGGTTCAGCATCCGACTTTGGCTCAGGTCATGATCTCCTGGTCTGTGAGTTCGAGCCCCACGTCGGGCTCTGTGCTGCCAGCTCGGAGCCTCGAGCCTGCTTCGGATTCTGTGTCTCCCTCGCTCCCTGCCCCTCCCCCACTCACGCTCTATCTTTCTCTGTCTCTCAAAAATAAATAAACATTAAAAAATTTTTTTTTAAAAAGCAAGGGTATAAGGAACACGGACTTCAGGATGCTGGTTACTTTGTGTGGGGAAGGTGAGGGAAGAGGATATTGTCCAGGTCTCAGCCTTCCCAGAGGGTGTCACGAGCCAGAGCCTGTGAAAAATTCTTCAAAATTCGGTGCAGTTTCCCCCCAAAGACTTCAAGCTGAAGACGCTCAGTGAGAGGACATTCTTGATTTCTTCAAGATCACAGGTCTAAGAAAGGACAGTATGCTTGTTGAGATGACACCATTCATTGAGCGACGATGAATTCAGACCCACAAGGCAAAGGCAGGACTGGATGCTGTCAGGCGACCCACGTTTTCCGTCACGTAGTTTTGGCACAAAAAAACAAGGGAATGCCGAACTGTGCCTGTTCTATTTGAGGCGACTGAAGAAGAGTGAAATCACCCAAACAGCACAGAGCTGCACACATGTAGCCTGACATGATAGGTCATTTCCGTCTTCTTTTCAAAGGAGCAAGGTATTTCCATAAAGTGAGTGTCTTTACCACGCATCTGGTATCAGATCTAGTCAAGATTGCCATAAAAAGATTATTTCTAACTCAAGAGCTGCTCTTGTCTACTACAGAGATTACGTCATCATTCCACATTGTTACATTACATCAACATTTGCCCAGCTTTTTGTGCGTTTGTTATCAGGCCCGTAACTCAGGCAAAATGCCTTAAAAAGAGAAGCTCACCAAGTAATAAGTAACACGCGTTTCTTATCTTTTCTGAGCTGGACGGTTCATTCCAGCTGGGCCACTCTTGGCCTGAGGAGAAGGCCTTCTATCTGTTCCCTTCAGCCCTCTTCCGTCTTGGTGGGAGCATTTCCCACGGAGGGGCTGCGTAGTATCTTCCAGTATCTACCAGTATACCGCCTTGTAGGAGATGGAATTACCCTCTCTCAGGAGATGGCTTCGAGGGACCTTGTTATTCGAAGGGCCATGCCTTTCTCTGGTGAAGGGACAGTCATTGACACAGAAGCTAGACCTGGTGAGTTCTTCACAATCCGGGAGCATCTCTGAAATTTGAATCGCAATCGCTCCTTGGATGCAGGTGGGGGGACCAAGGGACAGAGATGAGATGACGGGAAGCCACTGAAGTTGGTGTATTTAAGTGGCATACTTGGGTTTGCCGAAACAAACTTCTAGGCCCGGACGGAACTGCCCCTGCTTGGGGTGTCTCTGTTGCTGGCGGCCGGGCTCCCATGGAAAACACCCCACCATAGCTGGTGCCCTCGCAGCCAAACAGAAAACCCACAGAGCTTTCATGTCCCTGGAAAAGTTCTACCTGACCAGAAACTCAGTCTATCCAGTCAGCTAATCCTCTGGGCTCATTGCTCATTTCCTGTTTCTTATTCACTTTCTCTCTCTTCCTTCTTCCTTATTCTTTATCCTCTAAAAGTTTCCTGCCTTCTGCCTCGTTTTGTGGTTCTCTGGACTCTTGGGAATGGAGACTGCTCACGTCAGGAAGTGTTAAATCAGCTTTCCTCATATCACCTGAATTGTCTTCTTTAATCATTTTTTTAACAGGTCAGACTGTCACCAAGTTCTAGGTCTGAATCCTTCCGGTGAATTCTCTCTGTTGTGAACCAAGCTGGAGTTTCAGCCTCGAGCTTACAAATACCCCGGAGTCCACACGCTGGGGCTGCTACCCCCTACGTAGCTGCGGGGTCTTGCACAACTCAACTCTAAAACAAGTGTTACACAACCTGTCCTAAGGAGTCCATCACATCAACCGGCAATGTGAAATCCCCAGTCTGGAGAGAGATGTGATTGGGTTCACATTCCTTCGCATGCACTTCTGAGCCACCGCAAAGCTGTATGTGGAGTCCCTTCAAGGTGCAAAATGATGGCTTACGGCACCATCGGCCCCTGTGTTTTGTATGTATATTCTCCCTCCCACTGGAAAAAGCAATCAGTAGTAATAGTGTTCCCTCCTTCCTGTAAAGGAATTCCGAGGTGAATCGGGGCTTGCCCTGTAAGTTCCCTCATATTGTTTCTTTTCTTCCTCCTTCTCCCCACCTTTGAAAAAATGATGGGTAGTGACTCATTCACTAGTAGCAGGAGGCTTGGCCCACTGCTTCATCCCCTGACAGATCTAGGAAACAACCACCGCCCAAGGGGGATGGGTCACCAGTGGCCCCTTCCAAACCTGGCTGGGAAACGCTCCCGGGCCCCGCTGTCTTCGTGGGAGCTGCACGAGGATCAGGGGAATGAACGGTCTCATGAAGACAAAACCTGAAGCCAAACAAGCGAACTGGGCCGTGAACTGGGCTTTGCCCGCCCCGGAGTCACGCCCTCCGGGGTCACTAGGGCAAGTCCTTTCCGAACGCTCATTTCATCAGCAAAGCACGCCGTGTTCATCGTTGAGGCACAGATGCCAAGGCAGCGTTCCAGTTACTAATCGGCGTGAAACAGCCATTTTCTGCCTTTTGCCGATTGGAGGAGGGGAACCCAGACAGGCCCCGGCACGGCTGGCTCTTTGCTGGTCTTGGTTCCCCGGGGCCTCGGCTGGGCTGACTGAAGACACAGTAACTCAACGGGCGGGGGGCTGAGCCAGGGGCGGCTGATGGATGCGCTCCAAGATGGCTTGGTCACAGTCGTGTAAGTCTGGCACCGGGATGGGGACAGCTGGAGAGCCAGACTCAGAGGGATTTCAGCTGCGGGGGCCCAGCAGGAGATCCGGGGATGTGTGCCACACTGCCTGCCTTTTATACCCCAGCCGCTATCTGGCCTCCCTCTCGCCATGACACTGCCTGGCCTAGGTTCAAGGACAGGGGTCAAGAAATTGGGAGCCATGTTCAAAGCCACCAGGGGCCGGAGGAGGACTCCAGGCGAGTTGCTGGTGAAGGCAGGAGGGAGTCGGGAGAAGCCTGGGTTCAGGCAGTTGGTGTTCACACACAGCTGCCTCATCCCTCCCAGTACGACTCTCAAGAGACCCCTCTGCTCTCCTGCAGCCTGCCGGAGCCAAGTGCAGTGGTCTGAGGACCACGGTTCAAGGTTAGCTTCAGCTGGCCTGCATACTAAGCCTCGCAGCGCCCCGATAAGAAGCCTTACTTTCCAAAGTCGGGGAAGCCGGGTGTGGGGGAATGCAGTCAGGGCTGAGCCCAGGCAGAGAGTGACGTGGGAAAGACCAGTCCTGTCTCTCCTTCGTCCCTGACCGGCCCCCTGCTGCCCTTGGCTTTCCCCGCCCCCAAACTCCACCCATGTCTGGCCTTAACATGCACGGGCTCACAGAAGCAGCTCCAAATCTGGGACTCCGTGGGCTCTGCCTGCCGCATCGTCAGCCCCTGTAGCCTGCAAGCCCTTAACCGAGTCTGTACTACCCAAACGTGTTCCCTCTGGTCAGCCCCAGAATTAATGAGCTTGTGTGAAGGGCTGGGGGTGCACAGGTGATGCTCCCTGGAAGGGCGAGCCTCCTGCAGGCCTGGACAGCTACTGCCTGCCTGCGTGCAGGGGCCTTAGCGCTGAGTACCCGGTGGGCACAAGGACCGTGCTTCCATTCGCCTGGCCCCTCTGATGGGACCGGCAAGTTCACATGACGCTTTAAAAAAATTTTTTTTCAATGTTTATTTATTTTTGAGACAGAGAGAGATGGAGCATGAAGGGGGGAGGGTCAGAGAGGGAGGCACAGAATCCGAAGCAGGCTCCAGGCTCCGAGCTGTCAGCACAGAGCCCGACGCGGGGCTCGAACTCACGGGCCGCGAGATCATGACCTGAGCCGAAGTCAGATGCTTAACTGACTGAGTCACCCAGGCGCCCCCACGTGACACTTTAAATAGAAAAAGGAAAGAAGGGATATTGGGAACGGAAAGCAGGGGGAAAAAGAGTTACAATCAGAGCTTTGAAAAATAATAAAATCCTAGCACTGAGCAAGGGATGAAATTCTAGAGGGTTGGTGGAGATAAAAGGTGGGGGGTTATATGCGTTACCCAGAACCCGCAAAGGACACTGAGGGGCATGTGTCAGTGGACCCTGAGCCCCTTGATGCCAGGGGGGCCTGGCCATCTCTCAGGGCTCTCTCCCTCCAGAGAGTGCAGTGTGCAGTCAGTCCTACGGACTACGGGTGTGTCTGTCCCCACAACCAGCATCTGGCTCTTTGCAACTCCCCTCATAAAATGAGCCTTAGTGAAAGGCCACGGCCTGGCCCTTTCCACTGACATTTCCCAGAGGCCCAATTGTGCACCAAGAAATAAACACGCGAGTATAGAACTAGGCCCAACAGGAAATTTATGTTACATAAATAAGACCTGGAGGGCTAGGGGTGCTCCCCAGGTCCCAGCCTCAATAACATCGAAGGCTCAACCTTCGAAGGCTCTAGGCTCTTCCTCCTCCACTGGGTCGCTCTGTGCACACCGGCTGCTGAGGGCCCCAGCACGTGGCCGGGGTCTTCCACGTAGCGAAACAAAGTATATTGTCTGAGTTTTCATCCACTGCAACCTTTGAACCTGGCTTAGCTTTGCGGTCTGGCAGGGCTCAACTTGAAATCCTAGCCCAGTCCACTCAAGCTCTGAGCCCCTGTCAGCCTTCACTGCCCACCCCCGCCCCAGTCAAGTGGACTCTCTCTCCAATGTCTTTGATGGGATTGACCTGAATGTTGCTGTCCTTTAAGTCTTGCTCACCCTACAGTTTGCACCCTGGGGCGAATGGGGGTGCCATCCCAATGCTTCATTTCCTTGAATCGAATTTTATCTCTATTCCCTACCATGGGAATGTAATGTGTGCACAACCAGAGTCAGCACAATATATGTCCCTCCCCCATCAGTGCTGGGTTGGGGCAACTGACTCACTTTGGCTGATGGGATGTGAGAGAACATAACGAGCAGGTTCTTTAAATGTGCAGGTGTGATCTGTTTTGCTCTTTTGTGCTCTGGTTCCAGAATAAAATACAGGAGGAACAGCCCAACCTTCAGGCTGGAACATAAATGTCCCAGCCAGCCTGCAGACCCATAAACAAGAGAAGTCGACATTTGTAAGCTGTAAAGTTTAGGGATTATTTGTTACAGAGCATGCTTGAAGGAAAAGCTGATTAATGCAGACCTCATGGGGAGAAATAGACTGCACCGTAGCCAATTTCGTTATCTTTCTGAGTTTATGATTGTAACTGACGGTCTCCCATGAGAGGTCACTTACACCAGCCAGCTCAGCACCTACCTCAGCCTTCCTTCTCCAATGCTCTCCCATCCCGTGGGTTGGCTGTGGAGCCCAGCCTACCCTGTAACCTGCTCACACAGCTTTTGATAGATGAGGCTGGGGGGTTTGCAATGCAGGTCACACAACAGATCCAGAGCTAAATAAACTCTCAAAATCTCTCAAAATCTCTCAAAAATAAATAAACTTAAAAAAATTCACCGTAGAATATATATAACATAAAGTTCATCGTTGTAGCCATTTTTGGGTGCACAGTTCTGTGGGCGGCATTAAGAACATTCACATTGCTGAGTGGTCATCGCTGTCATCCATTTCCAGAACTTTTCATCTTCCCCAGTTGAAGCTCTGTACCCATTACACGGTAACTCCCCATTCCCTGCACCCCTGGGCACAGCCAACTGCCATTCTTTTTCTATCCCTATGAATTTGACTATTTTAGCTACCTCATATCAGTAAGATTATATGTGTCCTTCTGTGTCTGGCTCATTTCATTTAGTGTAATGTCTTCTAGGTTCATCCATATTGTAGCACGTATCAGAATTTCCTTCCTTTTTGAGGCTGAGTGATAAGCCGTTGTGTGTATACACGACATCTTGTTTTTCCATTCAATCTGTCAACGCATATTTGGGTTGCCTCTACCTTTCAGCTGTTGTGTATTCATGCTGCTACGAACATGAACGTGATGTACCAAAGGCTGGTGCTCCTTCCCCCTGGTGAGGCAGATGGCGGGCAAACACCAGAAGTCGTATCTGGGGGAAGTGCCGAAGTCAAGGCTGGGAAATGAATCCAACTATGACGTTCCCTCAAAGCCTCTCTCACTGGGCTCCAGGGAAAGAAAAGCGCCTCAACAATCCAGCAAGTTTTTCAGAAGAAACTCTCTGATTTCTGACCTCAAACATGTTAAACCCTTGGGGGGTACGGAGCTAAGGACTGCACAGAATCCATAGTCACCTGCACACAGGTAACTGTCGTGTATCATCTCCAAAGGTGGCCACAATCATTTCCTTCTCTCCCCGGACATGCATCCTGCTCCACTCACCAAGAAAGGGGAATTTATCCGCCCCCCGTGCCTTCCAACCTGGCCTGGTCCTGATGGGCCTTGAACGTGGCGGAAGGGATTCTGTGCCGGTTTGGGGCAGAGACTTTAAAAGACCTGGCATCTTCTGCTCTATTGTTGGAATTCAGG
The DNA here is from genome assembly GCF_027475565.1 of Acinonyx jubatus. Lineage (NCBI taxonomy): Eukaryota > Metazoa > Chordata > Mammalia > Carnivora > Felidae > Acinonyx > Acinonyx jubatus. The sequence goes on along the minus strand of NC_069387.1, from coordinate 27,094,340 downwards.
AACCCTGTCAGAAGGCTAACTACCAGGTCCACCATGAGGAAGCCCAAGGTAGCCATGTGGAGAGGGCACACAAAAGCACTGAGGGTCCACACTAACAGACGAAGCAAGGCCCCAGTCACACGACGCCCGCTGAGCCGTCTCAGCCAGCCTCACGCTGCCATTTTGGGCATGCCGGCTGAAGCCCGTCTGTCAGCGGGAGGGCAAGCCGTTCTTCCCATGCCCTGTACAAATATCCGAGCCAAAGAACCTAGGGACAATAAAATTGTTGTTTTAGTGCACTGTTCACTGTTTTAGGTATGCAGCAATAGGCACCGGAAGCGGGGGTGGGGGGCCTAGCCCTCCACCTGGGAATGTGGGGACACTGAGCGTTTACTGTTTTATTCGCATTCTTTTGGAACTGCAGACAATGAGACAAGTGGAATCCTGTTTTCACAGCCTGTCCCATACATTTCAAGATATCCTGAGAAGATTTAGATGCGATGCTTTGTCAACCTTTAGCAGCCTTTCTTAAAAGATACTATCATCAGGAAGGAGCCTCTAAAAACAAAAATTCTGACAATCAGCATTGGCTGGCTCTTAACATTTCAGAGCCTGGGGGAAGAGTACAAATGGAGACCCACATACCATATGTCTAGATACCTAAAGACAATAAATCAGGCTAACAACCTATTCAGTTAAATAAAATATGTTCTATCTTGCTGCTTTGAAAAAAAAAAAAATACCTTGACGATAATCTCAAAGGCCAAGTTCAAGTTTACAGTTCTTGGCTCCCATCAGACTCGGGTGGTGTTAAGAGAGCTGGCACTGGGGCCTGGCCTTTGTTCTATAGCCTGTGTCTTCCTGTGGAGTCATGGGTGGCATTACCTCCTCCTGGCTATGACAATACACACGGAGCATTGCCAACCACAGAAGCCCACAGGAGTCTTTGATGAACACTGTTTTGATGGCACTCGGTCACATGCTGCCCGTGTGGCTGACCTTTTGTCTGCAGCCCCTCTTGGAGGCTTGGGCTAATACCTTTGCAGGTTGGAACTGATATGGTATGTCCCATCATAAATCATGTGACGTACAATGGCCAAATCCTCCGTGCAAACAAAAGCCCTCTCATGAGGCAGAACATTCCAGAGGGCTAGAGATCACCTCCCAGTAGCTAACGGCAAAGGCCAGACCTTTCTTCAGGTAAGGCTAATTCTTTGCTACATGGGGGTCCAGAGATGTTCCCCCCCTCCCTAGATCTGCGGCAGTAGTGATCAGAAATACTCCCCATGAGTGACATAATCTCAGTGGTAGTGACACAGCAACAGAAGTGTTGTGGTTGCGTAGTGAATTATCCGAGAAGCCCGCATTTTATTATCTTATTTTATTTTATTTTATTTTATTTTATTATTTTAATGTTTATCTTTGAGAGAGAGACAGAGACAAGAGTGTGAACGGGGGAGAGGCGGAGAGGCAGAGAGAGAGAGGGAGACACAGAATCCGCAGCAGGCTCCGAGCTGTTAGCACAGAGCCCAACACGGGGCTTGAACCCACGACTCGGGAGATCGTGACCTGAGCTGAAGTTGGACGCTCAACTGACTGAACCAGGGAGGCGCCCCAGAAGCCCACATTTTAAAAGGTGACAGGATGGAAGGAGGTTCCCAGTGCAAGAAGAGAGACTCAAAATGGCAGAGCATGGTAGCAATAATATCAGATCCTGGGACGATCTGAGGCTCAGGAAAATCACCAGCCAAAATAGTCTTTTCAGCCACATTCCAATGAGAAATGCCCAGAATGACCTGCTCTGGGTGATGGTGTGTGGTACTGTCCATCTGCTCCCCAGTTCTGGAAAGCTCCGTGGAGTAGGGAAATCTGTTCACTCGTCCAGTGAGAAAAGTAAGAGAGCTAAGAGCCATTTATTTATTTTTTCTCATGATAAACCACCCAGTTTATTATTTTGTACTAACATTAACTTTAACCAGGCAGACTGATGTACCTCTGTCAGCAGGAACAGTGCATGTGCTTCCCAGAGAGCAGAAGACCGATAAGGCAACACCAAACCTTCGTATCCCATACTCGGATTTGGTGAGGAATCTGAAAAACTTCCCCCATGGCGTCTTTCGTGAGTGAGATAGAGAAACGTAGACTAGGTGATGGAGTCAGCAGGTAGGCTTATATCTGGCTGTACATCGTGTGCTCAAAAGTGGATGGCTGTCCACTGGGACGTCACCTCTGACGGCTGTGTTTGGGTCCTCATCTTCCTTGACAACCTGGACCAGAAAACCAAAGCTTTTTTTAAATCACTTTATAGATGACAGCTGGGGGGGGGGGGCGGTGGGGGGGGGGAGCTCACTGACTGATAGCCTGGAGAGAATGATCAGGATTCAAAAGGATCTTGACCATAACAACAAAGGAAGCTTAATTAGGATTGATTTTACATATTATTTATATAGGTTACATATCTGCATGTTCAGGTTGGGGCAGACCTGGCTTAACAGGAATTCACGAGAAGAATCCGGAGGGGTTTTTAGTTCTTGTGAGCTCTGTATGAACCACGATATAATTACCCCCCAAGTATTAACATGACCTTACAATGCACTTCAGTGAACGTAGTGGCATTTTGCCATAGGCTGCTCTGGTCAGACCAATTCTGGAGGACCGCACCTAGTATGGTGCCCTCATATGTCAATGATCAGGTGCATAGAGAGGTGACTCAAGTGAGGATTACCAGAAGTGACATCATTCCGAGTTGGTTGAGTAAGTGCAGCGTTTTGAGCCTGAAGCAAGAAGGCTTAGCAGAGGCTTGCTTGCTGTCCCCTAACATTCGAAGGGTCACCATGGGGAAATGGCAATAGATTTATTCCATGGTACTGAAGGAAGCGGGGGGGGGGGGGGGACAAGATTAGGATGAATGAATGGAAGTTACAGGAAAGGCTTGCACTCAACACAAGAAAGAACTTCCAAAATTAATGTCGTATTGTAGTTAGCTTTCTATCCCTGGAAGTATCCACTGAGGGATACTGCACCAAAAGGCTCCTGGAATCCAGGAAGTACAACATCTGAACAAAATGGAGGATTGTCTAATGGTAGAAATTCCAAGCACCGTGGCAGGCTGCAATGCTCATCAAATTAGACCATGAAGGCCGTCGTCTCCTGCCCCTACAGTAATGAAAGAATGGCACTGGTCCCAGAATTAGATTACTTTTCCCCCTTAGTTTTGAAGGTCTGTAATAAATCAATGGCTTTGTTGCACCCAGACTGAGGTCCTGGCTTTTCACATTGGCAACAACAATCTCTCATTTGAGTGTAATGCATTGGAATAAAATTAACTCACTTTCCATATGGTCAGGTGTGCAGAAAATCCACGTTCTTATTCATTTTTCCTGGATGGTGATTCTTTGTATGTTTCAAACATCTGCACTGCTCAAGGTCTCCTATTTATAGCTGATGAGATGTTGAGATGGCCCAGGGGCTGACGTCTTATAGTCATTCCTCTATAAAACTCACAGCAGCTATAAAAACTGGCTATTTTCTAGAAATTGTACCTCGATTATTTTTCATATACACAACGTGGCACCTGCAAAGATATATCTGTGCTGACCTTGTAAACGGGTGACTTGGCTTTCCTTTTCCCTGCAAAGAGCACATCTGATGAAAATCAGATGGAGTTTGAGGTCATAAGTGGTTGTTGGCCAAAGGAGTTGTACTTAAGGGATGGGAAAATAACAACAATAGACGCACATGTCCTCCGGCTAAGACACTAATTATTGTGAAATGGACACTTTCTGAGGCAATAGGAGACTACATACATTTACATGAACTTGAGAAAGCTCTTGGGTGTTTCTGGGCCTGCAGAGTTGGATCAAAAAATTCTCTAATACTTATGAGGCTGACTTGCCTGAGAGCACAGCTCATTTCCCCCCGTTGTGTGTGTGTGTGTATGTGTCATTATGGCTCTGGTAACATGTGCTACAGCAAATTCGCGGAGGTTATCAGGAAAATCAGTCGATTATGCTCATGCTGTTGCTTCTGAGGTGAAGACAGAAGCCCACAGTCTTCATTAACTTATAGCAGCACATCAAAGGGAGGTTTATAATGCTTGGAAACATGACAAATTACGATTGCATTCACTTCCACCTCCAAACTTTTCTTTTTTTTTTTTTTTCATTTAAAATGGATTCTCCGTTGGGGTGCCTGGGTGGCTCAGCCGGTTAAGTGTCCGACTTTGGCTCAGGTCATGATCTGATGGTTTGTGGGTTCGAGCCCCGCATCAGGCTCTGTGCTGACAGCTCAGAGCCTGGAGCCTGCTTCAGATTCTGTGTCTTCTCTCTCTCTGCCTCTCCCCTGCTCGCGCTCTGTCTCTCAAAAATAAATAAATGTTAACAAATTCTTTTTAAAAGATTCTCCATGTTTTAAGCACTTCTAAGAGTCAGAAAAGAAACAACCTCAGAGATGCCACACACAGAGTTTTACCTAATCAATGAGCTTTGGGTAAGTGCTAATTGGGAAATATAATCTTTTCAAAAGGCCAATCAAGAATTTACCCCCTGGCGTGAGGGACACCCTTGCCCCACTTTCTTTCTTAAACCCTCCGAGGAAGGAGGAGAGGACAATTTACAGCGTGCATTGCCATTAGAGGTCGCCTTGTGATGTGGCGTTGTGAAAACATCCAGCCTCTGAGTGCAGACCCTCTGTGCGTGCACCTGCGAAGGCCAGGGGTGTGTGTAGGTGGGCCGGGCCGCTCTGCCGGCAGTGAAAAGTGAGCAAATGCAAGGCTTCTTGCCGCCTATATTTTACAGAATCTGAATTCAGAATTAAAAAGGGACTTTAGAAATGACCTTCCTGAATCTTGGAATCTGTCCGGGAAGCTCTTGGGGGGGTGGGGAAAGGCCAACACAAACAAAGCCAAATGCCGGGGCTGTGAATCAAGCCATCTGGATAAGAATTTCTGGGGGTAGGGCCCAGGCATCTGTATTTTCTCAGTTACTGGAAGAACCACCGATCCTGGTCCAATCCTTTCACATATCGTGGTCACATGGTTAACTAGGGCCAGAACTAGAGGAAGACTCGTCGGGTATATTCTTTTTAAATATAAATAAGCCAGAAAAGGGAAAACATTCGGTCAGATTTTGGTGTCTTCAGCCTTTCTGTTCTTCTGGATTTACTTCTGTGGTTATGTTCTCACTCCCACCCAATTTTCCTGGGTTTCAGTGCCCTCAAATTCCTCCCCTTCCTGGCACCTTTCAGCGCTTGGGAAAGATCCATTCAGAGTCGTTGTGATTGGGATGCGGTTACCACCAGTATCTCCCGGCTATTTCTCTTGCCCGGCTATGTGCGTTTGAACACATGGCAAAGCCTTTTAAAGTCAATTTACCCTTCGGGGATTTCAGTTTGGTCGCCTGTTAACAGAGGTTGGGGTTCAAGAATGCGGTTCTCACCATGGGATTGCAGGTTATTTGCCAACGGACAGAAGAGAAATCTAATTTGAGGAGGAGACCTTTTGTAATCTTTGCACTCACATGTGACCCACCCTCCACACTTTAACGTGGACCAGCCCTGACAGGTGTCAGTCCACAGCATTGGTTTGGCACGTCTTCCATACCATTGAGGAAGCTACGTACAAGCCCTCACGCTGTTTCACCAACACAAGCTCTTCCATGCTTCTTCAGGAAATCTGGGAGTTAGGAAAAGATTGGCTCTGTTTCTTTTTTCCTAAGGAAGAAAAGTAAGAAAAATGGTAATGGTTGGATTAAAGGAAGAGAAAGAAAATTTCTAAACTGCATAGGGCTAACGATGAATGGTGAGCTGGCAGATGCTTTAAGTGGTTTTTTTTTTTTTTTAATGAGGTTTGTTTATTTTGAGAAAGGGAGAGAGCAAGCGAGTGGGGGAGCAGCAGAGAGCGAGGGCGAGAGAGAATCTGGACCAGGTTCCACGATGTCGGTGCAGAGCTCAATGTGGGGCTTGAACTCATGAACTATGAGGTCATGACCTGAGCCGAAACCAAGAGTTGAATGTTTAACCGACTGAGCCGTCCAGGTGCTCCAATGTTGTTTCATTTTTTTTAATTAAAAATTATTTTTTTAATTTGTAAAAAATGTTTTATTTTTTGAGAGAGGGCGAGGGAGCGAGAGAGCGAGCACAGGGGAGGGGCAGAGAGGGAGGGAGACACAAGATCTGAAGCAGGCTCCAGGCTCCAGCTGTCAGCACGGAGCCCGACGTGGGGCTCGAACTCACAAGCCATGAGATCGTGACCTGAGCCAAAGTCAGACACGTAACTGACTGAGCCACCCAGGCGCCCCAGGAGTGGAAGTAATTACACTAAATACACTGAAGTAACTTAAAAATCAAATACTGTTTGTTTTGGGCGCTTATGAGTTCCAGCCCCACATCGGGCTCTGTGCTGACAGCTCGGAGCCTGGAGCCTGCTTCGGATTCTGCGTCTCCCTCGCTCTCTGCCCCTCCCGTGCTCATGCTCTGTCTCTGTCTCCCCCCCCCCCCAAAAAAATAAGCATTAAAAAATTAAAAAAAGAAAAAGAAAAGGAAAAGAAGAAAATTCCCTGGATAACAACCTATACCATACAGTCACCCTGTCCCCTATGCAGGAAGCCACAGGAGGGGCTGGCACAGGCCACTGTATCTACAGAAGCAGCTTCTGCTCACAGATGTGGAAAAATACTGAGTTCCCTTTGTTCTTCACTGTATCTTACACGAAATATTACATTTAAAAAACGAACTTACAGACTTTGCGCAAACAGAAAATGGTTACAAATTGCAAGCAGGCTCGGCAAGATAACGGTCCTCCTCCTCTCCCATGGGGAGATAGGATTGCTTCATACTTGGAAGCACATTAAAAAGAAATGTTTTTTAATATAATGTTATAATTTGAAATTTCCTACAGGCATGCATTATTTTTATACTTAGAAACACAAATTAATGTTTTTAAAGAGTAGGCCCGGCACTAGAGGTTTATGGGTTTAAAGAGCAGAGATCCAGCCAGTCTGGGTGGCCGGACCCCAGACCTCGTGCAGACGCTGACATGTCCCCATTCCTTTGACTTGAACCGGCCTGTTGGAAGTACAGCTGCTCTCAGAGAGGAAAGATGTCAGGCCTCATTCAGCATTCAATGTGGCACTTCGTAAAATTCTGCCTCGGGAGCAGTTTTGGTCGCTGGGAGGTGATAGTATGAAGAATGTGGGTGCTGGGGCAAGAGGTCAGAGGTTAGGGCCAGGCCTGAATAGGGCCTCTCGGGGCTGCTGGGTTGCTGATGTTTTCTCATCCTCTGTGAGTCGTGAGAACGCTTTCCCAGCTTTGGAAATGCACCTGCTCATGGCAAGTACGTGAGGGTTGACTCAGCTCAACCCACTTTCCCCAAGAAGATAGAGGGAGACTGCTGACTTCCAGATGGTACAGGTCAGGGAAATGACCAGGAGAAACTTCTTGTGCTCTCTCTGCATGTGAACACAAGGTGGCTTTACCTGCAGAAATAGCTGAGGAAAGGAAGCATGGGACACACGGCAAGTGACTGTGTGCTGGGTGTTATCCGTGCACAAGAAATCCATTCAGTAAATATTTATTGAAAGCAGCCAATCCCTTCCCCAGGGAATTACATTTTAGTGCAGGGAAACAGGCGACAGACAACAAACATAACAGATAGGGGCCTGATACAGGATGTTACAAGGTGCTATATGTGTGGGACACACAGGGGGCAAGGACATGGCAGAACTGAAACAAATACCATGGAGTCTCTGGGGGACAAGATGACTCCCGGAGTCTCTGGGGGAGAAGATGGCTCCTGGCACCTTCCTTCCAGGTTTGGATGGGAATGGGGCACAGCCACAGAGGGACTGGTTGGTCTTTGGAGGAGAGCAACTTCCTCATAGGCGGGGACAGGGGAGTTAGTGGCAGAAGGATACAGATGTCCGGGTCAGGAGTTTCATTCTTGTGGGCTGGCCAGTAGAAGAAAGAGGCTCACCCCGTTCCTGAGCTGGATGACCTAATAAGGCTGCTTCCATCTTGCCTGCTTGAGTCTGGCCTGAGAGAGGACTCCCTGTTCTCCCTGGCAGGCACTGCAAAGGCCACAGTGTTTAGGATTTCTGAGCACCACTGAGTGTTCCAGCCAAAGACTCCCCATGTGACTTTCCACAGGGGTGCCAGGGGGAAGGGGAGGGTGCAGGGGTGGGGGAGGGTGTGAGAGGGAGTGGAAGGGTGCAGAGAGGGAGAGGGAGGGTACAGGAAGAGGGGAGGGTGCCAGGAGGGAGGAGGACAGTAGAGGAAGGAGGAGGAGGCTACAGGAAATGGGGGGGGGGGTTACAGGGAGGTGAAGGGAGGGTGCAGGAGGCAGGGGAGGTGCAGGGAGGAAGGAGAAGGGTGCAAGGGGTAGAAGAAGGAAGAGGGTGGGTGCAGGAAGGGAGGGGAAGGGTGCAGGAGTCCAGGGAGGTGCAGGGAGGAAGGAGGAGGGGGCAGAAATGGAGGAGAGGGTGCAGCGAGAGAGGGGAGGTGCAGGGAGGAAGGAGAAGGGTACAGGGAGGATGAAGAAGGGCATAAGGAGGGAGGAGCAGGGTGCAGGAGGGAAGGGAAGGGTGCAGGAGAGGAGCTTCCCCTTTCAGTCTCTGGCACTAGGCTATCAGCTGAGACAAGGCCAACAGGAGAGAGGCCTAAGGAATAATTAGGGGCTCCAGTTGTCTGTGGACAGCTTTTCTAAAGAAGTTTAAGCTAACGGGGCACCTGGGTGGCTCAGTCGGTTAAGTGTCCGACTTTGGCTCAGGTCATGATCTCATGGCTCATGGGTTCGAGCCCTGCATCGGGCTCTGTGCAGACAGCTCAGAGCCTGGAGCCTGCTTCGGATTCTGTGTCTCCCTCTCTTTCTCTCTGCCCCTTCCCCGCTCACACTCTGTCTCTCTGTCTCTTAAAACATAAATAAACATTCAAAAAAATTTTTTTTAAAGTAGGTTAAGCTAAGGAGAAAGGTAACCGAGAAGCCGAGCAAAAGAAAGACCTATTGAAGCAGGGGTATTGGGGGGTTGGAGGCATTTATGTAGTATATTTGTGTGAGTCACAGCATTTCTGCTCACTGGAGGGCACGTGGCCCTGACTGTGGCCGCGGGCTCATCTGGTTACACTTCTTTCCCTGCCTGGGTAGGAGACAGTATGAGAAGAGACTCCTCCACCTGGGGGAGAAGCTATTTGTTTTCTGTATCTGTTAGGCTCTTAGCATCTCTGAGCTAGAGGAAGTTTCGAGAGTCTACGGAGTCACGTGCTGCCTTTCACAGGGAGGACACTGTGTCTTGATGGTTGCACAAGGGTGAGCGCGGGCTGGGTTCCCTAACATGACTCCCAGCGCCTCATTTTTGATAAATAAAAGACTGTTTTGTTTGTGCATTCTCTGCCATTGAAGAGCCCATTTTGAGGACTAAGGTTTCCTCGGGACACGAGAAGTTAAGGCCAGTGAGTGCCCTGTCACCTTTCGGATGTCCAAAGTAGGAGCTGGGGCACTCTGCCTTAGAGTTGAGATTTTATATTAAAGTAGCCCTTACTGTCTTTCATAAGCAACACCCTCAACCAACGCAGGCGGAGCATCCTCTTGGCACACTTGCCCGGCGCCAGCAGGTGTTTCTTCCAGTGCAAGGGTTAGAAAGTGGGTTTGCGCAGGCGCCGGGCTGTAGAAAGTGGGTGTGCTGCGCAGGCGCCGGGCCATAGAAATTGGGTTTGCGCAAGCGCCGGGCTGCAGAAAGTGGGTGTGCGCGGGCGCCGGGCTGTAGAAAGTGGGTTTGCGCGGGCGCCGCGCTACAGCAAGTGCTAACCCCAAGCCCTAGCATGGTCGTTACCTAGCGGTGTGACCTTGGACGAGTCCCTTCACCTCCCTGATCCTTTGTTTCCCATTGCATTAGGGAGGGGGTGAAGTTAGACTGGTGTTTCTGGAACCCATACTGGCTGCCAGAAGGAAGAAAGGTAAGAGAGGGCCGGGGGGAGGGGACTCGGCTGCCCCCTGACTTTATCCACAGCACTGCCAGCTTCTCTCCTGTAATATAATCTCATGTGTGTTCTGTAAGGTATGATCGATAGTATACAATGATAAATTTCAGGGTAAGGTTATGTTTGAAAGAAGGATTCCATTGACTAAAAGGTTTGAAAACCCCCGCATCAGGTGACTTCTGAGGCCCTTTTACCACCACGATCTGTGATTCTCTTATTCATTAAACAGCCCTCAGCGGTGCCAGAGAACACTGGCAGTGTTAACTTTGCTTATTTAGAAGCGCGAATAAAATGCCAAGAATTCAGTCAGAAAGACACCCTTTGGCTCCTCGTTTATCTGGAGAGCCAAACACACTCACTTGGCAGATTGTGTAGACCTAGCGAAACGCCAGTGTGGGAGGAACCCTCTTACTGCTCAGGGGCACATATTATTTCATGCCAATTCTACACTCCCTGTGGCTGGGGTATATCTGAGCAGGTGAATCCAGACCCTGGGGCCGGTGGACAGAGCGGTAGGGATCCAGCCAGACCAAGTGCACCTTGGGCAAATAAGCCTGGGGGCAAATAAGTATGTCCCCTTCCCTCTGTAACCTTCTCCCTGTGAACGAGGGCTGGGGCTGAGCATGTGGCTCATTCACCAATCACATTGTATATAGAATTACAGCATCGAGGGACTTTACTCTTAGGCTTTAGTAAGGAAAAATCTGAATTTCAACCCTCAGGACCAACGTGTGGGAGCAAATTGCTTGGCCAACTCAGCATGTGCATCTTAGGGTGGTTGTATGGTTCTTTGCTTCACTCGACAAATATGTATTGAAAATCTGCCACGTGCCTGGCAATGTCCTAGAAGCTTGGGTGACATCGGTGAGCAAAACAGACACAAACTTTGGTTTCCCGGCGCTTACATTCTATTGTGTCATTCACTTGTCACTTGCTAGGCTCTCCTGAGGGGAGGTGTTACTGGAGTGTCTGAAGGGGAAGTTCCAGGGTGGAGGTTATAGCTGGTGCGTGGGGTAGTAACGGTACTCCCGCCCAGGGCTGTGGAAAGGTTAAATGGGTAACCCACTGCAAGCGCTTGGTGTGACGCCTGGCGCATAGTAAGTGCTCAGTTAGGTGGGCGGTCCCACTGCGGGCATGTCTCCACCTGCATTCTGTGGGGTTCTTCAGGGCGGTCGGGATGGTGCTGTTGGCCCTCTGTTTGGTTGCCGTGGGCGCTACGTCTGGGGAGAGCTTCAGAAGGATGTGGGGCTGTCAGAGGTTTGTTTTTCCTCTGCCTGGTGATCAGGTGAGCAGGTGCTGTTGTCTGGGACAGGAGAGGCCGCTGTCCCCAGGTCACAGGCGACTGTGCCAGCCTCCCTTGGGCAGATGGCCAGGGGGCTGCCTTCACCTGTGGGCTGTCTTCCACTCAAGGCACTTTGCTTTTTGAACTTGGCAGGATGCCTGTTCTGGGGGAGAAGACTGACATTCCTCCTCCCTGTCTCCCCTGTGTCGGGATCTCTGCGGCCTGAGTGCCGTGACTGAGGCACAGTCCTGCCTTGAACTGGCTGTGTGACCTGAAGGCAGCCGCTTCACCTCTCTGGTCTCAGCGTCCTCCTCGGCAGAAGAGGCAGTGATGCTCAGGTGAGACAAGAAGGTGAAAGGTCAGGTGAGGGTCAGGTGAGACAAGAAGGTGAAAGACTATAGAACGTAGGCAAGGTGCCAGTCCCCCTCACCCAGCCACCCTGCGTGGCTCTGTTCTGCCCACGGCTTTGCCCGCTAAGATCTTGCTGACTCTCACTTCTTTCAGAACTAACCTTCTTGTCGTCAGAATGATCTCCCAGCACATTTGGCCCCCTCTGTGATCCCAAAGCCGGGCAGGATCCGGGCTGCAGAGGTAGGATCCACGTCTGTTGGACCAAAGGCTTCTTAAAGCAGGGTCGGCTTTATTGCTCTTTGTGACGTCCCCTTCCTCTTCCAAGAGCCTCATCTGTAGGAAGTGCTTGACACGTGTCCCCTCCCGTGTGGTAGATACATCCGTGGGTGAGGAGCTGGCCCCTCTCTCCTGAAAACCTGTTCATTTCCTGTCATGTAAGACATTGTGTCTGAAACCGTCTGGTCAGAAATCTAAATTTAGACTTTCCTTCTGCCAGGAGCCATGGAATGGGTTTGAAATGTGTTCCTCAAGGCTTCACTTTCTTTCTTGGGCTCCCAGAGGCTCAGCCAAGTAGCCACGTCCTGGGCATCATCAGTAAGAGTCTTGGAGAAGGTTCTGGTTGAGCACGGATTTCTTGTGCCTAGAAGGTCCAGAACCCCCAGTGATCCCACATGCTGGCCTGGAACCCACCCCCTCCCACCAGTGTGTGCTCCCCAGACCCTCCCATCCTGGCCGTCAGGGCTTCCTAGATGCTCTTCTCACAGACGACTCGTGACATTCACGGTGGCTCAGATGGGCTTTGTGTATCTGCGAATTGCATGCTACATGGGGTTCCGCTGACAATGCCTGCCGGGCGAGCCGAGGTCCAGAAGCCAAGGGCAAAATCAGGTCCTCTAAGGACAATGTTTCCAAAGCTCCAGTTTTCACCTGATTATTTGAATGATAAAATGAAGGCATTAAGACCTAATATAGGAAATAGCCTGCCTGAAGGAGCCGGTTAATTACTTTAATCTTCCATTCCCCATTTTTAGAGAGAATCTGGTCATAATCAGTCATGTAATATGAGTCACCAGATTAGTGTGGGCGGGGAAAGTGAAACGATACATGTAGGGACAGTAGGTACTGAAGAAGGCTAATGGGAAAAGAGAGCGCTCACAGGTGCCACTAGGCTTTAGGGAGACTGAGTATTTGGGCCGGAGAGGAAACCTATAGGCCATCACACTGGCTGCCTTATGTTGTTCGAGGCCAGGAGATCTCAACCTCTCTTCTGTGGTGATAGAGCTGAAGGATGCATTTGCAGAATGGGACGCTTAGCCTGTGGTGTCAATCAGATAAGATCATGGGGCTCCATAAACCATACTTGCAGTATGGAGGCCCTTGGGAGGTGCCCTCCCCTTGAATCGGGGCTCGTCCTTGTAATTGGCTTTAGCCAATAAACTGCGATGGAATTTAACCTTGCACTAGTTCCGGGCTTTAGCCTCAAGAAGACCTTGCAGCTCCTGCTTTACCCTTTTCGATGTCCCTGGCTTCTGTGTAGGAGGTCAGGCTGCCTTGACATAGACCACCGCAGGGACACGTGGAAAAGTCACAGGGAGAGAGGGGCCCTGACACTAGGTATGTAGAGAGAAGTCCGACCGTCTCCACGTGCCGCCTGAGCCCAGCCACTAGCAAACCAGCTGAGTGTGCCCATACGAGTGACCCCTGGTGACACCGACAGAAGAACCACTCAGCTGTCAAGAATTCTGAGAAAAAGTAAGGTAGTTGTTTTAAGTCACCAAGTTTTGGTATAGTTTGTCACGCAGCAATAATTACCGGAACCGCCCACTTCTCAGGACAAATATTGTAACCTCCCCTCCCATGGGGACGCTCGTGTCTATCACCATCTGTACCAGTCAGGGCTCTCCAGAGAAGCAGAACCGATAGGATGGGGCTGCCTATAGGAAGAGGTTTAGTTTAAGGGATTGGCTCACACGATTGTGGAGACTTGGTGAGTCTCAATCTGATGGATGAGGCCAGCAAGCTGGAGACTCAGCAAGTGGTAGTTGAGTCCGAAGGCATCTGCTGAAAGCCAGGAAGAGTGAAAGCTGTTCTGGAAAGTTCCCTCTCGCTTGGGGGATGTTAAGTTAGCCTTTTGCTCTATTTGGGCCTTCAACTGATTGGATGTGGCTCACCCACACTTAGAGGGCAGTCTGGTTTACTCAGAGTCCACCAATTTAAGTGTAAATCTCATCCAAAAACACCCTCACAGAAACATCCAGAATAATGTTTGGTATATCTATATCTATATGCAGTACATGAGCACTGTGGCCCAGCTATATTGACACATCAAAATAGCCATTACATCATCCATTGGCGAAAAACTAGGTTTCTTTCTTTCTTTCCTGGGTTAATTTTGTTATCTATTTTTCTTCCTTCATCTTATGACCTCTTAGAGGCAAGTTTAAAAGATGTTTGTTGTTATGGGCAAACCTCACAGTAATCAAAAACATATTCTTGGGGCATGTGGGAGGCTCAGCCAGTTGAGTGTCTGACTCGATTTCAGCTCAGGTCATGATCCCAGAGTCATGGGCTCGAGCTCAGCATCGGCTCTCTGGTGACAGCACAGAGCCTCTTTGGGATTCTCTCTTTCCCTCGTTCTCTGCCCCTCCCTGGCTTGCACTTGTGTGTGTGCACGCTCTCTCTAAATAAATAAATTAATTAAACAAACAAACACCTTCTTAAACACACCGGGGAGCTGGGGCTTCACCGCATCATGCCTCGGATCAGAGAAAATTAATTCTGAAAGGACCACAGGTCATTAGATGATTTTTTTTATCTCCACGCCAAATATTTGTGTGATTTGCTACATCACAGTGATTTTCAAATGAACATCCTTTGCAAAGTGTAAAGCACATTTGTGAACCCCTGGAGAAAGGAATGCTTCTAGAAAGAACGTCAGCCTCGCTTGGCTGCGAGGGGGGGTAGAGGAACACTGGGTGCTGCCTCTTTGGCAGCCAGTGCGTCTCTCCCTGCTGGTGGAGCCACATTTGGTTTGGGGGCTTGTCCCCATTCCTGCTCGGGGTGGGCCTTCATTAATCTAATCAATCCTACCTGTCAGAATAATCCTACCTGTTTGGTTCAGGGGAAGACATGTGGCTTGAATTATTCCAATCAGAGGAAAGCTCAGAACCCTGAGCTCAGAACACTTTACGAGGGCTGGGAGGAAGAAAAGGTTTCTCTTCCGTGCGCTGTGGTAGGAATATTGGTACAAAGCCTAGAATAACTGTAGCCATTTGCTACCAAGAAGAAAGCCCGCCGAAACGTGTCGAAAAGAAGAGAACTGCAGAAAAATGGGGCCAGAGCCCCGATCAATCCAAGTCTAAAACCCATCATACATCTGGACTTCTATTTGTGAGCCCTACTAAAGTCTTTTTAATGTCTTGGCCATTTTAAGTTTGAACTTCTGTTCCTTCCAAACTAAAGCATCCTGATCTGTACATAATATGCCCCATATGCCTTTCAAGAAGAGTTAAATTGTCACTTGACAATTAAATTGACTGGCAAAGGCACTCTTAGAATAAGGCCGCTGTCCTCTCTAAATATTTTGAGGTCTGAGACGTCACCAGGGGGCTCAAATGGAGCCAGAGCTGAGGGCTACCCCTTTGAGAAGTTTCCTAGGAAGCAGGAATGAGAGATCACAGTTACAAAACACATTTGGGGCAGGGCAGGGCAGGGGAAGCCTATTTAGACAAGTATCCGGGAACCTATAGGGCTATAATGTCCCGTCTGCTTCCTGAGCTTCATGGAAGGAATGGCTGTCTGGCCATGGTCACGTTTCTAGCCCTTTCTGTGTGGGTGGAAAGACTCAGACCACAGTAATTATGACATGTGGTTAAATATTTAGAAATGATATCAGTTGGGCACCAGGAGAGATTTAGGAAAGCTCTGAAGTTATGTTTTTCTTCCGAGTACCTGGCCCTTCTTTTCTCCTTTAATTTCGTTCCCCGGCTTTCAACCAGGTAGTAGATGTCCACTGCCTTTCAAAATCTGCCATTTGGAAAGTACTGAACATCAGCCACATACTCTTGAGTATCATGTGGGTTCCCAGAAGCTCAGTTAGAAAACCCTTACATTTTAACTACTCTGCAGCAGCTTGAATGATGGCTCCACAAAATATATGTCCACCTGGAATTTTGAACGGGACCTTATTTGGAAAAAGGATCTTTGCAGATGTAATTAAAGATCTTAAAATTAGATCATCCTGGAGTATCTTCATGGGCCCTAAATCCAATGACAGGTGTCCTTAGAGGAAGAGGAGAAGACACGGAGAAGGAAAAAAAAACAGGGGAGGCCACATGGTGATGTAGGCAGAGATTGGAGCGGCTGCCAGGATGTAGGAGAGAGGCCCAGGATGGATGCTCCCTCAGAGCCTCTAGGAGGAATCGAACCCGCTGACACCTGGCCTCCAGAACCGTACGGGAATAAATTTCTGTTGTTTTAAGCCATCCAGTTGGTGGCAATTTGTTATGACAATCCTGGGAAACTCATATAGCGAATGGCTACGGTTATGCTAGGCTTTGTACCAATATTCCTACCACAGCGCACAGAAGAGAAACCTTTTCTTCCTCCCAGCCCTTGTAAAGTGTTCTGAGCTCAGGGTTCTGAGCTTTCCTCTGACCGGAATAACTCAAGCCACATCTCTTCCTCTGAACCCTGATCAGGGTTCCTACTGGTTTCCTTCATCAGGGTATTGCGTAGAACAGATATTGTATTGTGTAGAAGGAAATGCAGAATTTCACTTATTGTAAGATGCACCTTTTCCTGCATTTTAATGAAAATAGAATGCGTTTGATGTCGTGTTGGATTTGACGACATCAATACAAATGAACTTTTTTCTGTCCTTATTTCCCGCTTTTCCCTATGCTCTTTCAAGCAGTTATTCTTTCCTTATTGCTTCAAGGGAGAGGCCTGCATAGAGGGGAAAGCAGGAAAAAATAAAGAAAAGCCTTTGGACTAAGTGTTTTCTCAAACCGGGACCATTAAAGAGATTATACCAGGTGCCCCAGAGGCAAAACCCTCTCTCTGCGAGGGAGTGGCTCAGGGAGAGAGAGAAGCAGCCATAAAGGTAAAAACCGTGATGGCAGGGCGTGCAGAGGTGTGGAAAGTCCGTAAGCAAGAGCCTCGTGCCACACATTCTTCTAAGAGCTTCGGGTGTTACCTCATCAGACCCCCCACCGCGTCTTGTGGACCAAGAACTATGACTTCCCCCAGATGGCAGAGACTCAGACAGAAGAAATGAATGCTTCCCCCAGTGATATGGCCAGCAGCTGGCAGAGCACGGATACGAGGGGTCTGGGTCTAGAGTTGTTGCTCTTAACCACTAGGCTAAGGCCGCGTCTCCGCGATTCCAGGATGTTTCGGGGGACCCAAGACTGGAGAACCTGGGGTCCACTTTGCAAGGTGGCGTCCTGGGAAGCAGCAACACCACACACATATTGTGTCTTTGTCACAGTTCTAGGCACATGGGGTGAGAGACAGACTCGCAGAGAGCTGGGTGTGGGATACCCCATATCCACTATGGCACAAAAGCAGCAGAGTGACCACGACGCCCTCCCTTAACATGGCTCAGCGATGGCACAGAAGGTCAAGGTTACGTGGACTGCAGCCAGCGCCAGCTCTTCAACCACGTGGCTCATGGCCAAGGCTGAGAATGGGAAGATCCCTGCATGGATGTATGGAGTAGGCCCTGAGGGCTAGACATCCCCTCAATGCCTTGGCACTAAGAGAACCTGCTAGAAGTCAGACACGACCTCCGGGAAGATGGGAAAACCTCAAATCAAAGGATATTCCATTCTTTGAAAGATTGGCTTTTTAAATGGAAAATGGGTAATAGAGAAGCCAAATTATTTATTATTATTATTATTATTTTTTTTTTACATCTGAGAGTTAAAGACCTTTACAGATAGGGCTTTCAATGAACCTTTGTTAAATGACTGACATAAATACATTGAATAGAAATCTGCTTCCTATAGCATGCACACATTTATTCTGGTTCCATTTCTCAGACCACACACAACTAGTTGAATCCCTTTTCTACCAGATAACTCTTGTTTTTGCCAAACCAGTCTTTGATGCCCCACCAGAGGGCTCCTCATGAGTCATACTTTTTTAAGATCCATACTATTAAGATATAATTTACGTACAATAAAATGTACCCATTCTGAGCGTACAGTTCAATCAAGTGTGGCAGATGTGTGCACCCGGGTAACCACGAGCACAGCAAAAATATGGAACGTTTCCATCACACCCCAAATTCCCACTCCTCCCTCAATACTGGCCTGGGGCAACCGCTTTTCTGCTTTCTGTCACTCTAGATTAGTTTTGCCTTTCCAAGAATTTCACATAAATGGAATCATATGTCATATTTTAAGTTTCTATAAAATAAATGGAAAAGCCAGAGACACCCCATTAAAGAGAACGGGTATCGCTGAAATGCACCAGCTTGGCCAGCTTGCCTGACGCTGCCTGAATCAGAGACAGCCATCCTGCCAAACTGCCACCCTTCCCCGCCTCCCAGCCCCCCTCCGCTCCCTTCTGTGTGGCGCTCTGTATCCACGACCATTCCCTTCCCTCCCTCTTGGAGCCATATTTCCCCTCTTGGACCACGTTTGCCGATTGAGAAAGTAAACAACAAATGAAACCTCTGGAAGAGCATCTTTGCCGAAGAGGCTGCTGATCCCTGGGGAGAACCAGACAGGAAGTGTGTCCACTCAGTTCTTACTGACATCCCAGATAATGTAAACTCCCCATTTCCTCTACAGCTGGCTCAGGAACTGGCCTCTCCGACACAATGGGAGAAGCTTCGGTTTCCCATTATTTAACAGTTGGACACCCCTTTGCTCTCCTGGCTCCTAGTACTATCCGTCCCTCTCTTGTCAAGAGTTTTGTTTTCTTTCTTCATCGTCACCTCCGGGCTGAACAGAGGGTGAGAGAGAGTGATGGTCTAGTCTTTCAAACATTTCCTCTTCTCCTTAAACCTGCCTGGTTCTTCACCCATGTGTAGGACATTTTTGATGCCTGAGTAGACAGAAATGGGCTTCTGGAGTGGAGCTATCAGTTGCCATACTGTTGTTATTCTTCCCAGTAAAAGCTCTTCAGCAAGAGAGTGGCTGCTGGTAACAGAATACATCTGCAGAAAACAGAAAATGAATATGCAGTACATATAAACCAAAGAACATTACCCTCCTCTGGTTCTCTGAAGCATATCCAGGCAGGCAGGGGAAATGTTGGTGCCTTCCACAGTGTGTGGGTTGGACCAGTGGTTCTCAAAATGTGGTCCCCAAACCAGTGGTATCAGCACCACCTGACGTATTAGTTATCTGTTGCTGTGTGATAAGTTACCCCAAAGTTTAGTGGCTTTAAGTATCAACAAACTTGTCTTATTTCATACAGTTTCTGTGGGTCAGGAATTTAGAAGTGACTTATCTGGGTGAATTTGACCCAGGGCTTCTTAGGAGGTTGCAGTCAAGTTGTTACTGCAAGCTGCAGTAATCTGAAGGCTCAACTGTGGCTGGAAGTTGATGCTTAGAGAATGAGAGAGCCTTGTCTTTAAATCACATGCCCTCACATCCATCAAATATAGTTAGAATTGGGTCACGAAATCTAGCCCATACTCCAAAGGATGAAAGTAAGGCTCCATCTTTTGAAAGGAGGGATGTTAAAGAATTTATGGACATATGTTAAAATGATTGCACCTGGCTGAGAAATGCAAATTTCTTGGGCCCACTCCAGACCTGCTGGATCAGAAACTCCGGGGTTTGAGTCCAGCAATCTGTTTCACAAGCCCACGGGTGATCTGATGCTGGCTAAATTTGGGGAACCACCAGGTTAAAGGAAAGAGTGAGAAAACCTCACCTCACTTGGGGGTAACTGTGGTGAAGCCTTACCAACCAAGGCTACCTTTTCGAAGCTGGCCATTAATGAATTTAATGAAAGGCACTAGCCTTACTTCAAGTTAATCCACAAGAAAAGGTGTGGTAGGCAGAATAATGCCCACCCCCCCACCAAAGATGCCTACAGCCTCAAAAGCTGTGCATATGTTGCCCAATAACATGGCAACTGGGGCTCTGTGGCTATGATTAAAGTAAGGTTCTTGAGTTTATCTTGAGCTTCAGGAGGTTATCTCTGCTTATTCAGATGGGCCCAAGGTAGTTACAGGGTCCTTATAAGGGTGAGGCAGGAGGTTCCGAGTCAGAATCCGAGGAGAAAATGTGATGATGGAAGCAGAGGGAGACTGGAAGATGCCATACTGCTGGCTGCGAAGATAGAGAAAGGGGTTTCCACCAAGGAGTGCTTGCAACCTCAAGAGTTAGGGAAGTGAAGAAGACAGATCCTCTCCCAGAGCCTCCAGGAGGAATGCCGTTTCGCCACCACTTTGATGTTAGCCCACAGAGGCTCAGGGTGGACTTCTGACCTCAGGAACTGAAAAAGAATTAGCTCGTAGCAAGTTGTTATAGCAGCAACAAGAAGCTCATACAGAAGGGCTCTTGTCTGAGCTTTCCTTTCGGTGGAACAGAGAGGAGATTAAGAAGGATGAGGTGGTGGGGGGCAGGGAATGATCGGCTTCATCAGATGCTTCCACAAGGAGAGTAGACATGTATTTCATTGCAAAGTCTCTCCTTGTATTTCTACCTACATAAGAGAAATGGTCTAGAACTGCACCATTCAGTAGCCGGTAACCATGTGAGGCCGTCTACATTAACATTTACATTAATTGAAATTACATAAAATTAAAAGTTCAGTTCCCAATCCCATTAGCCCCATTTCAAGGGCTCCATGTCCAAACATGGCTCGTGACTAATGTATTGGGTAGCACAGACACAGAACATTTCCATCATTGCAGATAGTTCTGTTAGACCACACTATTCTAGAGTTTTGATCTTTTTCAATTTCAAGTAAGTTGTTTTTTTTTTAAATCTTAATTCCACATCATATCCATCAGCATGATTGCAAGTGGGTACTATCAGACTCCTTTAGCTCCTTAAACTTGTATTTGTTGGTAGTGCTCATTAACTAGACTTTAAAGAACTTGCGCCTCAAGGGGCTTCTAGGGATTCACAGGCGCCTTAGGAAATAGAACTGGGGGAAGTGTGTCTGTGTGTCCATGTATGTAAGGGAAGATGGGGGAGCAAGACCTTCACCCCTGCCTTCACTGGAACAACTTCCTCCATTGTGTTTCACTGCTGAGCTCATGCCAGTCCATGTGAAGAAAGATTCCACGGTTTTAAAAAGAAGAAAGATTTTAAAACCTTAAGGCTGGAGGGAGGGTCCCCACCCCACTTCTTCTTTGTCCCCTCCCATAATCTCCTGCAAGTCGTTTGGCCAAGATTTTCCTTCTCACTTAAGACCATGACCAGAAGCAACAAGTCATTTGCTCTTGAATGTTGACATGGATTGATTATGTGGAGTTTCTATATTTGTGAAGATTTCTTTAAAAATGGATCCACAAAATTATTTTAGAGGATGCAGTTAATTTGGAAAATAGTTTATTGGGTTGGTCATTTTCCTCCTGGGATTAGCTCAACTATTTTGTATTTCTATTCTCAGAAAGATTATATTCTGTCTTATTTAAACACACACACACACACACACACACCCCTGTACTTTATAAAACACACTGGACCTGTCCGTTGCAGTAACGTTTTATAGTGCTTCTGGCAAAAAACAATAAAGTTTGGATAAAAAGGGAGAGCCTTTGGAAGTTTCTTCAAATCGTATGATCTTCAACCCCCAAGGGACTTCTCTGCAGCACTGATAGCCCAGTTGGTTCAGGAGGAGCTGGATGAATCAGTGGTAGGAGGCTCACATTTGATAGGTAAAGCTAATAAGCTTTCTATATTTTGAATGTTAAAAGTATTGAATGGGGTAGAGGTCACACTTCTTGCCTCTGGCAATAATTTCACTTCTATCAACTACTGTCTTGCTTGAAATATATCCAGATTCCCCAAGCAGAGGAAAATCCCTAGGGCGGTGAGCACGTCTGTGCTTCTCCCTCTCCTGGGCAGAATAAGCGCTCAGCAGTGCCCTGCTATGGACAAGAGCCTGTCTCTGGAGCTTGCCTGGGTCACACAGGCTCTCTAGGCTTCAATGTTCTCATCCCTGGAAATCCAAACGGTTTGTGGATTAGTAGTGCCTCTGTTTATTTCTAGCCCTGAAGTTCTTTGATCATGTGATGGCTGCAAATAATTAAAATCAAATAATTCTGAATTTTAAGAAAGGAAATCCATCAGTTATGAGAGCAGTAACAGAGGAATTAGACCATATTTGATAGCAGTCATTATTTCCACTTGACTATGAATGTGTCTGTAGCCATGTGTGAATGAGAGCAAGTCTCATTGCAAAATGCCATTGAGCAAGGAAATGCTGGAGGTGGGTCTCCTGCCGCTGAGGGAGCAAATACCTAGGGGCCCCTCATTTCAGTGAACCGTCTCCGAGGCCCTGGAAGGGGCCTGAGCAATATGATTACATGTTCGTATATTTTATAAACCTAGAAAAGCACAGTTATTTTAGCTGGAATCTGTTCAGACTGCCATTGGTTTCCATTCCTGCTTCGTCAGCTCTTGGGTCAGGGTTGGGGTAGTCTGGGACATTTGGGGGATCCAGCTAAGAAAAGATGAGCTGGGGATGTACTTGCTTTGAATTTAGTAGGATATGTATTTTTAAATTTTTTAAAGCTTAATTATTTTGAGAGAGAGAGAGAGAGAGAAAGTGCACATGCGAGCAGGGGTAGGAGAGAGAGGAGATAGAGAATTCCAAGCAGGCTTCGCATGCTGTCAGCACAAAGCCTGACGTGGGGCTAGAACCCATGAACCGTGAGATCATGACCTGAGCTGAAATCAAGAATCAGACGCTTAACCGACTGAGCCACCCAGGTGCCCTAGAATTTGGCAGGCAATATTGATATGGGTCACTCCAAGAAATCTAGAAGATCACTAGGAATTTAGAGTTTTTCCCATTTCCGCAAAAACTCTTGTGGAGGGGTTAATATAACAATTGGTAAGAAGTCAGAGAATAGGGAAGAGGAAAATGAAAAACCCTGAAGGAAGAGTTTATCCCTGAATAATCAGTCCTGTTGTAATAACCAGCAGTATTTAGGAATTCAGCATGCTGGGGACAAGGGCACTGTGATAAAGTTGTGTTCAAATCTCATTTGTGCCAAATGCTGACTTCGTAATTATGGAAAAAATATTTTTCATTGGATCTGTTCCCTCCCCCATTGATGGGGATGCAAATATCTACCTCCCATGTTTGTTGTGACCTTTAAATGCCATAACATGTATATGTGCATAACAGGCGCTCCATAAGTTACAGATTTTTTTTTTTTAACTAGTACCGTGGAATGTTCTCTTACAGTACGGTTAATGTGAATATCAAAAATTCCAAGCAGGGGAAAAGATCTCTTCTAGAGACTGTTGAGGTTGGGAGGGGCCTTGAGATGTTTAAACAAGGAAATTGTGACTTGCACTCTAGGGAGTGGCAAAGCTGGTCTTAGAACCCATGTGACCTAACTGGGAGCATAGTCGGAACAAGTGGGTCCCCTTATATTGAAAATAAATCAAGAAATAAGTGCACTGCACAGAAAGCTATGCATGAAGCACTCCTGGCTGGTAAAGGTGGTTGTCTTTGATCAGTGCCTGGGAACCGTATGTTATTATCCCAGCGTAAACCTCGCCCCTGCCCTGTGAGGTGGTTGGAATAGAGCCTCATTTTACAGATGGAAAAAACGGTGACCCAGAACAGTGAAGCGTTTGCTCAGGGTCACCCAGTAACAAATGACAAGGCTAGAATTCAATAGTATGTTGAATTCCAAAGGCGCGCCTATCCCCCCAGTTCACACTGTCCTCTAAGACTCGGTGGGTGTCCACAGTGGGCTCTCTCCATCTCTGACCAGATTGCAATGCCAAACCCCTCACTGGAACTACTTTCTCCCCTCGGACTGAAGTCTTGGTGATGGCACCAGGGCTGCCATTTCTAGTTCACCTGGACATCACTAAAAGAATATGTGATTCCCTTAAAGAGGTTTATAAAGTATCCCAGTGTTCTCAAAAATAGTCTTGTAAAGTCAAAGAATTAAAGGAAAAAGCCAAGAATTTGTTTGACCTACATCTGAACCCAAACGTCTGCAAAGTTCTTTCATTCAAAAGACCCTTGAGTTCAGTGGCTCTCAGCCTTGCCTGACATTAGAGCCACTTGACGAGCTTTAAGATGATTCCATGCCCAGGCTCCACCCAAGACTAATAAAATGAGAGTCTCCAAGAGTCGGGCCTGAGACTGGCAGTTTTTAGAATCTCACCAGATGAGGCTAGTGTATTATATACCACTAAGGTTAAAGACTGGATGACCTTCCTCAATAATCCTTTCCAATGCTAAATTTCTGACACTCTCAGAAAAAAAAAAAAAAAAAAAAAAAGCCTCTTCTTAACCAGGGTGACAGGTAAGTTTCCCTGGCAGTTTTACACAGTGCAGAGGTGTTGATCAGCATAGCTTTGTTTTTTTTTAAGGCCATTTGTTGCTATATTATCAAAAACTTTAAAAACTGTACATTCCTTCATACAGCATTTCAATTTCTAGGACTTTACCCAGAGAAATTAAGAGATGTCTGCAAAGAATTTCATGTGGAAGTTCATTAAAGCGTTATGTGTGACAATGAATTTTGGAGACAGACTAGGTATCCAATACCGAAGGTGACCTTTGGAGAAAGCTATAGTGTATTCATATGAAAGGACGCAACCATTCCATTTCTGTTTCGGTGCCTGTTAACCAGCACAGGAAATACTGTAGAAGGGCGAATATACATCAGTTTTGGGTTATAATACATGTATTTTTCATATGCATAGGGAAAAATATTGAGAGTTTAGTTTCAAACATATTATGTTGTCAGTTGTTACCTTATGGTTGCCTTACGACTGCCCCCCGCCCCCCAGCTTTATTGAGATATAACTGACGTATAACATGGCTGGCTTTTTTTTTTAAATTTTTTTGAATGTTTTTATTTATTTTTGAGACAGAGAGAGACAGAGCACGAGCAGGGGAGGGGCAGAGAGAGAGGGAGACAAAGAATCCGAAGCAGGCTCCAGGCTCTGAGCTGTCAGCACAGAGCCTGATGCAGGGCTTGAACTCATGGACCGTGAGATCATGACCTGAGCTGAAGTCGGATGCTCAACCGACTGAGCCACCCACGCGCCCCAACATGACTGGCTTTTTTAAATGTTCTTTTGGGTTTTCCAAATTTCCTGGTTTGAATATTATTACTGTTTGGTTAGAAACCATAATAAATAAATAAATAAATAAATAAATAAATAAATAAATAAATAAAACAATAATAAAATAGTCTGTAGGAAATGGTAGGTTAAGATGCAGTCTAGAAACGTGTGTGCCTCCATGGCTCACTTACGCTTCATGCATTATTTTTCATGGCAAGAATACCTAATATTTGCTGGAACAGCTGTTCGGCTGTCTTCAGAAGAGAACATCCTCCTATTTTGTTGTTCAACTCAGCTGTCTTTAGGACAGACTAGAACATTCTTTTTCTCTTTTTTTTTTTAACTACCCAGATACCCCTTGACTAAAGTCAATATTTAAGGTCATAAGAGTGGGAGAATATCAGCTAGACTCTCAGAGATAGGAAGCTGCTGTAAGGAAAATCCACAAAATAGCATTGAACCTAGGCCTTGGTAAACAGCAAGTATTTGTTGAACGAATAAGTGAAGATTATATTTGGTAACACTCTTCGCAGCAGAAAACATAGGGAAAATCATATTTGTGGCTTTGTTTTGTTTTGTTTTGCTTTGTTTTGTTGCTTTTTTAATAGCTGCACTGTCCCTTTAACAACTAAGGTGTCCAGGGGGCGCCTGGGCGGCTCAGTTGGTAAGCTTCCCACACTTGGTGCCAGCTCAGGTCATGATCTCACAGTTCATGAGATGGGGAGCCCCGTGTCGGGCTCTGTGCTGACAGCTGTGGAGCCTGCTTGGGGTTCTCTCTCCCCCTCTCTGCCCCTCCCCTCCTCCCTACCTCTCTCCAAATAAATAAACTTTAAAAAAATGAAAATAAACAAATTGTCTCTCTGAAAATTTTGGAAAACTTTCAGCTAAGAAGTTAATTGTGGACTATTCAAATTTGGGTTTGCTCTATGTTTAAGGCATTTTGCAGTGAAAACTTCTTTCCTGTTTCCTAGGGTAAAAGCAACAGGCTAAAATTCAATTCTGAAAGGAATGATGAGGAGGGAGAAGATGGGTGAAATTTGGATTTCAAACTTCTTTACTATCTGGAGTCTAGAAATAGCTTATGATAGGTAGAATAATGCCCCACACCAAAGATGACCACATCCTGATCCCCGGAGCCCAGAATATGTTACCTTCTAAGGCAAAAGGGATTTTGCATAAGTGATTGAGTTGAGGATCTTGATTTGGGGAGATTTTTCTAGATTATTTGGCTAGGCCCATATTAATCAAGGAGATGTACCTGTGGAGCAGTCAGAAAGGTGTGACCTTGCTGACTTCTAAGATAAAAGAAGGGGCCACAAGCCAAGCAGTGTGAGCAGCCTCTAGAAACTGGGAAAGACAAAGACGTAGATTTTTCTCCCAGAATCTTCACAAAGGAAGGAAGCCCTGCACACACCTTGATTTTAGCCTGGTGAGACCTGTGTCGGGCATCTAACTTTCAGACTGCAAGATGATGAACTTGTGTTGTTTTAAAGCCACTAAATCTGTGGAGATTTGTTACGAGAATAGAACACTAATACATAGCTGAAATTATATAACTTCCATTAGTCATTTTTCTTGCTTCTTATAGATTTATTATATATTTGGGAGCAAATCCTAGCATAGTGTCTTTTACATTTTAATATTGATTTGTGGGGTCTTGAATCCTAGTTTTCTTCTCCTCCTTTATCTCAGGATGCTGTGCTCCTCACTCTTGACTGGCCTCTAGATACAAAAAAAAAGGAATCTGGACTTATTCCCCAGGAAGCTCCTCTTTCCAAGCCCGAGAGAGGAGGAACGTTGCTATGCACAAGGATATGTCCAGTGAGATTAGAGGCTGTAATTGTGGGAACTGGGCCATGTAGAGCAAGATGTAAATCCTTGAAATCATTTTTAATGAAACATAAACATTGAGTTTGCATGAGGGCCACGGTTTCTGGGTGGTTGGTTCTAACTTTGGCAATCAGGACTCAGAGGGAAAATCTTCCAGTTTTAATGGACTCCAGATGTTCTGGTCCCAGCTGAAAATTTTCATCATTCATGGTTAATATTTTTGTCAGCAGCAGAGTTTTGTTGTAATATCTCCAAATTGGTGATAGTGGTTGTTAGTCATCAAACAAGGTCCAAATGAGAGTTTAATCTTGGGGTCACTTTAAGCATCCCATCACACTCCATTTAATTAATAATTGCTTAATAGTATAGCCACCAGAATTTTTTTTGTGTGGGATAATGGACTACATGACTATCTGATGACAACCAGCCACTGAAATTAGGTATGAATACGCTGTGCTGTTTTAACAATGGCTGGGGTCCTGGCCAAGGTCTAGAAGAAGGAAACCAGGATGTCAGATGGCCATCATGTTGGGCAAATAAAGAGGCAAAGGTTTATTGCAAATGACAATGAACCTCTTCATCATAGAATTTAGATTAAATTCACATCAGTTGGGGAACATTGAAGCAATTATTTTTGAGAAGCACTTGGGAAGATCAGCTAAAAAAAAAAAAGACAACTTCTGTTTTTAGGACAATAATGTCATGACCACCTACACTTAATAAAAGATAAATCTACAAGTTCTCTTCTGGGATATGGTTTTAATCACGTAAGTAGTCTAAAACTAAGTACATTACTTGTATTCACGGTTCAGTTTCTTTTGATGAATGAGAAGAGCACAGCTGACCTTCCGAGAACCCTTTTTTGAGAATTGCTATCTACACGCCATCTTGAATCCGTAAAGAAGGGAGTGCGGACTGCATTTGTGCTTGTGGTTATGCGATAGCAGGACCCGGTAGAATAAGTTATGTTGAAAAGGTGTTTGAAAGGCCTGTTGTTACCCGCCTGTTTAGAAAGGGCTTGGTTTATAATTTGCTAATAAGTCACATCCAGGCTGTCCTGGAGCTTTTATCAAGTACTTGTATAGTGCTTACAGCCATTGGTGTAACTAGATAATTTTTGAAGTTTTATTGCCAGGGCATATGGTTTCATGGTTAATTAGGCGCCTGGATTATAGGCCTCTCACGCCACTTAGCAAATGAATAATTTGTGGCTACTGACAAATAATAGAATCTCTTTGGGCCTTTGTAATTTTAAAAAAAAAAATGATAATAAATCATTTGCCTCTATACTAAGTCTTTAATCAGCAGAACACTTCAGGAGTTTCACGGCTTATAAAGAAAAGGTCATTTGCTGGAATGTTAGCACAAAGGAAAGATGTTACTGCCGATTCTAAGTGTGTGTGCAGACTGCTCACTGGGGAAGATGTCGTGCCTTCCTCATTTTTCCATTTTCCTCCTCATTCGGGTCCAACAGGCATATCACGCATAAAATGGAGACACAGTGGTCCCGCCCCATCCAGAGGGACTGGCAGAGCCCATAGCTAGAATTGGCAAGATTTTAAAAATACATGTTTTGGTTTTCCCAGATTGTCTCAACTGTCGATAAGTACTTTTGGAAATTTAAGTCACAGACCCCTTCTTTTATGATGCTTTCCAGCAAGTACTCACCATATACAGTCTTCTTAGACGTCCCCTGGCCCCCTTTGAAGCCCAAGGCTCATTTCCATGTGTAAATCCACATGGACGATGTCACAGCCGGCTCTAGAATTACCAGTGAGCATTGGTCCCAGGTGCTCTGAGGAATCTGACTCTGAAGCAAGGAAAGGCTTCCTTTTGCTAGCTGAAGTCCTGGATTTTCCTCCTCAAAGTCATGAAATAGTTTGCTAGCTCCAGATGGAGTGATATGATGTGATGTAAGAGGTAACGGGAAAGAAATTCTGTTCTAATGTTAAATATCTGTCTTCTCTACCCTGTCCCAGATGGTTATTATTGAAAATAAAAGTAATAATAACAGAATAACAGTGCTGAGGGGAGCCAGCATTGCTTAAACCTTGATTATGTGTCAGACACCCTGCTAAGCACATTACCTTCATTGCATACCCTCTAATCCTAAAGGCAACCCAAAAGCAAGGCACCATTAGTATATCTGTCCCTATCTTACAGGTGGGTCGGGAATGGCTAAGATAGTTAATTGTTGGGTCAAGCATGGTACACTGTTTTCTCCTGCTTTTAAAATGTGTTTATCCATTCTTTGAACAAAGGTTAATGGAGTACCTACTGCGGCCCAGGCCCTGTTTTAGTCTCTGCATACTCCTGAGAAAGATGTGATGAACTCGACAAATTCCTTCGTTCTACAGGAAGAAAGGTTATACAAGAGCAGTGGGCTTCTGAGAAAATGAGGAAATGCTAACCTCATTGACCGGCCTCCTGCACCTGCCCCGAGGGACAGTAATAAGAACCCCATCTCGCAGGTGGGTGTCTGTCATAGTCACCTTTTCAGCTGGGTGGGGAGAATGACATCCAGAGAATGTGAACTGTTCTTATTTCAGGCTTTCTGCAAAGATCGAAAGGGGAGGTCTGGCCTAAGAAATGATGGGGGAATTTCCAGGTCCGAGAAAACTCACTAATGAACTTGGAATCCTGGTATCTGCATTGGAAAGGGCCTCATACCCTTGGAGTCCAGCTTTTAGACCAAATTTCTCTTCAGTACAAGATAACTCCTCTTAATAGGTGGTCAGAGTACCTCTGCGTGCACACGTTTAGTGCTAAGGAACTCTACCTCATGAGGCGGTCCATTCTGATGCTAAAGGTTGTTTTTCTTAATACTGAGCCAACAATGTGCCTCCACAGGACTTCTACTCATTGGTCCCCATTCTGTTCTCTGATGTCATGCCAAATAAAGATAATTCCTTTTTTATAAAAAGGCCCTTAAGTGTCTAAAATCAGCACATTAAGACTTTATTTCTTGCTCCTTCAGCCTTCCCTCATGTGTTATGATTCCTAAATCCTTCACTGTCTTAGCTGGAGCAAGGGACGCTGGAAATTCATGCGCTGGGCCCATTCAAAGCTCACTGGGAAGAGCTATTAATAGATACTACTTAAGTGACAAGAGGCTGTGAAGGAGGGGTGGGGTGTCTCCTTTGGTCATTTGGACGTGGACAAAGCATCTTTAGAGTCCCAGAGGTTTCTGAGGTCAGGGCTCATCTGGTTAGTATTTGAGGCCCTAAATAGCGCTTAGGACACTGGGAATAGCCTTTAGAGGACCAGGCTGCAGACTCTGACACAGTACCAGGGAAGAAAATCCGATGGCTCTAGAACATACTTGTTCCTGGCAGTTTATGCGGCCATCTCTGGGGAGAATGTTATTTGCAGGGAGGAAGGGGATGGGTGGAATTAAAGCTTATGGATTCTTTGATACTCTAAACTCTCTTGGAAACCACAAGTACCATAAATTCCAGCTAGTTCACCCTCATAAATACCCCCCCATCTTTTCTAAAGAACTAAAATTGAGAAAGGCCACTGATGGCCCCCTGACTATGCCCCCTCTACGTGATAAGACCAGGATACCCGACCTACTCCCTCCTACCCACTCTAAGAGTAAAGGAAAGGTTTTTTGGCATGATGTTGTACCTAAATGTAGGTTATGTAGGCCATTACCAGTAATAGCAACTCATTTTTAGTATTACTTGCATATGATGGTAAATTATTTTGTTGTTTGCCTCACTGATATTTTCAGAGGGATTTGTCTCTGGTATATGAAGCTTGGTTATTACCTACCCTGTAGATTCAAAGCCATGTTAATATAATGATGAAATGTTACTTTATCATGATTTCTTCTGCTTAACAGAATGCCTCTTATTTGTTACTTAACTGTTATTAATTGCTACACTTTGCCACCAGCTTTGACGATGATACATCCTTTATAATACCTACATGGTGGAGTGAACAACATTGTCTCCATGTTGCCAGTCAGACAGCTGGAGCTGAGAAATGTCCAGTGACTTGTATAGCATTTTGTGGCTCTAAGTAACTGAGCCCACATCATGTACCAGCCTTCCGCCCACTGCTGTTCACTTGCAGAATTCTGTAGAACATGACCTAACCGAAATGGAGAATTAAATTCACTGAGGCACAGTCAAATTCCAGACCAATGGAAAACGCTAATGACATTAATTAGACCTATCCATCGAACAGTTAAAAAAGGAAATAAAACTCAATTATTATCTCTGAAACACAAATCAGAAAAGGGCAAATGTATACACCTTTGAAAATCTACCAAGGTTAAGTTTTTCAAAGCTCATGGTTTCTTGGGGCATGTGAGCTATTCTGGGGCAGAGTAAGCACTCAGTCCCACTCAGTTCCCTAGAGCCACAGTGTTTTCCTTCTTTTCTTATCTAATCAGGCTCTAGGAGTCTGCTAAGAGTAAGGCACACAAACCGCTTTTATTAGAGAAAAATTTTGGTAGTGAGAAGATTATTATCATGAGGATGGAAAGCAGGCCTGTCACTGAGGTTTGGTGACTGCTATGCCAAAGCCACAGAGCTGGCGAACCTCAAACTGGTCTCTTCATTAGAGAGTAAAATTTAAGGAGAGCTCATCTAATTCTTTGGAGGTTTAAGATAAGCACTTGTTGACTAGAGACAGAAATCTATGGTTTGGGGGGTAACTGGAAATATTCTTTTCACTTTTATTTAAGATATGTGTTAGTCTTGGCTCTAAAGGAACATTTCGTATCCAAGATTCTGAAGGAACTCTTCTGGGATTAATTCCTCTTGGAAAAGTGTAACTTCTTTGCTTCCATTCCACAGAGGCTTACACGAGAAGTGGCGGGGGTGTTTCTTTTCCAAGGAAGGTGTAATACACTAGAGGCTGAGTTCTTACGTAGCTCAGAGCCTGTAATCCTCCTAATGGACCCTCCTCCACTTCATTTTGAAACAGAAGAATGTTAAAAACCACAATTTGTGTTCAGAGCATGAATTTTAAATATTGATGTCACATGTACCTAAGAGAGGTATCTGAGCCGTTGTTGGCCTAGTGCCTTCATCCGGCTACCACCCATTCGTCCATCCGTCATCTATCCTTGCCTCCCTCCCTCCCTCCACCTACCACCCACTATCTCTCCATCCTTTATCATCTGTCCATCCATCCACCGTCGTTCATCTACTGTCCACTGTCTATCCATCCACCGTCCTCCATCCATCCATCTCCTATCCATTCATCAGTGTTGTGTAATGGTTAGTGCATGCATTCTGAAGTCACTCTGGTTCGAATCCCAACCCTCTCACTTACCAGCTGGGTGATCTTGGGCAAGTTATTTATTCTCTATGCCCTGGTTTTCTCATCTGCACAATGAAGATCATGAGAGCGTGTATCTCATGATATTACTATGAAGTTAAGTGAGTGAATATGGACAAAATGTTTAGAGCAGTGCCTGGCACATCACTAGCACTGTTCAAATAGTTGTTATTGTGTTATTATTCATATTACTTTTTGATATATAATTTTTAGTGTTTACTTTTAAAAAAAATTTTAATATTTATTTATTTTTGAGAGAGAGGGACAGAACACGAGTGGGAGGGCGGGGGTAGAGAGAGACACACACAGAATTCGAAGCCGGCTCCAGGCTCTGATCTGTCGGCACAGAGCCCAATGCAGGGCTTGAACTCACAAATCATGATATGACCAGAGCCGGAATCTGACACTCAACTGATGGAGCCACCCAGGCACCCGTGTTTATTTATTTAGTATTGAGAGAGAGAGAGAGAGAGAGCGCACACAAGTGGGGGAGGGGCAGAGAGAGAGGGAGACACAGAATCTGAAGCAGGCTCCAGGCTCTGAGCTGTCAGCACGGAGCCCAATGCAGGGCTCAAACTCATGAACCATGAGATCGTGACCTGAGCCAAAGTTGGACGCTCAACGGACTGAGCCACCCAGGCACCCCATGTTTATTTATTTATACTGAGAGAGAGAGAGAGAGAGAGAGAGAGAGAGAGAAAGGGAGAGAACACACACGCGTGCACACACACACACACACACACACACACACACGAGGGGGAGAGGCAGAGAGAGAGGGAGACACAGGATCAGAAGCAGGCTCCAGGCTCTGAGCTGTCAGCACAGAGCCTGACATGGGGTTTGAACTCGCAGACTGTGAGATCATGACCTGAGCTGAAGTCAGATGCTCAACCGACTGAGCCACCCAGGCGCCCCAACATGACTGGCTTTTTTAAATGTTCTCTTGGATTTTCCAAATTTTCTGGTTTGAGTATTATTACTGTTTGGTTAGAAACCATAATAAATAAATAAAAGAAAACAATAATAAAATAGTCTGTAGAAAATTGTAGGTTAAAATGCAGTCTAGAAACGTGTGGGCCTCCATGGCTCACTCTCTGTCTCTCAAAAATAAATAACATTAAAAAAAATTTAAAAAAAAAAGAAAGATTAATATCTTCAGACTACAGTGGGATAATGCCGCGAGCTAACCAAAGCTTCAGTCCGTCACTTATCCTTATAATTCACAGGGAAGAGTGATTCAGAGCACAAGTAAGCTGTGTATGTAGAGTTTGGGGTCTCAAACCAAGTAGGTCCCATCCCCTGCCCTCTCTGGTCAAGACCTAAGGAAGGGAATAAAAGGTCCTGGAGAAATCAGTTGGCAGAGGGATCATGGGTTTCACCGCTCCTACACCCAGCTCTGGGGAAGTGACTAGATCTCCAAATAGGAGATCCAGACTCAGGGCTGGAGTCCTATGAGGAGCTTTCCAGATCCCATGGCCATCTGTTCCCAAGCAGACCATGGAAATAGCTGAAAGAGAGTTGGGCCTAAGGAGGCCTCAAGGATGCTAGGTGCCTGTGTGGATCTGTGAGGATGCTGGTGTGGACTAACGACAACCCCAGGACAAGACTTGCACCAGTCCCCCCACCCCCAACACCTTGACCACACAGAAGTCATCCCTCCCCGTGCACAAGGAAAGGAGGTGGCCCCGAATTGCCAGAGATGTTTCCTCCAAATGGGGGCTTAAAATAGACACTGAGTTAGTTTTAGAAAAATTGTAATACATTTCCTTCGTATCTGATAATTGTGGGCCGAGGCGATGCTTGCTTGGGTATAGCAGATGATGACAATGGTGACTCATCAAGTATTGGTGATGTCATGTGTGCTCCTCTGCTAAGCGCTGTATGTGGATCAACTCGTGAAATCCTTCCAACGCAGTTACTACTGAATTCCCACTTTGGAGGAAATCCAGGCACAGAGAGGTTAAATAACTTGCTCAAGATCACGTAGGAAGATACGGGATTTGAACCTGAGTAATGTCAATGACCCTTAGCAATACAGTGTTTACAAACCAGATGGTCAGAAAGTCTTTCCTAATCTCAAGCTAAAGACTTCTTGTGGGAGTTTAAAACCATTTCTTCTTGTTTGGTTCTTAACAGAAAGAGCTAACAGCTACTCATGTGATCCATATCTTTTTCTCCATTTCCTCTTTTTCCAGCCCAGATGACCTCGGTTGCCCCAGCCTCTCCTCAAGGCTGTTGCTATTTCATTATTTCTGATTTGCCCACTGCTTTACTGTCTGGGCCTGAGTTGGAACAGAGGTCAGCGTGTAATGAGTAGTCTAGAAAGATTGTATCTTCATGGTTCCCAAGTCAGTGCACTCTGGTGTTGAATTTAGCAATTTCTTTCAACAAGAGAGAGTTCTCTCTCATGATCTCCCATGGTCCCACGTCTAAGTCTGTCACGTTTTTATAAAGAAGCCCCAGTGGTCTTTTTCTAAATCTTCTGGGAAATGCGCTATTTGGCCTTATGTGTACGGCCAATTGCCAGGCCTGTTTTCTGTCTATCTAAATTATGGTGGCAGACGAGATAAAAATACAAAGACAAAAAAGTCATTTTTCTCCCCCCAAAACACCAAAATTCTTTGAGCCTTTCATTCCCTTCTGCTTTTTTTGCCGATAACAATGAATAATGGTTTCTGCTCCTGCTTTTATTGGCTTAGCATTTGGGGTCATAAGAATGTAAATGTTTCCCTAAGGAAAAATACATTTGGGGGATTAACCAGATTGTTTCTTTTATTTTAAAAATTTTAGTTACAAAAGAAAGAAAGCGACCAAGCTAAGTTATGATCCCAAACAGAAAACAGAGAGCAGAGACCACCATTCATTGAAGTAGGAACTCCTGGGATTTGTGTAGGTCAACTCTGGGGGTTCCATTTTAGTTGGCATGGCTTTAAAGAGTTCTATTTTAAATCTAGTGACTGTCCTATTTAAACGTATTTATATATGGGTCAGGTCACATCATTAGTAAAACTGATTTTGTCCGCTATTTTCTTCCTGTAACTGGCCGTTACTACTCTCTTTTCATGCCAGTGTCTCAATGTGGTGTGACTTTACAAAACGGCTATTGCCTTTCTCTCATCATGCATCCCCCCCACCCCCCCCCACACACGAGTCCCCTGTAACCTATCATTAACCCTCACACCTCTGTTAAAACCGTGCTCGTAGAGTTTAGCAAAAATTTCTTCAAGCTGAAATGGAAAGAACTCGTGTTCTTTTTGGTTGCTTGACCTGAGATCTTTGACACTGCTGACCACCTTGTCCTCTCCTTCACACCTCAGTTCTTGGCCTCTTTGATACCTTGTGATCATTTCTTCTCTCAGGAGATGTCCATCCTCTCTGGAACTTTCTCCAAGGCTTGGCTTCTGGCTCTCGACTTAATTTTTTTCAAATTAATCTTGGTATAGGCTCCTATCTTTAGGCGTCAGCATTATTTATGTCATTCCCAGGTCCACATCTCCCACCACTGTCTCTCTCTGAGCTCCCAGCCAGTATCTCCATCACCTGCTGAACAATTTCATTTGTTAATTTGTTTTACCTTGGTACCTAAAGCTCAGCAGACCGCCTGCCAAAATCATCTTCTTGCCTCTAAGTTCACTCCTCCTCCTGAATTCTCTCCCAGTGGCACTGTCATTTCATCTCTGAATCACTCACACTGGAAAACCCATGGTCACCTGTGACTCCTTTCCCCAGACTTTGAGTTCCAAGGGGAGCAGAGATAGCGTCCACCTTCTCCACCATCTGCCTGGAGTCTGGCACAGTGCTTGGCACACGGTAGGAATAATGCATATTTGCTGAATGTTTTAATGAATTTTTTCTTTTGTTACTTGTATTCTCTCACTCATCAACCTGATTCATCCAGCCTACATGTATGTGTTTGTGGAGGCTCTGTAGGGCGCTTATTGGGATTGAGAGCTCTTGTGTTGGATTGCCTGGGTCTGATTCTTGGCTCAGCTGCTCCCTAGCTGGATAGTCTTGAGAATGTGACTTAACCACTCTATACTTTAGTTCCTGTCTGTCTGTAAAGTGAGGGAAATAATAATTCCTAGCTGGATGTACCTGAACGTGAAATGAGAAAAATCTACATTAAATGGGTATTGTAAGTGTTCAATAAAGCTTTTGTTCGATGATGATGGTGGTGATGATGGTGGTGATGCTCATGGTGGTAATGACAATGGTGATGATGACAATGATGGCAGAAGATAGGCACGAGTGGGACACGTTGAGGTCTGGAAGCATGCGAGATGCTGTGGGGGTCATCATTTCAGGGTAAGGGCAAGCAGCAGCAGTGGAATACCAAGGTCCAATGTGTGTTTAGGGCAGAAGATGGAGCTCTCTGATGGGCATGAAGAGCAGTGGGAGAAAAGGCAGATTGAAACTGACCTGGTAGGAAAACGGGTTCCACCTGGGTTCAAAGCCCTGGGGTTTTTTTGGGGAGGGGTCTCAGAGACTCCATGGTTGGGGGAATAGGGACAGGGTGGTGGCTGAAGGACTGGAGACTAGAACATATGGGGGTCGACTGCCTGGAGAGGGAGAATGTGCTAGGCCTGTGGGCAGGTTTGGGCAGAGATGCTCTGCTTTTGACATTTACCTCTTGGTTTTTAAGGTCACCTTTGAAGAAAAGTCATGCTGCTTTTAAAAAGTATGAAAATCACTGGTAAATGCCTTGAAGGCAAGCTAAGGAGTTTGAGCTCCATGTGGTGAACAGTAGGGAAGCTATGAGGATGTGGACAGAAGAACAATAAGACCAAAGCAATGCTTTTTCCAAACTCTTCTCAAATTCTTCAGTGTGTGTGGAGTCGGCTGGAAAGGGAAACAAGCACATTCTCCAGGAAGGGCCAGTAGGAGACTGAATCTTCCTCCCAGATGCCTGCTGTCTCTGTCCTCTGCTGAGCAGTCTCGGGGGCCGCATTGCTGGCTAGCATCCTGCCCGAATCATGACGGCAGCCCTCTGCACTCTGCTTTCAGACTCTCTCCAAAACCCTTATCCTGCTGTTCCGTTCCATGTGCCCCAGCCCCCCACAGTTCTTCCTTGGTCATGGGAGAAAAACCAAACTACCTCGCTTGTCATTCAAGGCCCCACAACATAACAAACTCTGCCTATCTGCTACTAGTCACCCTTTGTCTCTGGCTGGCTATACCTTCTTACAGTGTAAGACCCCCAAACATGGTGCATATTTCCTCTTGTGTATCTCAGGCCATGCCCTGGTCCTAGGATGCATCCCCAGATACACACCACAGACACACACACACACACACACACACACACACACACACCTGTACTTAGTACGCAATCCTTGTAGACGTCACACAAATTCCACCGACCTTTTTGACCATGTTCGGTCATATCTGTCTCTCCCCTAAGCATGCCCGGAGGAACCCTGCCTCTTAAATACTTATTCTGGCAGTGATCGGTATTTTTTTTGGTTTCAAGTGTCACCTAACATCATGCTGGGCTCATTGCACACCAACAAGCCAACATAGTTTAATCTAGCTGTTAAGGGGAACATTCCAGATTCCTTTACTCCCAAACAGGATCCCCATCTTAAACACGCTTCAGTGTCAGAGGCCACCTTGTGAACTGTCCCCCGTGGTTCTCCCAGCACCTTATGTCCCCAGCCCAGCCTGTGACATCCTTTTAGTTCACAGGACAGAAGCGCCCAGGGGTTTTGTGCAGCTGCCTGTTTTCAGAAGTGGCTTGAGCCCAGCCAGCGTTCCTTCTCAACTGGGACTTTTCGTGAAATGTCTTCTCAACAAATGTCGGCAGGGCTGAGATTTACCACACAGTTTATTAAAGAAGCCAAAGCCCCACCGGACAAGCCTGAGCAACAGGCTGGACTTGCCCTGGGGGCAGTCGGCCGAGGAAGGCTGAGTCCTTTGCTGCGGGACCCCCTTAGCCTGCATTTCCTATCAGAGGCCATTGGAGAACCTTCTGTCCGGGCAGTCAATGCCCTCCCCCTCCCCATGGGCAAGAGTGGCCAGAACAACTTCATGACACAGAGGTGAAGCAGAGAAAAAGCATTTCCTTCCCCTCACTGGGCCCAGCCCCCCATTCGCAAGTCCCAAGCAGCACCACTTAATCTATAAAAAGCTTTCTTTGCCCCACAAGTGCCAATGTTCTAGTGAGAGACAGACTCTTTATAAACCTGTGCCACTGGCTCCCTCTTTCAGGAAACAGGAACCACGGCACAGATGGCAATGTTGTCATGGATGGATCATCCCCAAGGACCTTTCGCAGCTGCGCTAGATATAAGGCATACTGGGTATTAGATGAACCAGGCTTTGGTCCTCAAGGGCCTCCAAATTCAGGTGTGGTGATGCGAGCTACTGAAAAGAAAGGAAAGGAAAAGAAAAGAAAAAAAAAAGGAAAGAAAAGGGAAGGCAAGAAAAGAAAAGAAAAAAAAGAAAAAAGAAAGAAAAGGGAAGGGAAGGAGGGAAAAGAAGAGAAAGAAGAGAAAAGAAAAAAGAAAGGGAAGGGAAGGGAAGGAAAAAGAAAAGAAAAAAGACAAAACAAAAATATAAACAAAAAACTTTCCAGTTAGCTCAGGCTCAATACCAGAGCAGTTCAGAGAGATTTGGAGGTGGGGGGCACATCGCTGTGGACTGGGTTATCAGCAAAGGATCCAGGAGCAAAGATAGTTAGGACTTGAGCTTGAGGAATTAGCCTGAGATCAGCTGAAGGGGGTGAAGAGGTTGGATTCAATCTTGGGTCCAAGATTGGGAAGGGGACTCAACTTACTTTTGAACGTGATATGTTTCCCCTCTAAACATGGAGAGAACTTCATTCACTGCAAGCAGCTTCTGCTGTAGGGTGCCAACATTATGGAAGAGGGGACCCAGGTGCCCCCATCAGGGGATGACAGAGAGGAGACACAGAAAAGTTCTGGCTTATTCTGGTCACACCACATACCTTTGATTTCCAGCCATGCTTTTCCTGTGCTGTGGGGTAACCCAGACGTCAGCATTGAGGCCAGGTGTTGTGAAGTGTCTGTATCTCAAGTTAAGATGAGATTATTGTTGGGGCACCAGGGAGCCTCAGTCGGTTGAGCATCCGACTCTTGATTTCAACTCAGGTCTTGATGCCCAGGTTGTGGCATCAAGCCCCACGTTCGGCTCCATGCTGATCATGGAGCCTGCTTAAGATTCTCTCTCTCTCTCTCTCTCTCCCTCCCTCCCTCCCTCACTCACTCACACTCGCTCTCTCTAAAAATAAAAAAAAATTTAAAAAGATGAGGCTGCTGAGGAAGCAGGCAAAAACCTCTTTGATCTTGGTTGCAGCAACTTCTTACTCAACACGTCTCTGGAAGCAAACAGGAAACAAAAGCAAAAATGAACTACTGGGACCTCATAAAAATGAAAAGCTTCTGCACAGTAAAGGAAACAATCAGCAAAACTAAAAGGCAACCGATAGAATAGGAGAAGATATTTGCAAATGACATATCAGATAAAGGGTTAGTATCCAAAATCTAGAAAGAACTTCTCAAACTCAACACCCAAAAAACAAATAATCCAGTGAAGAAATGGGCAAAAGACATGAATAGACACTTCTCCAAGGAAGACATCCAGATGGCCAACCGACACATGAAAAAATGCTCCACATCACTCATCATCAGGGAGACACAAATCAAAACCACAATGAGATACAACCTGACACCTGTCGTAATGGCCAACGGGCAACAAGATGTTGGCGAGGATGCCAAAAGAGGATCTCTTTTGCATTGTTGGTGGCAATGCAAGCTGGTGCAGCCACTCTGGAAAACAGTATAGAGGTTCCTTAAAAAACTAAAAATAGAACTACCCTACGACCCAGCAATTGCACTACTAGGCATTTATCCAAGGGATACATGTGTGCTGTTTCAAAGGGACACATGTACCCCCATGTTTATAGTAGCACTATCAACAATAGCCAAAGTATGGAAAGAGCCCAAATGTCCATCGATGGATCAATGGATAAAGAAGGTGTGGTGTGTATACACACACACACACACACACACACACACACACACACACACAATGGAGTATTACTCGGCAATCAAAAAGAATGAAATCTTGCCATTTGCAGCTACGTGGATGGAACTGGAGGGTATTATGCTAAGTGAAATTAGTCAGAGAAAGACAAAAATCCTATGACTTCACTCATATGAGGACTGTAAGAGACAAAACAGATGAACATAAGGGAAGGGAAACAAAAATAATATAAAAACAGGGAGGGGGACAAACCATAAGAGACTCATAAATATGGAGAACAAACAGGGTTGCTGGAAGGGTTGTGGGAGGGGGGATGGGCTAAATGGGTAAGGGGCATTAAGGAATCTACTCCTTATCTACTCCATATGCTAACTAATTTGGATGTAAATTTTAAAAAATTAAAATTAACATAAAAAAGATTAAAAAAAAGATGAGGCTACTGTCACCTCAGTTGTCACAGGTGGGGCAGGTAAAGGACAGTTACAGGAGACATTATGTGAAAAGCCACAAGGCTGTTAGAGAGTAGCTTCCAATGTTACTTACCTTCCATGCAGAAATCCTGTATTTTTATGGGGTGCTTGTACAGCTGTCAGTGTTTCCATCATGTGGGAAGAGGAGAAGCATGGAAAAACCAATCCGTATACAAACCTTAGTCCCAAATTTCAGTCATGGTTTCCAGCATCTTCCCCATAAAGTTTCTCCCAGAGGCATCACGAGCTGGCAACATTGTTAGATCTCCACCTTATCTCTCCATCTTCAGTTAATAAGTTGGCTGGCCCTGAGCAAGCCGGTTTGGCACTCACTGCTTCCGGTTGTATAATGAAGATGGCACTAGTCTGGGGGCACAGGGGTCCCTTAGAGTGTGGACCTTTCATGATCCTCTTCCGATAACTCTGTTCCTTCTGCTGTGCTCGTAAGTGGGGCAGCAGGAGAGTAAAGCTGTTCCGGTCAGTGGCTGAGCTCTGCCTCCGGAGCTGGACAGACCAGGCTTAGCTGTAGGCCCTGTCTGAGCTCAGACCGCCTCTCTCTCTGATGTTGGTTGGTTGAGACCGAGCATTAGACCGAGTGAGTGTGTAATGCTCGGTTAGCGTGGTGCCTGCCTCAGAGCAGGTGCTCACTGTATGGTAGGTAGCATGGAGAAAAACAAGGTCAAAGTCAAAAGGGGGACGAAGAAGACGGTACCTCTATCAACCGAACCTCCATACGGAGACAGGCTTGAATAGAGTCAGAGTAAACATTGTGTCACAGACTTGGGACGGGATGGGGACCCGGGTTCCGTCTCAGCAGTGTAAACCAAGGAGAAAACCAGGAGACTGTCAACATTCGTGTAAAAATATAATGTATCATAAAGACAGCATGAACCGGAAGTAGGTCTTCTGAATGTGGATACAGCTGCTGGCATGAGCAGTGACCTCCGGCCCACGATGTAGAGGACAAGGACAGTGCCCGGGCCCCGGACCCGACGACCAACTTGGGAAGAAGCCCACATGTCTCAGCAGCCGGAGGGTGGCCGAGTGCAGAATGTGACCCTTGTTTAGTTAAGGAGCAGACAGGAGGCAGACTGATGTGGGAAGAATTTGTCCGTGAAGCCTTCTTACTTTTCTGTAGAGAGAGGACTTCAACAGTGAAGACAGAAAGCTATCAATTCTTTTTCCTTCAAAGCAGAGGAGGATACACTTTTAAGACATGTTTTCCTAACTGTCCCTTCCAAGTAGTGGATCTGAAGTCCCTTCCCTTCTCCCTGTTAATTG
This sequence comes from Acinonyx jubatus, assembly GCF_027475565.1. Lineage (NCBI taxonomy): Eukaryota > Metazoa > Chordata > Mammalia > Carnivora > Felidae > Acinonyx > Acinonyx jubatus. Next base: position 27,052,638 of record NC_069387.1, on the reverse strand, counting down.
GGAACACTTATATTAGGGTCATAGCTCAGGGAATGTCCAGTCACCCAGCCAGTAACTGACGGCTGCAAGGGACAATTCTCTCAGGCCCTGGCTCCACGCGGGGCCTGCCAGCGAGGCATGAGGCGCAGCTGTACTGTTAGGGGAGTGAGAGACGGGGCCCACAGACCCCCTTCCGTCACAAGCACATCTGTTTCCCACCAAGTGGGCCTGGCCCTGGGGGTTCTTTTTCAAAGCCCGCCTTTTTATTGGGGCTCTTTCCTATTTTATAGGGCGGCGTCTCTGCTTAGCTGCGAGCCGCCTGTCTCCCCGGCACTGGCTCTCCACCCACAGAACCGTCTCATGCTTCCAGAGAGGCTGCTCTGTTGGGCAGTAGAATGGATTTTGTTTTCTATTTTAATCCCCAAAGGGATGGGCAAGAGCGCAAATAAATGACTGCCCTGAAACCATTGGTTGGATTTTCTTGTCCAACGTGCTTTACAGCAAAAGGTTAGAGAACCTTGTTTTATCTTAGAAGCGACAAGTGGGGGAAATGGATTATAGAGAACTTTAAAGAGAATCCAGTGATTTCTGACATGCCTGAGACAACGAAGCATTTTGCTTTGAAGTTTCAGGACACAAAGGGGGGCTGAGCCCCAGGAAGCTGACCCTGGTCAGAATGCTTGAGGCAAAGGGCACGAGTCCCAAGCTGGTCACACACAACCGTTACTCGAATAGGAAGTCCTGTCATGGGGAACACTGGTCATTATTTATGTCTCTGCTGGCTACTTGCTCTCTGTGGAAGCTCCATGATGAGTTGCACAATGTCAAGAAAAAAAAAAAAAAAAGGTCTGGGGGGAAATATACACATACAGTAACAGGGTGAGAAGGGCTGGACAACTCCTAATATTCACTAGAGCTTTCCTGAAAGTGAGGTTGGGTAGGAAAAGAGTCATTCATTCTATGGCTCGGCCCACTGGCCAGCTGGATTCTGAGCACCCTGGCTTGCTCAAGGTCAGCGGCTGGCTTTCGGTTGTCCCACGGCGCACATGGCTGTGCTGGGGCCGTCCCAGTGACTCAGTCCCAGCAACTGCAGTGCCTGGCCAGGAAACAGTCTTCTCCGCAAATGTACCCAACCGAGAGCTGATCACAGAACCTCTGTCATGTTCCATCAACTCCAGAACCATCTTCTGGTCCAGTAACTTTCCATGAAATGGGACCAAATTAGAAAGGTGTGGGCCTCTCACCCACCGAAGGTGGAGATGGGATTTGTGAAGTCAGTACTTATTCTGTTGAGGAATAAGGGAAAGAAACTAAATTATAAATGCAATGTCAGGGGCATGGTCTTGGAAGGGGCTTGTGCAGGGCAGAGGCTCTTGCAACTTCACGGTAAGTTATCTCTGCCCCCGGCCATGGGTTGTCAGCAGAGAGCAATTAGGCTATTTGTTGCAGACTTATCCCTCGGGCATAGCATCACAGCAGAAAGGGACGATGGCCCCCGGTGGCCTGACAAGGCGCTGGTTCCCCCAACAACTAAGGCTGCTCCGAGAATCTCTGTTAGAAGCCAAGACAAAGAAGACATGTGTCGCAGGCCCTTCAAGGGCAAATCGTGCTCCCCTGGTGACAATTTTGTTGCAGCCTTGGCTCCCTCAGGGGCTAGCAGAGCACCTGGCACACAGCCAACACATGGTTGCATGCAAGCTGAAGTGAAAACTTAAATTGAAGGAGAAACCCAGATCCCCAAGTAGGATTGAAACTCCCAAACCGGTTTCAGAGGAAAGGTGGAATTTCCCCTCTCTACCCAGGAGATCAGTGTTTTCTTGCTTGCTTGGGATGGGATGATAAATCTCTCCTCATCTGTCAGGGATGGGAGTTTCTTTGGGTGGTCTCCAGGGCCAAGGAGCCCATAGGTCTAGACCCGCTGGCAGATTGGGATTTTTCTCTCTAGAGAGGCTGGTGCCAGAGGGACCTGCGCACTTAATCCTGCTTGCATTCCTCCACCCCCCACCACAGTATATCCTTGGCTTTTTTTGCTAAGGTTGGCGGGGGATGACAGGACTGTGAGCCGGGCAGCGCTGGGTGCTCAGTGTGGAAGGAAACCTCTCCGCAGGGTGAGATTTTGTCTGGCAGAGGATCAGAAGAGTGATCCCCATTGATGTGGGAAGACGAGTGTCCACACTGGGACACAGACCCCGTGAGATACTGTGCTGGAAAAAAAAAGGGTTCCAGGGCCAGATAGGTTTGGGAAGTAGCACTCTACATCCTTCACTTGGAAATTTGTGATGTATGTCAGGGCATTCAAGTCTGAAAAGTCTCTCCAAGCGAAGCAACAGAACTTTAATTTCTGAGAATGTGCCTGGTCACAAAACCTTTGCTCCGTGTGACGCCTGTGCGCTTTGGGAGGTGCCATGGTGACACTGGAGCTGAGGAAGGAACTGCCGCACTGGACGGAGGGACAGAGTGGGTTGAAGCGTGCCTCGATGGTATGGAACTCTGCCCCCCCCGTCCAAGGTGTGGGTCTTTGGAGAGAATTTAAGGAGGAAGTGGGAAAGAAGGTGTGAAAAACAAAAATCCTCGGGAAATAATGCATGTCTTGCCTGGGCAAGAGAAATGGGGAAATAGAGGCTCACTGTGTGAGGTTAAGAAAAGGGAGTCTATGGGGGACTGAGCACCTGTTAAGATCTGTTACCACGATAGGCGTTCAGAGAATAGAGGTTATTACAATTAGCGTATCAAGGATATACCTAAAATGTTACTATGATTCTTGATTGTGTTGTTACCATGAGTGGTAATACTAAGATGTCTCTAATGCTTATTGTCTGCCAAGTGATTGAAACCTCCTTTGGTTCTCAGAACACCTCTGCTGTATGACGGGCCTTGATAATATTCCCTCTGTGGATGAGGTAAGTTACGAGTCAGTCGTTCAAATTCACATGACCGTTAGATGCTACAGCTGGGACTCAAACCTGAGCTGTAAGTTTTTGGCCAGCAGCTCCGAGCCCTACAACTACCCTTCCTGGGGGAAGACCAGCAGGACGGACAGGGCCTCTGGATTCCTTTGGAAGCGTCAGAGGAAAGCCTCCCCAGATACTTGTCACGGCCTGTGTGTAGCCGAGAGCTGATGCTAAAGGGATCGTGGGAGCTTGTGCCCCGTGAGGGTTCCCCTGGTAGCCTGACGAGTTGGGGCTGGCTGGGGGCGAGGGAGGGGAGCCAGAAAGGCATCTCCTTTTCCCTCCGTTTACCTCTTTGGTCCCTGACAGGCTAGGAGAAGTGGTGAACAGAGCTCTTGCCTGTGTGGGTTTTTCTAAAAGCTTTGGATGACAGGCACAGATACTTCCCCTAATTATATCTCTGCCTTTTCCAAAAATTGGAAAGGCCGATTGAGAAGAAAGAAGCCTGGATCCCTCTTAGAGCTGTCCTGAGAGTCACAGAGGGTTGTTCTGGGATTCTGGGAACCTAAGGTGATGAGGTGATTCCAAGGACCCAGCCCCAGGGCCCTGAGGTGCAGGTAGACACCTGGGCAGAGGGAGGGGTTCCACATTTAATCCCACCCCAGCCTTGGGTCGTGTGCGGAACTTGCAGCCAGCCTGGGAAAGCTACAGCTGCAAAGACAATCTGGAAATGGCCCAAAGTCCTGAATAACCCCAGGGAACCATAGGTCTAATCCACAGGCCACCTGGTGTGTGTTTGAAACCCTGGGGAGAACGGGATGTGTTCCTGAAGCAGAGTGGAGGGGGAAGCCTCAGGCCTTAGCCAAGAAAGATGTAGAACACAGAGAAGCCGAAAGCCGAGTACTTTGGGACGGTGGGATGTAGCCGCTGGAGGTGTGGGATTACGCCGAGCAGGGAGCTAGTCAGAGGGGGGAGGTACCTAGAGCCAAGAGATGCCTGGTGGTGGAGAAAAGCAGCTGAGCATGCACAGAAGAGGACACATTGAGCAGTGTCAGGGAGGGACTGACAAGGACAAGGACCTGTGGGCTGGCAGATGAGACAGAAAGCATCAGACAGGCAGGCAGAGAGCCTGAGGGGTGTGGGCTGCGATGCGGTGGGGGCCACCGGGGGTTGTCTTTGGCACGGGGCTGATGAATTTGAGCTGCAGAGTATTGTTTGGCACGAGGTATTGCGGTGAGGGTAGAGGTGTGGACAGAATCGGGAAGCAAGCTCCGTGTGCAGTGGGAGAGCCTCGGGGACAGCCCTCCTCAAGCAAAGGAAGGCTCACGGGGGTCCCTTCCAAGGGGGCAGTGGTTTGGCATCCCTTCACCCTGCGCACCGGAGCAAAGTGGTGGGAATGCCTTTTCTAGACCACACGTTAGAAGTCCATTTGACACAGACCTGCACTGACTGTTCAGGTCAGAGAGGGATCGGAGTAAGAAAGCTCTCAAAGCGGTTCCAAGGGTCCTGCCTGAGGAGCTCTGGGCCAGTCAGCTCCCAGGTCGTGCCACAACTTTCCCCTTGTCGGTGCAGACAGCGCAGCTCTCTTCCAGGAAACCGTGCCGCCCTGGGCCTTGCAGATCCAAGGGCCATCTTACGAGGACACTCCTGTTACACCCGTGCCTCCTCAGCCATCTGCCTTCTCGTGCTGGGCTCACCTGCTCACCCTTCCTTCTTCGAACTGCACCAGCCGCCTGCCTTGCTAAGAACAGTTACCCACGGTGTGAAAATAAGGCAAGGGAGGGATGCGTGTCCTTTCACTGCTGTGCTGGAGTTTGATATGAAGGCTCTTCCAAGGATTCTTCAATGATGCGTACCCTCACTTGGCTCACCGTTTGCTATTGATCAGGACCTGGATCCACTGGTTACTTGGAGATTCATGCCGCCAGATGGAGACACGAATGATTTCTGCCTGGTAGAAAAGATGACCCCAAAGGGTATGGTTATGGAGGGACATACACCAATTTTGAAAATCTAACCCAGTAGCTGTCTTATCCCACATTCTTCTTCAGTGGCTTTAACACCATACTTCAGATGCTCCCTCAGTCAGCTTGTCTCCCTACCTGTTCCTTCATGAATGAGTAAAAGGAATCTTTGACGCGTTTACGCTGTTATTATGCATTCGTGTTTTGAACATTTTGAACATTTGGCAGCTTTAGAGATTGTGCCACATAAAGACCCAAAAGGGCTCACTTGCCCAAGAAGGGCCTCGCGTGCTGCGTAGTCTCAGGAACTGCCTCTCCTGAGGCTCCAGTGGATTACTGATCCCATGAACCAACATCAGTTCTGTGTCACGGTTAAAATTAAGAGAAGCGTAAAATTTAGCGTTCACTAATCTGAATGAGAGTTCTGACAAGTTTTACATCAACTATTACCGTATCCTTTCTATAGTGCATCAGCTTAAATATAATTCTCAACGTCCTTAGTTAAAAGTAAAACCTTAGCTTAATATTAAATCAAAGTCATGAACGGACGGTGTTTGGATACCTGAAGAGTTTTTAAATAAGCTAGCCCATTGAAACGTGGAGCCAACTTCATTTTGGAAATGTGACCTTCTTTTTACCGGGATATAATTAGACCAAATAATTCGGGAACCAAGGTCATGCCTGGCATGTCATCTTTAAAAATGCCTTTTATTGGGGCGCCTGGGTGGCTCAGTCGGTTGAGCAGCAGACTTCGGCTCAGGTCATGATCTCGCGGTCCGTGAGTTCGAGCCCCGCGTCAGGCTCTGTGCTGACAGCACAGAGCCTGGAGCCTGCTTCAGATTCTGTGTCTCCCTCTCTCTCTGACCCTCCCCCGTTCATGCTCTGTCTCTCTCTGTCTCAAAAATAAATAAACGTTAAAAAAAAAATTAAAAAATAAATAAATAAATAAATAAATAAATAAATAAATAAATAAATGCCTTTTACTGAATCAGATATATATGTATGTGTGTATACGCATATATATATTTTTAATAAGAGGCCCTCATTTTCATTTTGCCCTAAGCCCTGCAAGCTGTGTAATCAGTTCTGTATGCATGTGTGTAGGTATTTGTGCCTATTATTTTTATGCACTACAGAGAAGCTGTTCCTTTGGGTTTTATTATCAGATAATTCAGCGGCCGTATGCACATTCACATTAAATACGCCATGGGTCCTGGATGCCCACACATGCCTGCATTTTGTGTCAATTTGTGCTTTCCCTTTAGGGAAAATACAATGGCATTTTATTGTGGTAAAATATGCTAGCATTTTACCCACGTTTAAGTGTACGATCCAGTGGCGTTAAGTCCATTCTCATTTGCTTGCAGCCATTACCACTGTGCCTCTTTGGAACGTTCTCATCACCCCAAACGAAAACTCTCTCTCCATTTTATACACTACCCTCTCTTTCCTCATTCCCCCCAGCCCCTGGCATCCGCCATTCTACTTTCTGTCTCCGGGAGCTTCACTACTCTAGGGGCCTCATGGAAGTGGGATCGCGCAGTATTTGTCCTCTGTGACTGGCTTATTTTACTTAGCATGATGTCCTCAAGGGTTAGCCACGTTGTAGCCTGCGTCACGGTGTACTCCCTTTGTAGGGCCAGATAATCATTCGTTGTATGTCTGTATCACATTCCGTGTGCCCGTTCAACTGTCGACGGGACACTCGGGTTTCCACCTTTTGGCTATTACTGTGAATAATGCTGCTGTGAACCTGGGCGTGCACATATGTGTTTGAGTCCCTGCTTTGCCTTCTTTTGTGTATAAACCCAGAAGTAGAATGCTGGATGATATGGTAATTCTGTGTTTAATTTTTTTGAGGAATGTCCGGCTGTGTCCACAGCAGCGGCGCCCTGTTACGTTTCCACCAGTAATGCGTGCGCTCCAGTTCGCTTACCAGCACACCTTAGTTTCTGTTTTTTAAATCCATCATGGGGGGGGCGAAGCGGTATCTGATTGTGGTTTTGCTCTGCGTTTCCCAAATGACTGGTGAACTTGAGCATCTTCTCAGGTGCGTACTGGCCACTTGTTTCTCTTCTTTGGAGGAAAGTCTATTGAAATCCTTTGCCCCCTTTGTAATCAGGCTGTTTTGTTGTTGTTTCTTTCTCTTCCCTTATAGCTTTCTTTAACACTTAGTAGGGTAGGCTGTGCTTTTACAATTAAAACGAAACATGTCGGTTGTTTTCCTTGACCCCTCAGAATTCAGGAAAAATTCTTTTATTGAGTTTCTTTCATTTTCATGATAATACAGTTACTTGTAGAGTCTCGTTAAGAATCTTTTTTTTTTAACCTGGATCTAATTAGAAAAAATAATTATATAGCAAAGGTTATACCTGGAAGGTCATCTTTACAAATAAATTTTGTTTAATCAGGGGTGCCTGGGTGGCTCAGACGATTGAGCATCTGACCCTTGATTTCAGCCCAGGTCATGACCACAAGGTCATGGGATCAAGCCCTGCGTCAGGCTCTGCACTGAGCACGGAGCCTCAAGATTCTCCCCCTCTCTCTCTCTCTCTCTCTTTTGCTGCCACTCTCCCCTGCACGTGCACACGCTCTCTTAAAAAAAAATTAGCAGGTATGCTAAACTCACCACCAAGGGATAATAGCTGTGCTTTCTATGTGGGACTAACACTCATAAAACCTTTCTAGGAAACTCATCTGATACCTGTTCTATAACTTGCAGAGTCCTCCTACCAGTAAAGAAGGTCGCTTCCTGGCAGCCAGGGACCTTTGCAGATTTGGGGGACCTAGAGAAAAAGAGAGAAGAATTCACTCAAATGTGTAGCTCCTCCAGGTGAAACCAGAGGAGACGAATTTCTTAGGTATGGTTTCCTAGCTTGCAGAAGAAGAGTCAATGAAAAAAGAAAATCCTAAAACGAAAGAGAGAAAACACTAGGGAATAAGAGAGGTGATAGAGACCATTGAAAATGCAACCCAGATCGCTTACGAAGTCGCAAACATCTTGTGAGTGTCATTCTATGATTCTGTGTTTGCTGACCATCCTCACTGAAGCTTACATATTTTATTGACACTTCTTTCTATACTTAGGTAAATTAATTAAGACAAAAATGCAGGGGGAGCAGCCTCTTTTGTGTGTGTGTGTAACCAAAAGTTATTCTTGGAGATCATTTGTGACCCCCAGTTCTATCCAAAATTTGGGAGCGAGGAAAAGGAAGTCTTTCCACTGGAGCGCACCCAACAGGCCCACCCAGGGAATATTTAATTATTGATGGGTTTCCCTGTTGTTTGGCCCCTTGACTGGGGCCCAGACTCTCTAAAGCAATGTGTTAGCTCTTAAAATTTTGCCTGATAAAAAATTAAATTATTTCAGTGTAGTAGAAAATATAACTCCACATGGTGATTTTTTTTTGACCTCTGGACATGAACCACTTTTGAACCTACCCTAGAAATCTTAGTCCAAAATTCTTTCTTCAGTGCTATAAAAACTCGGTTTCTCAAATATTCTTCGAACCAGCTTTGACTGGCCTCCTGGTTCTCACTAACAAGTTAACACTTTGATACAAGTTCATTCTAAACTTTTGAAAATTGTATTTCCCTGTCTCTTACTTCGGGGCCCAGAGCCATCTCTTCTGTCATTCTGACAGTTTAGGCAGGCTTGTCTCGTCTACAGTCTATGCAGCTTGTGGATTCCCTTTATCTGCCTGGACAGAGAATTACTTGAGTGTGGGTGACTTGCTTCAGTTTCGAGGTTTACGCATCCTAAGCTCATACAGTGTTAGTGCCCGATGGAATCCCTACCTCCCTCAGTTATAAGGAAGAAACTTAGGGGCGCCTGGGAGGCTCAGTAGGTCAAGCATCTGACCCGATTTCGGCTCAGGTCATGATCCTAGGGTTGTGTGGGATTGAGCCCCGAGTAGGGCTCCATGCTGAGCAGAGACTCTGCTTGAGATTCTCTCTCTCTCTCCCTCTGCATCCTCCTTCACTCATTCTCATTCTCTCTCTCTCTCTCTCTCAGTTAAAAGAAAAAGAGGAAACTGAGGCGGAAGGAGAATAAGTGGATTAGGTAGATAGAAGGTAAGTTCTGTAATTTACTGTCTGGCCATGTATTGGCATAATACCTCTTCTTGTCTGTGTACCCTTTTTACACGTGTCTGCATCTCAGATTATAAATTCCAAGGCTACGGGGACCATATGTATGATTTTTTTCCCCTGCATCTTTGATGCTTCCCCAGAGGTGAATGAGTGTTGTGTAAGTGCTTTTTGATGGGGGTGAAACAAAGGAAGAAATGTTTCTGGAAGCAGACATTCTGGAAATTGCCAGAGAAAGCTGTTCAGAGGTCAGAAGGTGACTATTCTTCTGTCTGAAACTGCTTTAAAGAAATCCCCTCCCTGGGGGAATGATTCAGCACATCCCTGTCTTTGAGCTCCATCCAGATGCTTCCCTGAGGCTCTGCATGGGGAGGTATTATCAGTGTCACTACCTATGAAGATTTTTGCTTGAAGCAGTGATTTTTGTTAGTTTTGGCAGAGATGTCTAGAGAATGGCCAAGAAAGGATGTGACACAAATTCAACAATTTAATTCTGAAAACCCCGTGGTTTCAGTGCTGGTCATTTCTTGTTAGAGCTTTGTTTTTCCTCTTTGGTCATAACAACTGGACTTCCAGGGGAATATTTCTTCTTACAAATTAAGGAAATTTTCAGAGCCAAATTTCAGGTCTTTCCTGATTTAAAGAAAAAACAATGAAAGGATAGTGGGCTTGGCTTTGAATAGCAGCCAGGGACACTACACAAAACGATGACTATTATTACACTTCCTAACAAAGCAATGCTATTTTCGAATAATAAGTTTTTCTTTTGTTATAGAGGAAAATCTAGTACTTTTAATGGAAAGTCTACCTGGAAGTTCTCATAAATAATTTTAACTTTTAGAGGAGATGGAAATGGTGTAGTACAGGGATTAGATTCTCTTTTAAAGCAAATTTGGAACCAAAGCTAGACACACACATATAATGGCCCTTGACCCAGCCCTCCTCTGGGAGGCTTCCTGGTGTGATGAACTTGACCCAGTTATCCTTGACTACGGGCCACTGATGACTTCTGGGACGTTACCATTTGAGCCTCAGCTTCCTCTTTGGTACGATATGGTAATCACACCAAAGTCAGTGCAATATTGTGAGGATAAATTAAATAGGATGATAATCATACCTAATATTTTTTGAGTGCTTACTATAGGCTGGGCACTGTGTTAAGGACTGAACACATACTCTCTATTTAATCCTCATAACAACCTCTGGTGAAGCAATTATTTTTCTTCTCCATCTTACAGATGGGGAAACTGAGGTTAAGATATAGAGAGGTTAAGTTTCTCCAGGCCTCATAGCTAGTGAGTGGTGGAGCCCGTAGTCACATCTGGGCAGTCTGGCTTCAGAGCTGGTGCCCCCAGGCAGTATGCTATATCCCCCCTGCCCAGAGAAAAGTAGGTATGTAGTTAATTTTAATTGGATCTGAACAATTCAAGTACACACCTAGCATTTCTATGTAGCCCAGAGATCTCAGCAGTTCAATGCTGATAGAACCTGTGCTACCAACACGGTCAACGAAAAGGATCCCTATAAAAGTGTGTGTCATTAACACAATGTCTTGCTGTCATACCTGGACTAAATTAAAATTATAATAAGCTTCCAAATGATAAAACTGCTTCTTTGGCATCAGATGGTGCTTCTTTCCTTCTTCTACTACTGCACCTTTAATTAACAGAATTTTCTCAGGAAAGATCTGTCTTCAATCATACATGCATTTTTGAACATCCCTTTGGCTGTTTATAAATGGCATTGACCTTCTTTTATTTAATCTTCCCTTTAGCGTTGTCCCCTATGTACAGGATATGGTGCTAAGTCAGTCTTGAAAAGATAAAGAAGATAAACCACGTCCAATGGGAAGCTTACATTTTTGTGATGTAGTTATAAGCCTATGCATAGCATTTAATGTGCTAGAATATGCCTTCTTTGTAACCTATACAAGCTTACCTGCTCTGCTGTGCTCCCATACTGTGTGGCTCACCCTCACAGAAAGAAGCCCTTTGACTACAGTCAAGTATCTTTTAGTTTAGTTTCCTCTCTCCAAGGATACTGGCTGTTTTCTCTTGGGTCCTAATGGAAAGATAACAAAAGGATTCATTGTATTTAACCAGATCTGCATTATAGGTAACGGAGAAGCTGCTGCTATCTACAATGTGCATTTCAGATACAATAATAACCAAACAAAGCTCCTCCCCTCCTGAAACCTACAGTGTAGGGAGGGCAGGGATCCGGAAAGTATGGGCCATGAGCTCGATCTTCCTGCTTTTGTAAATGAAGTTTCACTAGAAGTCAGCCACACCCATTCATTGAAAGATCATCTCTGGCTATTTTCACACTACAACAGTGGAATTCAGTAGCTACATCAGAGACTGGATGCCCCCCCCCCCCCCCAAAGCCTAACATGTTTATTGTCTGGCCTTCCACAGAAAATCTCCTGACTGTTTTTTTCCGTCTTCTCCCCCACTTTTTATCGCTCAGGCTGGTGCTGGTTCAGGGGTGGAGGACAGGTCACGGGAATAAGAAAGTTTTTTCTTCACGGACGCCGTCCTAAGATGGCTCTGTGCTTTCCGAATGTTGACAGTTGTGAAAGCTCCCTGTCGGAAGGGACACTTTTTCACGTTCTTTGGAGATCCCATTTCTCTCAACCCTACTCCCCCTCCTGACTCCAGAGACCTCTTACCTGGGTAGATGTTTCTCTAGTTTAGCTGGTCATTTACTCTCTGTAGCACCTAAAATGAAGCCTCCCCTCCCACCCCGGGAGGCTTTAATAACTGATCCTAAGCTGTCATCATTGGCTTCCTCTTGCTCATGGCCCGCATCAGGGCCATGGAAGCATCCTACTTGGTCTGTCCCAACGAAGTCTAGCTATGCAGGCTGAGGCCGGGTGCCCACCTCTGTTTTGATCTGCTCATCAGCAGCTAGCCAGCCTGTCTCTCCCATTTTAAACTTTCCAGTAGAAAGACACCAATCGAGTCTACTCTGTCACTTATTCCCCCAAACCAGGGATACATATTAAAGTCTCTGAATAGTTGCCTGGAGCCACCTGCGTGCAACTAGAGGTGACAGGGGCGCATCCCGCCCTTTCCTGCTTTGAGGGAAGGGCCTGCTAGTGCAGCTCTCCAAGGAACTTGTTCTCACAAATCCTTCCTCTTCAGGTCCAGTGTTGACTTATTTCATAGCCTCAAAGAGAAAGAGGGACTTGAGAGTTTAACAGGGTTTGGCTTATTCTTCTTGCAAGCCCTACAGAGTGGCCTATTTCACTTGAAAACACACTTATTGTCTCTCGGTGATTCAGTCAATGCTTCCAATTTGATATACCTCACATTTATACTGAAGGCATCTGGGACCAAGTCAGAAACAAGTAAACGAAGGTTGGATCCAGGGCTGGTTCAGGTTTCTGAGATGAAGAAGATAAATGAGAGCTCCATGTTTCCATCACTGTGAGCTGGGGGCCCAGAGGTGTTTTTATTTACACACCAAAGTTTGGGTGACTTCGTTTGGGATTTGGGAATATACATCCAAGGGAACTGACGGTGGACTACATCTCGAGAGCAGAATTTTAAGCCCAAGTGTAGCCATTTGCATTTTTAAAAGTTCACTGTGGCCGGAGTATGAAGGATGGATTAAGGAGATGGAGAAGGAACACCAGGAGAAGCCATTATGGCCACCCAAGCAAGAATTCATGAAGAGGTAAATCACTGCATTGGCCTTGGGAACAGAGGTGAGAAGGCAATGCTCAAGACGGTTAAAAGGCATCATTTCTACTAATTGATAATGGGTTGCATGTCGAGGGAAGAGTTAAAGGTGATTTCAAGTTTCTGCCTTGGGCAACTGAGAAAGTTTTAATTCTACTCACTGAGCTGCACAGACTAGATCTGTGGGGAAGCAGTGCCAATTTCTTTGATGGCCAAGGAGGGGAGCTATGAGAAGAAAGGCAGAAGAAAGATCTTGGGGTGGGTTACACTAGGCCAGCTGAGCCAAATTATCCCGAAGGCAAGAAGTTCTGCGTAAGGCTTAAGTCCTAACCTGGAGTCTATATTAATTCCTCATACCAATCATTGCCTTTTAGAATACAGTTGACTAGTCTTCATTGTAGAACATAAAACTACTGTAAAACTACTAGATTAATATCATTACTATTAATCCTCCAGGAAGGACTCTGATGGTTGGGGGGAAGTGACATGAAAATCACAGGTAACCAAAAGGGCATCATACGAATCCTTCTTCTGGAATTCTCTTCCTTTGCATTTTTTTTTCCTATATTCTATTTCACCTGCAAACTCATTTCTCCTTTTACATCCAGCTTGCATTCTCCATTCCCTTGTTAGACTGTAAATCGCCACCGCCCCCCCCCATGAGTACCCGCCCACAGGGGTAGTCACATGACTTAGGACAACCAATTAGAATATCCTAGCCATCTTATTGCCAGTAATTGGTTCAGAAATAGCTCTGCATTCCAAGCAGCACCAGTCAGATTCTTCCCTTTGATTGCTCTAGGGATTTTGGAGGAGAACAGCTTTCTTTCTGCTGGACTTGCTAGGCACTGAGGGGAACAGTCTGTGGTTGCTGGGTGCCTCTGGTGAGGCCTTGAAGCAAGCTGCGCCTCTCGATTTCCCAGCTATGCTAGGCGACAAATTCCTTTCTCACTTCCTTTTAGAAGTTTCTTAATATAGTTTGAGTTTTATCACTTGCAAGCAAGAGAGCTCCGACAGACTTCCCTGGTACCCTTTGACAAAACTTGTGGACCTCTCATCTCTGCCCCTACTGTTTTATTGAGATATCATCACATACCATATGCTTTACCATTTTAAGTACCATTCAGTGGTTTTCAGTATGGGTACAGAGTTGTGCAGTTTTCATCACGGTCTAATTTTAGAATATTTCTGTTAACCCCAAAAGGCAATACCATATGTATCAGCGGTCACTCCCCATTACCTCCCCTGACAATTAATCTGCTGTAGGTGTCTCTCTGGATTTGCCCATTCTGGACACTTCCTACCAATGGAATCGCACAGTATTTGACCTCTGGGTCTGGCTTCTTTCATTTAACGAGATGTTTCCCAAGTTCATCCGTCTGGTAGCATGCATCACTACATCATTCCTTTTAAGAGCCAAGTGATATTCCACATGTGGGTCATCTATCGGTTCACGAACATTTGGGTTGCTTCCACTTTTTGGCTATTATTAACAATGCTGCCATGAATATTTGTATACAAATTTTTGCGTGGGCGTAGGTCTCCACTCTTAGGTATATATCCAGGAGTGGAACGGCGGAGTTACGCGCTAACTCTATTTTTGGCATTTTCAGGGGCTGCCAAAGTGTTTTCCAGAGCAGCTGCATCATTTTGCATTCCCACCAGCAATGCAGGAGGGCTCCCATTGGTCCGCATCCTCAGCAACACTTGTTATTGTTTTTTGACCGTGTCATCCGAATGGGTGGGAACTGGCGTCTCAATGGTAGTTTGGGTTTGCATTTCCCTGATATCTCATGACATGGAGCATCTTTTCATGTGCTGATTGGCCATTCATACCTCTGTTTGGGGGCAAATGTCTATTTTAATTCTTTGCCACTTTTTAAACTAGGTTATTTGTCTTTTTCTTGGTGGGCTGTAATACCTCTTCTTACATGCTGGGTGCAAATCTCTTATCAGAGATAGGATTTGCAGGTATGTTCTCCTATTCTTTAGGTTGCTTCTTTACTTGAAGCAGTCCATGAAGGACAGAAGCTTTACATTTTGGTGAAGGCCGGTGTCTTTCTTTTTCTTGTGTCACTTGTGCTTTTGATGTTCTAGCTGAGAAACCATTGCTTAATGCAAGATCAGAGAGATTTACAGTTATGCTTTTTTTCTAAGAGTCTCATGGTTTTAGGGTCTGTGATCCATTTGGAGTCCATTTTTGTACCCTAGTGCATTTTGTATCTCCTTTATTTCCCACTTGTCCAGTGGCACTGTGATTGCTGGTGCACGTGTACCCTAAGTATCCTAACATCAAAGAATGTTACTTAATACGGACCCCCAGGAATACTCTGAGCTCACGTAAATTTGGGAAGGTCTGTACAGTAAATTCCCCTCTTGAAGTTCATAGCACATATTTGCCCACGAAAGATTCTAAGCAGACAACCGTAAAGACTCCTGCTTCGTTTAATCTCATGTTTGCAGTTACCACAAGCTGGGGGACGCTGTGATGGACCTTTACAGGAATGAGAGATTCCTTACCCCACCTGCTGGCCGTGCCCCCTTCCACCTCAGCTGTTGGTCCCCTTTGGAGATTTGCTCAGGTGAATAAAGCTACCTTGTTCAAGGTCATGCTCCCTTCTGGGAACGGACCATGTCCACAAATTGATTGGCATGGAGATATAAAGGCCTGGTTTGTCTTGCCCCCAACTCAGGACAGCTTTGCAGAGCTGTCTCATCATCAGAATCCTTACATTGTCGGTTGAGGCTGCCCTAAGACTTCATTGCAGCTCATCTTCTCCCTGTGTGATCCTACCTCTGCCCCTCCCCTTCCCAGTGTTGAGCTTTTTTCTTTTTTAATTTTGAAAGAGAGAGAGAGAGAGAGAGAGAGAGAATCTCAAGCAGGCTCCACACTGCCAACACAGAGCCCAGTGTGGGGCTTGATCCCATGAACCATGAGATCATGACCTGAGCTGAAATCAAGAGTCCGATGTTCAACGGGCTGAGCCACCCAGGCGCCCCGATAAGTGTTTGAGTTAACTAAGTAAATAACACACAAAAATTCCCTGAAACTTTTATTGAGGTATACTTCCAGTCCGTATTTTTGGATAGGTCCTAGTCATTTGTAAGAAGGAATAAGTGAAGACTACTTTCAGTGCAGACTATGAAAGATTTACTAGCTGACCTTTCCTACACTGATTGGGCAGCCATAAAAAATATTGGCTGAAGATATCTTGGGCAGTGTACCACAAACCTTTAAGTACAGCCGCCAGTTTATTTTTGCTGACCTTTCTGGTAATTTTTGGCATGGGTCATAGTCTCAAGCAAATACACTAAAAAGTCACTTACATTGAATATTGTATTAGATTGAAGCAAGCTTCATAAAGTCCCAGTAAGATGATTTTTGAAGGTTTATTAATTTAAATTATAAGACATCTTGACCCTTGTTGAGAAGAATCAAAGCGTCATACATTTGTGCCCATTGTAGCATGAACAGGACAAAGACATGCGACTTAATTTAGCACATGCCAAGGCCGATGTTGCTGGAAGCAATTTCCTACCGAGATTGATGTTGGAGAGCAAGAGTCATTGAAGTTCTCCCGTGCTGCATTGTTTGTGTTGGAGATTATGTACCTGTGATCATGCTGAAAGACATAGTGTCTTCCCATATGAAGATTTCAGCCAACACACAGAAACAGGAGCACAGCACCCTTCTGGACTCGGGAGAGGGGTTGAGACATCGTTTTTGCCTCTTGGGCATAATCTAGTGGGAGAGAAACACACCATCATAAACTCCAGAGAAGACGAACAGGAGAGATTTGGTCAAGCAGAAAAGCAACACGGAACATGCTGCTAATTGAAGCTGAAGCTTGGAACGCACCCCGAAGGTGTGCCCTGAACTGTGTCTTCAAGACTACATGTAATTTCTGATGGAGGGGACATGAGGGAAGGAGGGCAAGAAAGAAACAGTACAAACCTGGAAACCCATCAAGACTGGATATAGGGCGCCAAAGTCTACGGTGGTGGGCGAGAAGAATGAAAACAGGTCGTGGTGGGGATTAAAGACTTACAAATTTCATTACGTGCAGTGGGTCACTGAGCCAGACACGCTGTCTGCACTTCTGCCGTATTCCATGCCCAGAGTCTCCAGCCACGTTTTAAACTACTCGAGGGCAAATACAAAATCACACAGAAAAGGCTTATCTGAAGGTTGGACCCTAGCAGACTTGTGTCTTGGGAATAAAACTTTGAATGTCAAAACAAATGAAAATGAAAAAGAGGGGAAGGAAGAGAAGAGGGAGGAGGAGGAAAAGTAAGAAGGAGGAGGAGGAAGAGAGAAAAAAGGAAGAGCCCAAAGGCCTCCAGGGATGCGTAAAACCCTATTATAAAGCATGGGCTTAGGAGTCCGATGATGTAAGTTTGAATCCTGATTCTGTGACTTATTAATGATGGGACCTCATCAGCCTGATTCCCTCCTATTCAAACTGGGCATCACAGCAGTGCCTGCCCTAGAGGGACACTGGATGAAGATACTCTCCAAGCACTCTTTGTGGTGGCCTCGCACGGTGACCGGCCAGTGTGTGCTACCTGCTTAGCAAAGCTGCTGGGTGCTGGTGCTGTCACCTGGCATGGAAGTTCACGGCTTTTCTCAAAAGACGTGTTCTTATTTTGTCACTCAGAGCCTCCTGGCTCTACTAAGATGAGATTTCTACTCCCCTTGCTTGTTTGGTTTTGGCATACTAAGGCAGGGGTGCGGAGATCGTCACAGGAAGAGTCTGCAGAAATCATAAATGATTTGCCGAGAGACCCATCAAGGGAGGAGGATAGAACCAGCAACGCAGACACGAGTCTCCGGGATGTATTGTGTACACACACACTTGGTTATGTGTTAAAGCATCACAAGGACATAGTTGACGTACGTCACATTGTCTCTGAGTTGGTGTGAAAAGCTAAACGCCCTCATTCGATCTGAGCACCTCCCGTATTCAAAGGATTATGAGTGATGCAGGGATGGTACAGATAAATGAGAGAATACGATGCTTGTGTTAACGGAGCTCACAAGTTAGGAAGTCTGTAGCAACAGCTTGGAAATTTTCCCTCCAAAATAGTTAAGGGGAGCAAAAAATTTTAGACGTCTGAAAAAAGCGTCGCTTGTGGAGGGGAAGTGTGGACGGCTTATTTGCCAGCAGTGGGTGATAATGAGGTTATAGAATATGCTGTGCTAAACACACTGCAGGTGCCCACAAGTCGCCCGCCAGTTGAATTGGGTTTGCTGGGCTTTGCTTTTGTGCAACGAAATGTGTAAAACCACTGCTCTTCCTCTGTTGGTAACTTAGCTTCATCTCAGAGAACCGCTCCTCCTCCCCCATTTCCTGCCCCAACTCTGGATGCTGCCATCCTGAGTCTTCAGGCTGGACATCTGGAGCCGCCTTCCAATCTCCCCTTCACCTCACCCTCCCGCATCCAGGGCCTCCGCGGCCTGTAAACTCCTTCCCTGTAACATTTTGGACATTTTTCCCCTTCTCTTCTTGCCTGCTTTCGCTGCATCAGGGAATTCTTTTTCACCCCAGTGACTGCAGTAGCCTTCTAGACAGCCGCTGTGCCCCCATTTCCTCCAAACCCGGCCCATCCTACACCCTGTGTTAAGAAGCCTGCCCAAGACAGTCATACCTGCACCGAAGAAGACGCTGCATTGGAAGCATCTTTCTTGGGTTCTGTGCGATATTCAAACTTGAGTTTTACTGAGGTTCCGAAAAGAAGACTGAGAGATATCCCCAGGTGTCCTCACAATGGAGGGGTCCGGGAGGGCCACTCACATTGTCCCGCCCAAAGGGCAGACATTGGAAGCACAGTGTAATGGGACCATAGACCGTACAGGAACGTGTTTCTGTTCCGTTTCGCAGTCTCCCACAAGTCCTGGAGGACAGGGTCCGTATCTGCTTATTTATCACTGGCTCGACAACGTCTGGCACTATTCCCAGCATATAGTAGGCACTTAATAAATACTTTGTAATTGGATGAAGGAGTGTTTAACAAAAGAGCCATTTGGCCAACTATATATTACTGCAACTTAGTCCTTTATTGTTGGATGTGTAAGTATTCTTTTTTCTCCTTTGAATAGCGCCGCCATGACAAGCCTTTATCAGTTAAGGACTGTACTCAGCTAAAAACCCGGTCACAGTAGCTTCACCATCCAGGCTTTATTCTTGTTTGTAAAGGAACCCAGCGCTGAGAAGTCATTAGGGACAGTCTTCTTCCACCTTTCTGCTCTACCACCGTCCAGGTAAAGCTTTCATCCCCAAGGCTGTAAGAGCTGCTGGAGCACGAGACATTACAGCAGAATTTCCAAGCAGGAAGCAGAAGCCCCAAGTCGACTGCGTTTCCAAGGTTAGTAAAAAAGATCGGGTGTTATGCACCAATAGCCAAACACAAGGGTGAGCCAAACTTTTCAAATGACTCGTTAGTTCTGTCTTTCCGATGAGTTCCCAAAAAAAGAATCCTTGGGAAAGACGAAAGTTGACCACTCCGTCGTAACTAGTTTGCTTCTGAGGGTCACCAAGTTGTAAACTCCACGGATAGCCAATCCCTTGCTCACAGCAGCACTCGAGGGAGTGTGTTCACAGAGTGCCCGTTGAGTTGAGCTGACATCGCTGTATGGGAAGGACCATCTGGCTTATGTCCTGAAGGATGAAGTAGGTCCATGTTGCTGTCAGTGTGTCGGATGCCCTTTGGTCCCCACTGGGGAATGGGTACTGTCCTACTGACCCCCTGCAAGCTTCCATCTATTCAGTGGACTAGTGGTTTCCAGTCTTCTGAGGTGTTCCACGGGGGCTCCAGGCCAGGCCGGAGCGGGCCACACTCAGGAACCACATCATTCACTGCTCCCAGAGGCGATTCCTCCTGTTCTAGGCTATACAGATGTAAAGACTTCAGCCAGTGAAAGGCAGGCTTCCGTTGGGAAAACGAAACAAAACAAAAACAAACAAACAAACAAAAAAACGACCACGTGTATTTAATTCCTGGACAATAGAGGATACTTTTTTTTCCTCTGTGATTTTTGATTTTTTGTTTCCTCAATAACGAAGCTCTGGCCACAGTGAGTAAACCTTTCAGGGGATGCTGTATCTGTCCTCTTTCTCCCATCACCCAACAAGAAGGAAAAAGAACTGCAGGGTGAATGGAAGGTTTAGGAAGACATTTACTTTTTCAAAAGTATCTAAAGCAGACTCTGCATGGGCCTAACTGATCCCAGTTGTGGGGTGTTGTGAGTTGAGGCTTGGATGTTCTCCACCAGGCAGACTGGGCAGACTTTTAGCCAAGTCTCTATGTGGCTGGTGTTCAATACATAGTTTTTTGATGGATTGACTGAGTTCTGTTGTGCCAGATCAAGCAGTTTCCAAAGTGAAGAAAATAGTTGTGACTTTCTTTTCCTGTGTTAAAGAGTACAATGTGTGCGATATTCCATAGGTCCCTGGGACTTGGCTGAATATCTTCCAATGTAATCAAACCGTTGATTGGTTCGTGCTCAGAGAAGGTAGTAGGAAAGCAAAACAATGTAACTTCTTGGATTGGATTCTCAAGCACTAATTACTCTTCCTGAATCCCCTGGCTTCTCCTGCCTCCTGAGAACCTGGAGCCCTCCTTATCCAGAAGGGAGGTCCTTACCCTCACAAGTGAACATCTATCTCCTATAAGTCAGTGCTCTTAAAAGAAACCATCTAAGCGGAAGTGAAATTTATTGAAAGTATACCGAGTAGCTGAAGAACTGGAAAGTCTGAGAACCAGGCTCAGAAACTTGATTGCCACAAAATCACTTTGTTGTAGACTAGCCTGGGGAGAGAACCACAGTCTCTCCTGCTGGTCTGGAGCCTCCGCCTTGCTCTGCCCTCCCAGCCTCACTCCTTGTCTGCCCCGGGAATCTTGCACAACTACCCCCACCCCCATTGAGAGTAGTTGCCTGGGCTCCGAGTCTTTGCAGAACCAGTTCTGTCTGCAAGGACCAGCGTGGAGAGTGTCTGAAGGGAGAAGCCAAGGTCACATGCCAACACTCCTAGTGAACACTTGAGAACATTCTGTTGTCCAGTTGTCCATACTCAAAGTATGGTCCACAAAGGAAGACATAAACCAGGCTTTGTCTGACTTCCCCTAAGACTCAAGGCTGGGGGATTCTCCTCACACAGGAGGGGCTCAGACGCAAACTGCCAAGACGAATCACAAACGTCCACACTCCCTAACCAAGATGCCACCACACTGTCTTTTTGTGCCTATGTTCTTTTTTTGGTCTGTTAACTCCCGCAGGAAGCAATAAGGTGTGCCCAGGGAGAGGAGGCTAGAGGCAGCTGGAAACAGGAAGAGAGCATGGTGTCGGAGGCTGAGGAAGCAAAGAGAGCACGATGTGATTTCCACGCAGCACACGGCCAGTTTACTTTCCAGCACTCTTGCGCAATCCAAGTATTTAAGGTACTCGAGTGTCCGCTGCGTGCCTAGCACGGCAGGAGATAGAGCCTCATTTTGTGCGGACATTTACACCCTGGTTGGAAGACACAAGTCCGTCTCTCAAATCAGTTGGAGAAAGGGAGAGGACTGTGCCTCATATTTGGATGCCATCCTCGGGGGGATCTTGTTAGAAGTGCAGATTGGGGTTGGGGGCTGGGATGCTGCATTTCGAACAAGCTCCCAGGTGCTGCTGCTGCTGGGGTATCAGGAGCACAGCATGTCATTTGTGCCAAGGAGGAGAGCATTTAGGTGGGTCGTAGCACTGTGGAGATTTTCGGAGGGGAAACCCTGAGGTTCAGGCACTGAGCGTGCAAAGACCTAATTGAGCCCTGACAAGAGGGTAGGAGTTAATTCGGCAGAAAGTAGAGGAATCCCCGTGTTGGGCCCACTTGTGTGTTACACCAAAGGTGACGAACCATCCCGGTTTGCCTGGGACTGTCCTGGTTGTAGCACCGCAGGTCTTGAGTCCCGGAAACAAGTGTCACACTTCTGTGACACTTGCCCAGTGACACCCAGCTGGAGGCAGACAATAACTACGTGCTATTTGCTTGACAGATTGGCCAAGTTTACACTTTATGAAGGTTAAAGTCACATGGAGTTCGTTTCATTTCTGGTCTTAGTAATGGCTTGGAAAGGAAGCGGCACAGCTTTAGATAAGGCAATCCTATTTTTTCTTAATACTACTGTGATATCAATCTTCACGTCACAGCGTTACGGTGACATTTCTTAAGCAGGGACTCCCTTTTATTACTCAGAAAATTTTAAATTTCTATGCGTGTATGTGAAATGTCAGAAGCACGGTGGGAGGCCCTCGAAACACAAGTCTTCGTACTTGAACCACATCACTACACTTCAGCAAATCGGGCGGACCGTGTCATGGCAGAACTTCCGAATCACCCACAGCCGTGGACATGCTGTCCGGTCCCCTGGGTCACAGCTTAGCACACAGATTCCGGAAGCGGGCTTGCCCTTCACCCAGACAGCGGACCATCCTTACAGCGAGCGGATGCTTTTCCTAAAGGAAGTGTTGATTTGCTTTGATCCGCTTCCTCCTTACCCACAAGCATGCTGGCGGTGCCTAGGTAAGAAGTGTTCCATTTTCTGACGCACCTGGGGAGCCAGTGAGATGCTCATGAAATTGGACATCTCGCTTCTCTGCCCAGGGAGCTCGAGCAAAGTCCAACCGGGAGCAGCTGCCACTTTCACGGAGCAAATCCTCCAGCCTGCTGCTGATCGAGTGTGACCTGGGCCTAGCTTGGGGGAGGTGGCCGGCCAGCTGAGCAAATACAGCCAGGTGCTGGTCCTGCCTTGTCAAGCTTTAACCCTTCCCGCTTCCTGCCCCTTTTCTCTTCCTCTCACTCCATACACACGTCTGTCTTTCCGGTTTTCTCCTCCAGGGCTTCACGCTGTCATTATCTTCTGCGGACTTGCCCCCCAGGAACCAAGTAGCCTGTCCCCTTCTGTGCGTTTCCTCTGCTCTGAACCGAGGCTGCACCAAGCGCTAACCTGCAACCTGAGAGGGAGTTTGCAACCCGAGCAAGCGTGGAAAATCCCTGTGTTGTTTCCGACAGGATCTGATTGTAACACCGATCCCATAGTTAATTGCAGTTCCCTCACTAGGCGTATTAACTCCTCTCTACTTGGGGAAGGCACCCAAACCATTTTTTGCTTATTTTAAGAAGATGGTGGGCAAGATGAGGGAATGAGCTGAGGGTAAAGGAAGTGTACAAATCGACATTTGTTTGCAGGGGGGCACTGTGCTTTGGGGGACCCCGACGGTAAGGAGTTCAGGTGCGTGTGAAACTCAGCACTACAGAGGTTAGTTAACACATCAGCTCTGTTCAGGGCGCAGCCTTGACCTGGATTCCTCCTCGTATTGGACCCTGGGCTCTGGTCCATTCTCACCGGAGCCCTGCTGGGGCCGCTTGCTCGTGCAGAGACCTCCCTAGCCAGGGCCAGCCATGTTGTCTGCAGCTGGAGGGACAGGTGCCAATGAAGGGGCTCAGTGTGGCCGAGAGCAGCATGTCCAAGACTTAGCCTGGCCCCAGGTGGTTTTCTTCCCACGTGGAAGCTCAAAGTCTGCTGAGATTTTTAAACAGTGCACTTAAAGAGCCTGCTCTCTGTCTGATCTTGTTAGAAGATGCCATCCCCTTCCCTCTGTGGTCACTTACACCTTTGTGACTAAGTGGGCTTGGGTCCCTAATATCCCCATAAGAGGGGTTACTTACACTTCCACAAACACCTTGCTGTTTGTGGAGGCATGGACTGGGAAGTGCCCCAGGAAAGCGGGTCCCTGGGCCTACGGGGGAGCCCCAGCCCTGGGGCAGGGAGCAGCTGGCCGTGGCTTGGAAATCCACAAGGTGAGGGGTTACAGTCTGGCAGCAATGTTGAAATCTTGCACGGTCCTGATGCCACAGGCAGGCCTAAAAGGTTGTGGGGGGAGGCGCAGGCTTGGAGAAGTGTGGGGCTCCTCTCTCGATGCTAATTACCTGCACAGCCTTGGTCCAAATAGGCACCTCTCCTTGCCCACGTTGCTTCCTCTGTAAATTGAGGACAGTCTCCTCTTTCCTGAGGGTGGTTGTGATGACCGAGAGTCCACACAGCTCCCAACCCAGTGGCTAGTGTGCAGTTGCCGTAAGGGCTCAATAATCGACACTTTGTGTAGAAAACGAAGGGGGAAAGCAGCGGGAAGCAGGAAGGGGAAGAAAACTGGCCGGGACATCAGCAGAACGATTACGGGAGTTGGCCACTGGCCTCTGGTGGAATGTCTGTGGTGTGAGGGATCCGCAGCAGAAGACAGCTGTCGTTCGGAGCAGCCGAGGCGGGGGGCAGGGCTGCTTCTGAAAGCTGCTGCGGGGACGCTGGTAGCTGTAGGAATCAGGTGGCCTGATTTGTAAGAAGGTCTGGAAGCCCTGGTAGGAGTGATGCCAACCAGCTTCGGGGCTGAGTTCTTTTCCTTCTCCAAGGCAAGCAGCATTTTGCTCTGTTTGGCGCTCGGAGCTGATGGGGGGGCATGACAGGGTTGCTTAAACGTCTTTCTTTCCCCAGGTGGAAGGTTCGTTCCCACCTCCACCCACAGGCTCCCCTAGAAGTGTCTGGCCCTCTTGGAAACTCCCCTAACAATTCCGATCATCCCAGCTGTCACTTCCAAGCACCGCTGTTCTCGCTCACCGGGGTCCGAACGCCTGGGGTCCTGTCTCTTGGAGTCCCACCCCGTGCGGGTTACAGAGCGGTGCCCAGCTGAGTCCAGGACTGTGGGGTCAGGACTGGAGCCTGCTCCCGCACCCCAAGGTGGCTTCGAGACCGGAGAGATCTTGCCTTTGTGAAGTCTGGCCCATGCGTAAAATCGCTCCACTCTCTTCCTCTTTCACACAGCCTAGCTCTTTTCATCTGATTTCAACCAGTAAGACGGAGTTTCAAGTCTCCCCCTTTATTTTCGCACAGCTGCCACTACGGGCCCACCCCAGTGGCTTGGAGAAGGCAAGTTCTTAGCAGAGCCCTGTCTGTAGGCCTTGTGCCTGATGAGGACCTCGCCAAGAAGGGGGGTGGCAGAGGGGTGTGGGGGTGTGGCTGTGTGTTAATGGTCTTGCCTTCCCTTCCCCTTCGGAAATGTTCTAATTTTGTACCTCCTTAGAATGAACACAGTGGAGGGCGCGGCAGACGGACAGATACCCGCCCTCCAGGACTTCGCTTGGAAATTTCAAACACAGCGCTGCTATTTTGAAAAGGCACGTGTCGCCGTGCTGTAGTCGAACAATGCGGAGAGCTATTTGTGCCTAGTCCCGGCTTAACACACGCCTGCCTGGGATGTCAGCGTTTCCAACTTCAATGCAAAAACTAGGGGCTCAACCTTAAGGACTTGTCTGCAGCCAGGACAGGGGTGGGCGTGGGGGGGTCCCCAGCTGCAGTGGGACTTGCATCATTACGCTCCCAGCTGGAGATGTTTGCTCTTGGCAAACGGGAGGCCATGGGAGAACATTTGGCCCCGGATTAGGCTCCTAATGATAATTAGGGGAAAGCGGCAGGGTGCAGCCCATAGGTTGGAGATCCTGTGGGATCCGGACAAAACTGAACAGCCTTTACCTTGTCCCGTTTCCGCTTTTCAAGCCCATACCAGCTCTGTCTTTCTAAAAAGCATGGATGTCTTAGAATAGAATGCCTCCCCTTGCTTCCCTCTCCCACCCTCTTCCCTCCCCCCAAGCCACCCTCCCATCTCAATTTCTCAGTATCCCCAATTATAACAACATAGCTGTATTGTATCCATTTTCTAGGGCGTGCATAATGAAATACCACAGATGAGATGCAGAACAACGGAAATTAATTTTCTCAGCTTCTTCAGGCTAAACGTTCAAGATCAAAGTGTTGACGGGTTTGGCTTCTCCTGAGGCCTCTGTCCTTGGCTCACAGATAGCCACCTTCTCCCTGTGTCCTCACATGGCTTCTTCTCTGTGCTGTTGCCTCCCTGGTATCTTTTCCTCTTCTTATGATGGCACCAGTCATATTGGATCAAGGTCCCATTTTTATGACCTCATTTAGCCTTAATTACGCTCTTAAAGGTCCTCTAAGTCCCTATATAGTCACATGGGGGGGTGGGGTTAGGGCTTCAACATATGAACTGGGGGGAATACAATCCATTCCATAACAGGTATCGAACAGCAACCTCCAGAAGGTACACTTGAATAGGTACGCAGGTATTCCTGACAGGGACACTGTACAAGTCACAGATGACACCCACCTCTAATGTGGGTGTGTTTGCAAGGCGGCCACAGCAAGCCCAGACACAGCCTTGCAAGACTATGGGCACGGCCCACACAGTGACACAGAGCTGACTTGCTGGATGAGCGGGGACGAGAGGTAGGAGTTCCAGTGGCTCCAGCACTGGGTAGGAGCCAGAAACAGCATCTTTGCCCTCTTCGCCCAGAACCCTGGGTGGCAGTGGGATAGAGGAGGAACACTAATGAAGAGATATTCCTGGGCTAAGCAGAGCAGAAGGATGAGAGCCAAGCCATTCCAACCTTTGACCTCTCCCCTCCTCCTCCTGAGGATTTGATTTGTCTTAAACAGATGACCAAAAACCCTGAGGGGAGAGATGCCACCTGACCAGCCTCAGGACTGGATGCCATCAACAAGTCAAAGTGAGTGCCCTCCCCCCATCCCTGAAGGCACACAGCTTCATGGGGGTGACTAGAAAGTGCTCTGGGAAGGCTTTGAGGAGGGGAAGTCACTACACTCTTCCTAGTATCTATCCTTCCTGTGCAATTGGGGCAGCTGTGTATCAGGGTCCCTCCTGGGAAACCCCAGGAAAAGCCAGTGAGAGGGACCATGAGGCAATTTCCAGAATGGGTTGTCACAAACATCCAACAGGACTTACCCTGCAGGGTTGCTGTCCTTTGGGGAAAGAATCAAATGGAAAGAAATAGAACCCTGCCCTACCTCCCACCTGTGGAGTGAGGCATCCCACAAGGCTCCCATTGGGCCTAAGAAAGATGGCCGCCCTCTGCAACTGCTGAAGGCCAGCAGGGGGCTGTTTCAGTTTGTGTAAGCGCTGACGGGCAGTGAGTTTTCTGGCCATCGCGTGACCTTTTCGAGAGGAAAAAATTGCAAACCATTGAGATGACTGTCTTAGAAACAAAGTTGTAAAGACCACCTTCGTTTTCTAAGGGTCTCAGGATGCTCCAGATGGTTGTGTTCCCTCGTCCTTGTTTTCTCCCAGTTTCTACCTCTTTAATTTCCAAAGATCCAATCCTAATGGATCTCCCCCTATCACTTAGAGTAAATGCCAAAATCTTCATAATGGGTGCACAGATCTGGGTCCCTGGCGCCTCTCTGACCACATCTGTATAGTCATCCCTGTGGCCCTCCCTGCTCTAGAACCTCGGTCTCCTTGCTGTCCCCGAATGTCAGGGCCTCCTTGCTGTCCCCGGCTCAGGGCCTTTGCTCTTGTACCCTCTCCTAGGAAGGCCCCTCTCCCAGATATCTGCAAGGCTCCTTCCCACACTTCCCTCAGGTCACACTGACATGTCCCCTCCCAGGTGAGGACTCCCCAGCCACCTGTCTGAAATTGTGCACCCACTTCTCTATTCCCAATCTCCTCGCCCTTCTTGATTTTCCTCCGTAGTGCTTCACACAGTCTGACATCTACATATTTTACTTACTTATTGGGCATCTCTCCCCCTGTTATGATACAAACTCCACACCTGACTGGTGCCTTGCAGCATCTGCTGTGCCTGGAATAGTACCAAGTAGATGCATAAGTGGTTGTTGAATAAATGTGTCCCTTTAAGCCAAAGCCCCTTTTCTGTCTGGGCTCAAAGAAGAAGGCCTACATTGTTGGAAGTAGTGTACCGAGCATTTGGGATGCCTTTGGGAGCTCGCTGCCTCCGAGGAGGACAAGTTAGCACTCCCAATAATGGCACCTCTCTAGACCTCCTTGCAAAAATTGAAGTGTCCAGGAAGCACGGCACATACCATTTGCCTACATCTCAACTAGGTTTCTAGTTCCAGATTATAGCCTGGATGATCGAAACTCAGCTCACCCTTGCTTTTCCCTGAGGTTGTGGCTTGTATCATATCAGGTTCCAAGGGGCTTAACATTACACCAGGGGAGCCAGTGGGTGGCCTAAACTGTAATCTGCTCATATAGGTACCTCCTAAAACGTGCAGCATCTCATCTGGGCCTTTGTCTTTGATCCATGCAGGTAGCCACAGTGAGATCCTTTGTCCCCCCCCCACCCCCAACATGCCCCCTGAGTCCTAGTGGTTGTGTTTCTTCCACAACACCCAAGGACACAGGTACAGTGTTGCTACTTCTGCTTCAATGTGGGACTGAGACAACTCTAAGAGCATGACAGAGCCCTAGCCCTGACCTGCTACAGCACCAGCAGCTCTCTTCCCAAGGACTCTGCCTGAGAAGCAGAGGGGCAGGACCCCACCCAGCTTTCTGAGACCTGCCAGGGTCTCAGAACCTCATACGTTCTCCTCTACACTCTGTAAAAACAGAGTTTTCTCTTATGGGTAGCCGAAGGAGAAGTCAGAGAGATTCGAAGCCTGAAGGAGATTTCATGTGCGGGGGCCAGGGCGCTTGAGAGACCTCTCCACCCTCCCTCTGCCAGGACCTGGATTCTGCCAACAACCTGAATGAGCTCAGAGGTGGCTCCTTCCCCAGAAGCCCCGAGGAAGAGCTCAGCCTGGACAGCACCTTGACTGCAGCTTAGGAGACCTCGAGCAGAGAACCCGGTTGAGCCCACCTACGGAACTGTGAGCAAATAAATGGGTGTTGTCTTAAGACACTAGGTCTGTGGTGATTTGTTATGTAGGAACAGAAAATAAATATGGGGACAAGAGTCAAAGTCCCTGACACCGAGAAGGCACTACTTGGTAAATTCCATGTGATTTCGTCTCCCTTTTGGTTCCCAAATGCTTAAGAGCTACCCTGTGGCAGGAGCAATGTTCCCCCAAACACTACACATGCTTTCTACGTTCCCCAGACTTTCTTGCTGGTAGCTTGAGGCCAGATCACTAATTTTGGCCAATGGACCACAAGTGGAAGTGACATGCGCCATTTCTGAGCTAAGGCAATGACAAACCAGGGGGTTTCATCTCCTCCTTTCTTCCCCTTGCTGGAGAGCACGCATTCCAGAGGGTGCAGCTCCACGAGCCAGTGCGGCCATCCACCAGGCCCTAAATGCCCATGCGGAGCCGAGTGCCCTGTCAGCCAAGGATTACTCGTGTTAGAGACTTACCACTGCCACAGCTAGTCTTAACCTAAGTAATACACATGCTCTCACCCGAGAACACTGCTATTAAAGCCTGAAAAATAGATGAAGTAGAGAGAATTCATTTTCTAAGTTCCTTTCGATGGCAACATCCTTAGCATAGTGTCTCATCCATAGCAAAGTGTTTCTCTATGGGCCGCTAGTAAGGGTGGTCAGAGGAAAGTGTTTGGAGGCCTTGCCGAAAGAAAATCAAACTGGAGATAAAGCCGTTGCTAAAATAAGTCACCAGGGAAATACTAGTTTTATAAGTGTATCCATACATGTTTGTCCACAATCCCGAATCACTTCTAAAGAGTCAGGACCATTTCTAAAAGCTCCAGCACCCTGGCCTGTCATCAGCGTGTGATGCCCAGATCTCTGGCCTTGGTGTCTACTATCCACATTGCCATGGGTCATTTACATTCTCTCCCCAAGTGTTTCTTTGGCCATCTCTGTCTCCACTCCTCTCCCGTGCCCCTCTGAGCTCCCCTCAGTGACCTTCTAGGAGGTCAACCGGGTGAGTTCACTGCTTGAAAACTCTGGCAAAAGTCCAAACTCCCCCCCACAGCATGCAAGGCTTTGTGCATAATGGCCCCAAGCCCACCTTTCCCTCTGCCCTGGAGCCACATTGGTCTTCTTTCCGGTTCTCACCTACGCCTTAGGATGTGCGTGCTGTTCCCTCTGCCTGGCATCCCTGGGCCTCACGGTTCGTATGATGGTTCTGCCTGACTCCTCTTCTAGACGCTTGAAGGGTGCCAGTCTTTGTTTGACTGGTACCACGTCTGGGACATCTTCCCTTACCACCCTATCTTTGTACCCTGCTGTGTCCCCACCTTCTCTGTCTTAACCCCTCAGCTGTTCTTAGCCACAACTTGTTTACTTGTTCTTGCCCAGTTAGGATGTAAGCTCCGTGAGGAATCTGAAGGATCTGAGATTTGACTCCGCTAACAATTTACACGTTAGCCTGCCACCTGTTAGTGGATGCTGACAGAGGTGCCTAGTCAGGGACAGAGGCCATTAGAGCACAGGAGGATGGCTTGAGCTTCCTGCTCATGCATCAGTTCCCTTGGCTCCTCAAGACCCTATGGAGACATCCCAATGGATACCACATGCGTAGCAGCTTGTTATCGTAGCTGAGGATCCCCGTGCTTAGGGAACCCCAATCTTTTATAGTGGGAGAGAAGCAAACATGCCTGACTGTGGCTTTAGAGGGAGCCACGTTTGGTGTACTGAACAGTAAACAATCTTGCCCTTTCCTCTGGACAGAAATGCTCTCTTTGCCTTTCACCTATTTGCTGCGTAAGCATCCTTGAAAAGATGGTGCCCCTGTTGGCAAGAGGTACAGAAATGTGAGGGACCATGGAGAACTGTCTCCCTCCAAAAGGCAGAGATCATGAATATGCTTTTCACTGCTCCTGTCTCATCATATCAGGCAGAATTCTCAGTCGTGAGCCACAGACAGAAGTGGTGGGCCAGGCAGAGGGGGTGCCTTTTCCAGAAACACAGAGGTATCATAGAGGCTAGCAGTGGCTCCATGAGAAGGCATGGTTTCCTTCATCTTGGAATTCCACTCTGGAATTTGTCTTGGCTCTTCTGGACAGAAGAATGAGATAAAGTACTGTTTAAACTCAAAATAGACATGATGGGACAGATTTGTCTGTGGGAGATGCTTTGAGTATTACAGTAGAAAAAAATCATAATTTTATTTATTTTTTATTTTTATTCTAGAAAGAGAGTGTGTCAGCAGGAGAGAGGGATAGAGGGAAAGAGAGAGACAGAGAGAGAGAGAGAGAGAGAGAGAGAGAATCTTAAGCATGCTGAGAATAGAGCCCAACATGGGGCTCGATCCCTTGACCCTGGGATCATGACCTGAGTCAAAATCAAGAGTTGGATGCTCAACCAACTGAGCCACCCAGGCGCCTCAGAAAAATCATAATTCTAAAGACAATTTTTGTTTAAGAAACTCTAAGCTTAAGGCAGATACTGAATAAGGAGGGAGGGAGAAAGTCCACAAAAGGAAATAAATGGGAGAGTGGAAATGTGGTTATAAGAAGAAATGGTGTTGATCTCTCTGCTTTCTGAACACTTAAGACCTGGGGTGTCTTCTTGGGTAAACTTTACTCAATCCCCTATGTTCTATGCCCAATCCATCAGGAAGTCTTGTTAAATGTTCCTCCTCAGTATTTCTCAAATCTGTCCACTTGCCTTTATCACCTAGGTCCCTAGCTAGTTCAGACCACCACTCTCTCCCTCCAGCATAGTTTCATCAGCCTACTAGCCGATTTCCCTGTCTCAATCCGTTGTCTGCACCTCTACTTTGGGGGTCTTTCTAAAATGCAATTCTCATCATGCCAGTCCCCTTTTAAAGTGTTTCAGTGATGTCTTATTTATCTCAGGATAAAGCTCCAAAAGGAAATGGCTTATTGAGATCCTCTCTCTTCTTGTGACGTCTACATCTCATACTTCATTTGATGATCTCCTCCTCTTATTCTTTGTTTCGGCCACAATAATAGTCTTTACCTGTGTGAGAATTCCTTCTCAGCCATTCTTAGGGAATTTACATGGTTTTCAGAATCTCAAGAAAAATCCGTTGAGAAATTAGGAAGTCATAACCTTACAAGAATTAAAGCTTAACAGTCAATGTAAGAGTATTACTAGTTTGAAGGAGTTGAAAGCAAGGGCTGGAGATACTATGTAGAATCAAAACTTAAAGTCAATATTGCAGGGAACCTGGACAGGAGCAAGTAGGAGAGGAAGGGTGGCAATTTAATCAGTCATGTGAAAAGCATGTTCATGCTCTGTCTTCTGTCAACTGATTAATTCT
Organism: Acinonyx jubatus; assembly: GCF_027475565.1. Taxonomy (NCBI): domain Eukaryota; kingdom Metazoa; phylum Chordata; class Mammalia; order Carnivora; family Felidae; genus Acinonyx; species Acinonyx jubatus. The sequence continues at coordinate 27,020,979 of NC_069387.1, read as the reverse complement.
TGCAAATAGACAAATTAATCACTTGATATGCATGGTATACCTAATACAAATCTTACGAGTGGTATACCAAGAAATAATAACTTGTGGGGTTGTTCAAAAGGCAAGAACTATAGATGTTCCTGACATCACTACAGACCCTTCATGACTCATGTTAATGTCCGTTCTTCCAGGAAGTCACCCTTGGCCTTTAAATCTGGTTTAGGTGCCCCTTCCATGTGCTCCTTTTGCTCTGATCTAATAGCATTTATCACCCTCTGTGGAGGATTGTTATGTTGGTGGCTCCTCCAAAAGAACCACATCTCTTGGTTTCATAACCTATGTGGTTCTCTCCCACATTGATTGTGGGCTTGGTCACATGACTTGCTTTGGCCATTGGAACATTAGTTGAAATGATCTAAGCAAATGATTGCTACAACTTTCATACTGGGGCTCATTCTCTTGGAATATTCCCCTTTGGAAGCCAGCTACCACACTGTCAAGAAGCCCAAGCTAAATTACCACATGACCCTGGAGAGGCCACCTTGGGCCTTCCAGCCCCCAGTGAGCTCCCAGCTGAAAGCAGCTGCTGTAGCTGAGCCCAGTCTACCCACGGAATTGTGGGAAAGAAAAACCATTGGTTTTTCTTAAGCCACTAAATTTTAGGATTTTTTTTTTTTACACAGCAATAGATAACCAAAATGCACTGTGTTACAATTACCCATTAATTCTCTCTCTGCCAGTAAACTGAAGTTCTAGGAAGACAAGTTCAGAGTCTGCTTTGTTCTCTAAGTAGGCACTCAGGCACTCAGGAACTTTTTTCATGACTTCTCAAGTCCCTGAGGTTTGGTCAGACTCAACAGCACTGCTGACCGCCTGTGATCAGCTTGTGTTAAACGCAGTGATTAAGCATTTTGATTCTATTTGAATAGAAGTCGTTAATGAAAGGAAAAGATATCAATCCATAACTTTATGTACCTCCTGCTGAAACTAAGATACTGCATCAAGTAAAAAAGAATTATTACTTTAAAAAGCTGCTACTTCTTTGGGCTTTCTTGCTGTTCTTTCATAGCCAGTTTAGATGGAGCCCCCAACTGTTCTTAGAACTTTACTTGGAAAACACCTCTACTTCCAAACATCCAGAAGATCTGGGGAGAGGAGAGTGGAGGGTGAGGAAAGCAGGGGGTGGGGTAGTTTGGACTGAACCCATGCTAAAATTTTTCATCAAGCCAGGCTCTGACTCAACACCCCAGCATGAGACAATTACTACTTCTTCTGAACTCCTTGAAGGTTTTTATCCCCACCCTCTGGCAATTGATCACTCACCACCCCCTGGCATCTCTTGTCTTCTGTGTATTTCAAACTGCCATTTAATTTTCCACATGTTTATGTTTGCCTTTTTATTGAGCTCCCACAGAGCCTATCACACTGTAAGCATGCAATAAATAGCTCATACAGAATGCCTTTGCTCCAAGCCAGCCTACCCAAAAGTAGATGGGAAAGACCTAGAATAGCCCAAGGTAGGAACACAGTGAAAGTCAGGGCTAGAGCACACCGGTGTTCAGAGGTGAGCATTGGCCTGACAGCCTCACTGCTAACTATAATTTCTGCTTCCCTGCCTCAGTTGTTCCCTGACACTGGGAGAGTTAGCCTGGTTCGTAGCTTGGTCTTTGGAGACACCCAACCCCAAACCTGAGGCTTTCTTAGGCTTTAAGATGAAGGATGGATGATTTACAAGTCTTTCATTCTCTGCCTCTTTGTAGCTTGCTTTCTTTCTCTCTCTCTCATCTGTGAATCTATGAATCATTTGCTCTTCTTTCACCAAGGCTGGAAAACAAAAACGAAAACAAAAACAAAAACTTCAGCTTGAAGGATTTCAGTCAGGATTTCAGCCCTTCCAGTTAGAGATAGAAACCAGGGCAATAGGGTCCTGAAGCAGCTCGAGGAGTCTCTTTTAAAAGGAAGTATCCCTTGTAATTATTTTTATTATTATTTTTTTTATTTTAGAGAGTGCATGTGGGAGTACGAGTCGGGGAGAGGGGTAGAGGGAGAAAGAGAGATAATCCAATCCACTGAGTATGGGGCCTCATGCAGGGCTCTATCCCATGACCCTGGGATCGTGACCTGAGCAGAAATCAGGAGTCAGACCCACAACTGACGGAGCCATCCAGGCATCCCAGGAGGAGGTCGCCCTTGTAAAGGAGGTCTTTAAAGAAGAGTTGACTTCTCTGCTGGCTGGCTCCCTGGATTCAGTCACATTACATATGTTGCATTCTATAAGGCTCCTGTGGCTAAGGAGCCATTCTCCTGCTGGCTTTAAGCATCCATGTTGTGGGTGAAATGATCACTGGCTAGGACCCGGGGGTGACCTCCAGAAGCTGACAGTGACCCCTGTCAGCAGTCAACAAGAAAACAGGACCTCGGTCCTCCACTGCAAGGAATTGGAATCTGCTAACAGCCATAGAGCCTGGAAGGAGACCTTGAGCCCCAGGTGAGATCACAGCCTCTCTGGACACCTTGATCCCAGCCTGGGGAGACCCTAAGCCACATCTGGAAGCCTGATCCCCAAACACTATGAGATGAAAGCCGTGTGTTGTTTCCAGCCACTGTTGGTGGTAATTTGTTCACAACAGAACGTGAGTATAAGCCCCTCCCCTCCAACTGGGGGGAGGAACGCGCTCACAGTGGCCCTTGCTTCAGGCTGGATAACTGAGCTGTACTTTTCCCTGAACAGGAAATGCCTTCAGCCTTCTCCCCTTTATACCATTGCCCCCTCTCACAGACCTCAAACATGCTCCAGGCACTGCCATAGCCAGGAGTCCCCACAAGGGAGTCCCATGGAAGCCGGTCCTGCCTGTGTGGACCCAATGCTCACTAACCCTGTGCCCCTAGAGGTACCTCCCAGCCTGAAGCCTTAACACGCACAGAAGGAAACATGGAGCTGGAATCTGGGTTTCTCCAATTCTGAATTCCAGGCTCTTTCTGCTGTGTGCCCGGTGCAATTGTAGGCATTTTTTCAAGGCTTGGGTGGGACCCCAGCATAAGGACCCATGAGCTAAAGGGCCTGGCCACAGAAGTCTCCGAAAGGAGGCGGGTGTGCAAAGACTGGTTTCTGCTCCTCTATGGTCCTTATCTGACCTCACTCCTCCCCAGAATACCACACATACACACACACACACACACACACACACACACACACACACTCGCTCCAGGAAACTCGCTTTCACTTTGGGAGGGGCTTGGTGCCTCCCAGGATCCTCTGGCGTCTGCCTTCTTTCCTGTGGCGCCCAACAGTCCTGTCTCAGAAGATGGCAGTGCCCCCGGACAGAGGGACAAGGCACTCCTCCGCCTCCATCAGGGACGTGATGGCCCGTTCCTGGGAGGCAGTGAGCCCAGATGGGAGAATCTGAAAGGAGAAAGAGCAGTGCTTCCTGGCCAACCCTTCCTTCACCACTGACCCCCTTCAAAAAGCAAATACTGGAAAGAGAAGGGGGGCACTCATGGAGAGATGGGAAAAGAAGAAAGTGTCTCTGCCCTAAGTGTGGATATGGGCAGACTCGGAGTGAAGAAGGAAGGACGTTACCAGTAAGTGACAAGACCCAAATAGCAGTCAAGCATCATGACTTCCTTATCAATCAATCACTGTGAGGCACATTGTGTTGGCTTTTTTTTTTCTTTTTTCTTCCTTAGAGATCTGAAGAAATAATATTCAAATGGTCAGAGTTCAAAATCTGTGGGTTCTTGCTGAGAAATGCTGAAAACAAGTTAATGAAGCTTTAATTCCTGGAGAGATTAGCCTCCATGCTGGCTCGGGCACTATCTTTCCTTAACACGCCTTGTCTCCACTGATAACGTGGGCTAATCTTTTGTGGGGGTTGGGGGACATTTGTACTTTTCCTGTTGCCTTTCTTCAGGTGTTTGTTTTGTTTTCCCCAAGGCTGGAACAGGGAATTGTCTTTCGTCTCCAGTAGTCTTTCTGTCTTCATTGCCATAGAAATAATCCAGGGTATCAAAACATGCTCACAATGGCCCTGGCTCCAAGCCCTATGCCCGTGCTTCTTAGTGATGCCCAAGGGGTTCTGAAAGGAAAATGAGGATGCCTGTTGGCTTTTGCTCTCTTCTTTTTTTTATTTAAAGTATTTATTTATTTTGAGAGAGACAAAGACAGCGCGAGATGCGGAGGGGCAGAGAGAGGTGGGGGGGAGAGAATCCCAAGCAGGATCCTCACTGTCAGCACAGAACCCGACAAGGGACTCGAACCCACTAACCGTGAAATCATGACCTGAGCCGAAAATCAAGAGTTGGACACTTAACCAACTGAGCCACCCAGGCGCCCCTGCTCACCAATCTTATTTTGTATGATAGGCTGCAAAGTAAATTAGTCAGTATACTGACTAATACTGAGTTCAGTATTTGTCTGCAGCTTTTTCCTTTCGGTGTAGAGTTATGTACAACACAATGCACAAATCTTCCATGTGCACGGGCTGGGTTTTGGGATAGGCACACACGCTTGTAATGCAAATCCCCAGCAATATAGATAACTTTATGTTCACTCCTGGAGTTTGCTCTGTGACCCTTCCCTGTCAATTTCTTGCCCCTACTCCACCCCAGAAGAAGTCTTTTATGATTTTTTTTCCCACTACAGACTAATTTTTCTGTCTTCTAGCAAGTCATGTAAGTTGAACAACATCATTTGTACCTAATGTAAAGCTGCTTTCTCTCAGTACAATGACTGGAAGATACATCCTTGTGGTTCCTTTCTTTTTATTGCCAAGTTGTATTCTCTTGCATGAATACACCTTAGCTTGTTTACCCATTGTTCTACTGTTCCCGGTTTGAGGCTGTTATTTACATGTGTTGAGGGGAAGACCAAATCGAAATAGCAAAAGCTAAGCCAACAACAATAAAACTTAAAAATACCCAGAGTACGTATATGCACACACTTGCTCACATACACAACATCTTAACATTAGGGTGGCATTTAATTATTTTCTTTCGTGTATCGTTACTAAACAGCATATATTAATTAAGATGATTTATAGAACAGAGAATCTGTTTGGGTAAACAGACTCGAAGTATAGGTTACTAATACATTTTTTTAAAGATAAAAATGGGTATAAAGTGGTAGAAAACAATCTTTTTTCTATGCCAGCTGGCATTAAAAAAAACTATAGTTTTGGGGCGCCTGGGTGGTTCAGTCGGTTGAGCATCCAACTTTGGCTCAGGTCACGGTCTCACAGTTTGTCGGTTCAGGCCCCGGGTCAGGCTCTGTGCCGACGGCTCAGAGCCTGGAGCCTGCTTCAGCTTCTGTGTCTCCCTCTCTCTCTCTCTCTCTGCCCCTCCCCTGCTAGTGCTCTCTCTCTCTCTCTCTCTCTCTGTCTCTCAAAACTACATTTTAAAAAAGCTTAAAAAATTTAAAAAAAAATACAGTTTAGAATAATGGGCAATGGTCATCGGTTTCTGGTGCATGAGAGCCAAATGGAATGCAGAGGTAGAGCTAATCTATTCTCTAGTCTAGAAAGGTGATATCAGTGTGCACTTGGACAGCTCTCAGTCCTTCTGTGTGTTTGCCAACACTTCTCCAAGCGAGAGACCTTGTGACTTGTTAGAAATGCCACACCGGAGGAATCTAGACTAAATCCCAGCTCTGTGGCCTGAGGACATCACTTACCATCTCTGGGCCTCAGGTCTTTGTCTTAGAATGAACAGGTTGGAATGAACAATCTTGAAGGCTTTTTTCGGACGTACCTAACTTTTCCAGATTTTATGATATTTTAGGTATTTTCATCAAGGTCTATTGATTTTAAGGGACCAAAAACCCACAAAGAATTATTCAAGAAAGAGAGATGGGCGGGGACTCACGGTCAGGCCAAAGAGATGACGTCAGGGTGCCCCTAACACAGGCTGTCTGTTTCAGCCGGGTCTTCCATGGGTGAGTGGGGGGCCTGGAAATTCAGACTGAGGGCTTTCTGGTCCCAGGGGTCTTGCACAGTGTCTGCTGCTCCTTGATAGGCTCAGCTCCCCTTCTGTCTCACTGCAGACCTGCCTCTCCTCTTCCTCCCCTTCTCACACCAGCCATCACCACTACCTTTGGCCATTTTCCACAGCAGAAGCTCTCTGCTCCAAGTCCCCCCGCCCAAACTTATTGTTCAATAAATATCTATTTGAATATAGAAATCAAAGTCATCAACTGTAGCTTGTAGATGCCGGTTGCCCTTCGACACTGTTTTATGGGAATGTGACTTAGAAAGCCCTTTCAGGAACTAGGGTGAATTTTGGGAAACAGAACTTCACTGGGATCTTGTCAGTTGCTGGGACGGTTTTGAAGAACTAATGAGATAAGTGAATGCAGCGCTCAGTGCATTGCTTAAGGAGCCAATGGTCTCTGCGTTGATTACTGTAATAATTATCACTGTTCAGAATTCACAGAATCATCTTGAGACTATTTCAGTTTGGAAGAAAGATTTTGTTAGTGTGACCGACTGGTCCCATTTTTGATGTTTTCAAAGAGAGTGGAGAGCAGAGGAAGTCAATACAAACCAAATAAAGCTTAATTTAGCAAGTATTTTCACAGCTTGGTGCCATGCTTATTTGGAAAGATCTGGGTTAATCCCACTAGGCTTGGTAACAAGGGTTGCCAGAGTTCAAACTCACCTGGCTGCCTCCGGGCCCTGGAGTTTGTACAAGCCTTTTCTAGGAGGGTTCTGAGCCCACGACACTGCCCAGTAATGTGAGAAAATGTCAGCTTTCTTCTTGGGAAATACGAGACAGCAGCTACTGAAAGCTGTAAGGCCAGACTAGGCGGCAGACGGGGAGAATAAGTAGAATCAGCCTACTAAGAGCCATGGTTTCAGCCTTTCAGATTTTGTTCTCTATGGACAACCCACCCATGTCATTTAGCGTGTGGTGAGCCTAGGGTCCACACTGGACCCTACTGAGCTTGTCTCCTTTATCTGCCTGCTGTTCACCACGAGCAAGAGTTTGTTCCTGTCATCAAAACATAGCATGGCGGCAGCAACAGAACTGGGAACACGACGCGTGGTGATGGTGGGGGTACGCGACTGGTGACATGGGGAAAGCTGACCTCAGAGTCCGCAGGGTAGACCAGGATGCATGCCAGCAAAGACCCTTTGTGCTCAATGGTCCCCACCGACGAGGGCTGCTTGTGGCCTGGACTCTGGCATGAGTTCACGTGTTGGCCACATAAGTTATGCTGACACCGTACTGATGTTTCTGACTTGGTGGACAGAAGGAGACTCTTTCTGAAAGGGAAGCAGGCAGGGAGATGTGACATAGGGCAGTCTTTCTGCGTGAGACCAGGATTCTAGGAATTTCTCAAAGAAACATCGATCTGAAAAGTTCAGGATGTTTTGATAAAGACACTTCAAAACGGGAGCATGGGAAGAACAGGAAGAAGATACTTAGAACATTCTATCCGTTTCAGGTACTAACTTACTGGATGATGTCATAACACTTTGGAGCATAAGTGTAGGGCCACCCCTGTCTGTTTTTCACCAGGGGAGGTGTCTTCAGTCCAGCAGGCTCACTAAAATACTCCACTGGTGTCATGGGGCACCTGGGTGGCTCAGTTGGTTGAGCGTTCGACTTCGGCTCAGGTCATGATCTCGCGGTCCATGGGTTCAAGCCCCGCGTCGGGCTCTGTGCTGACAACTCAGAGCCTGGAGCCTGTTTCAGATTCTGTGTCTCCCTCTCTCTCTGCCCCTCCCCCACTTGCACTCTGTCTCTGTCTCAAAAATAAATAAACATTAAAAATAATTAATTAATTAATTAATTAATTAAAAATAAAATAAAATACTCCAGCGGTGTCAATGTCCTGGCTGGGGTGCCTTCCCTCCTCACTGAGAGGACCCTTACTTTTTCCTTTCAAAACTTTTTGATAGTCTCACGTTAACTTTTACAACTTCCTTATCTTTTATGTATTCCCCAACTCCTAGAAATCGAGGTTACTCTCCCACCTCTCCACTGCAAACATCTACTTGCCAAACGTACTGGACTCCTTGCCCTTGGCTCAGCTGCCCCTCGCCCGCTCGTCTTCCTGCGGCTCCTTTTCCTCCACCCCTGAGACATCCCTGCTGCCCGAGATAGCTTTCTGGGGCTGCCGTGACAAAGTGCCACAAACTGGGTGGCTTAATGCCGTAGGAATTTATTCTCTCACAGTTCTGGTAGCTCAGAGTCCTAAATCAAAGCGTCGGCAGGGCCATGCTCCTCTGAAGGAGAATCTGTCCCCTGCCTCTCTCTAGCATCTTACATCCTCTTTGGCCTTCCTGGCAAGCCATGGCTTGTAGCTATGTCACTCCCATCTCGGCGTCCATCATTATATGGCCTCCTTCCCTGTGTCTTCTTTGTATCTGTAGACAAATCTTCCTTTCCCTTCTCTTATAAAGACATGAGTCATTGGATTTAGGGCCCATCCTACTCCAGTATGACCTCATCTTGCTTTGATTACATCTGCCAAAACCCTATTCCCAAATAAGGTTATATTCACAGGGGCTTAGGTTCAAGGCACAGAATATCTTTTGGGGGAACACAGTTCACCCCACAACGTTCCCCAAGGAATGGATTCCCCTTTTCTCCTTTCACTGTAAAGTTCATCAAACCCAGCCATTCCCGTGGTTTTACTTCCCCTCTGTAGAGGCCGGACTCCCTGATCTATATAGCTCTATCCTAGTCTCCCCACATGAACTCTCCCGGGGAAGTGGTAAAAGACAGCCATTAGTGAGCTGAGGCTTCAAGTTCCCGGGGCCACCTCCCTGGTCCCATCAGACCTCATCACAAAACACAACTTCAAAACTAAAATTTGACAATGAAACAACTATATCAAGAGCATTAAAATCCTTCTGTGGGGCCCTATGCGCATAGAGCCCTGTGTACCTGTAGGACTGCTTGCCCGTGAGGCCAGTCCTGTCACTCTGAGGCACTTGACCGAACCGGAGAAACTGCGGGGCTCACGGCCACGCCTGACTCCTCACCTTGTCTGTTACCCTGCAGGCTTCTAGAGGACTCTGCATTTGCAAGCCCTGGGTTCAACCCTTACGAGGCCGGGGCCATCTTATGTCTTTTCATCTTCCGGGTCTGGCCAACCGCTGGCACATGTACGATTGGCAGCCCAACCAGGTTCACTGTATTTAAGTGACTCCTCTGCAGAGAAGCACCCAGCTGTCCCACTTTCTCGCCCATTGGTGAGAATTCCTCCTTCCTAGAGCTGCCTAGCTGAGGTACTGCCCCGAGTTAGCCTGAGAAGCATCTGGGGCTCCTCTCCAGTTCCTAATGCCGGCAGGCTGCACCATCATGCACAGAGGGCCTGGAGGAACCTTAGACATGTGTTCTTGTGGTCAGTTGCTTTTGTTAAATGTACCAAAGTCAGATGTGTCAGCGGGAACTGGTTAAGATTCTGCCTCTTCCCGCTCAGCCTTCTGTCTATTTCACTGTGGTTAGGTGGCACGAGGAGTGGCTGGGCCATATTCGGAGTCTGGCTCAGGGCATTGAACTGGGCACACACCGGGAGTTCGTGAGTGTCTTCGTCTGTTTGGGCAGCGATCACAACATACCACAGACTCGGTAGCTTGCGAAACAAATTTACTTCGCACAGTTGTGGAGGCCAGAAGTCTGAGCTCAGGGTGCCAGCACGGCGGGGTGAGGCGTCTCCTTCGGGTCGCGGACTTCTTGCTGTGTCTTCACATGATGGAAAGGACAGGGGAGCTCTCTGGGGTCTCTATTCCAAAGGCACCAGTCCCATTTACGAAGGCTCCGCCCTCGTGACCTAATTACGTCCCAAAGGCCCCAGTTCCTGATGCCATTATATTGGAGGTTAGGATTTCAGCGTAGACATTTGTGGGGGTCACAAGCATTCTGTCCGTAGCCTTGGGATCGATCTGTGTCCTTTGCAGACACTTCTGTAGGTAGTTAATCTGTTGGTAGCTGGCGTTCGCAGCTAGGAAGTGGAAGAGTTAGGATTTAAACTGGGGTTCATCTGACTCCAACGGTAATGATCTAAAAACTACCCTCTAGTGATTTTCATAGTTTAGTGACCTCTTGGCTTCTTAGGATCAAGATAGTCTGTCCTCAGCCACTTGCCGGCAACACATCACACCTCCCTGTGAGACTCTGTGGGCTTTTTGCACACCGCTGCCTGCTTGTCTATCAGCTCTGGACTGTCTGCCTTCACTGGTGCATGCTCTTCTCCATGCTGTTCCCTCTACTGAGATGACCTTGCCCAACTGCCTCTACAGACGTCCTCCTTCATTCCTTGCTGATTTGACCTCAGGTACGGATATCAATGAAGGTAACAGAAAAGTCACACATTGTCTCTGATGGATACACAAGACAAACTGGCTAATGACGTCAATTTTCTTTTTTTTTTAACTTTACTTGATTTGAATTTATTTTATTTTTTTATTTTATTATTTATTCACTTACTTATTTTTTGAGAGAGAGTGCACTTGTGAGAGCGGGGGAGGGGCAGATGGAGAAAGAGAGCGAGAATATTAAGCAAGCACCACGCTCAGTGAGGAGCCCGATATGGGGCTCGATCTCACGACCCTGGGACCAGGACCCGAGCAAATCAAGAGTTGAATGCTTAACCGCCTGAGCCACCCAGGCGCCCCTCAACTTTCTTAATTTTAACAATTAGTTACTGTGAAGAAAACTTGGAATGCTCTGAAATCCTATAGCTCTCATATGAAAGGCACTTGATACAGATTTTCTGAAATTTGACAATAATTCTAGCAATTTGCTTGTCATTACTGGTAAAGAATTGTGAAGCTGAAAGCAACTTTTATAAACTACCAATGTAAACATTTAAAAATAAAAATAACAATCAGCCGTATCAGAAGATAGACTAAATTACTTATCCCTTTTTTTCTGTAGAAAATGAAATTACGAACATGTTGTGTCATAAAAAGGCCAAGAGTATGCTGCAAAAAAAAAAAAATTGGGAATAAGTATTATAGAGTTGGTTAGGTGGCTAATTAATAAAAAGCATTATGTTATTTTTCTGTATCATTTTGATTGAGGTATAATTGACATATCATTATATTAGTTTCAAGTGTATGACATAATGATTCCATATTGTATACATTGTGAAATGATCACCACAATAAGTCATCTGTCATTATACATAGTCACACAGTTTTATTTTTTTTCATGATAAGGACTTTTTTTTTTTAATTTTTTTTTTAATGTTTATCCATCTTTGAGACAGAGAGAGATAGAGCATGAACAGGGGAGGGGAAGAGGGAGAGGGAGAGGGAGACACAGAATCCGAAACAGACTCCAGGCTCTGAGCTGTCAGCCCAGAGCCCAACGCAGGGCTCGAACTCACAGACCGCAAGATCATGACCTGAGCCGAAGTCGGCCGCCCAACCGACCAAGCCACCCAGGTGCCCATGATAAGGACTTTTAAGATCCACTCTCTTAGCAACTTTCAAATAATATGATATTGTTTACTATAGTCAATAGTCATATAGTCCTCTGATCTTGGACTCTGCAATTCTCTTTAAAACTTGACTGACTATATATCGAATATATATATATATATAACTATAGTCAAGAGTATATATTATATAGTATAGTCAATTGTCCCCACTCTGGAAATCATCCATCAGTTCTCTATCTCTGAGTTTGATTTTTTGTTTGTTTTGTTTTTTGGATTCCATATATAAGTGAGATCATATAGCATAATGTTCTCAAGTTTCATCCATGGTGTCACAAATGGCAAGATATTTATGGCTGACTAGTATTCCACTGTATACAGTCGACACTTGAACACTGTGAAGTTCAGGGACATCAGCCCCCCTTGTAGGAAAAAATACACATATAACTTGACTCCCCAAAAACCTAACTTCTAAGATCCTACCGTTGACCAGAAGCTGTACCAATAACGTGAACAGTCAGTTAACACACAATTTTTTGTGTTATGTGCATTATATCCCATACTCTTAGAATAAAGGAAGCTAGAGAAAAGAAAATGTTATTAGGAAAATCAGAAGGAAAATAGATGTACAGGACTGTACTGTAAAAAATCCACACATAAACGGACCCACACAGTTCAAACCCATGTTGTTCAAAGGTCAAATAGGTACGTACCACAATTTCTTTATCCATTTATCCAGGGATGAACACTTAATATCTTGGCTATTATAAACAATGCTGCAGCGGACATGAAGGCACATGCAACTTTCCAAATTCATGTTTTTGTTTTCTTTGGATAGTTACTCCGAAGTGGAATTAACTGGATTATATGGTAGTTCTGTGTTTAAATTTTTGAGGAAACTCAATACTGTTTTCCACAGTGGCTGCACCAATTTACATTCCCACCAACAGTGCACGAGGGTTCCCTTTCTTCCACATCCTTAACAACATTTGCTATTTCTTGTCTTTTTGATAACTGCCATCCTAGCAAGTGTGAGGTGCCACCTTATTGTTTTATTTGCATTTCCCTGATGATGAGTAAGGTTGAGCATCTTTTTGTGTGTCTGTTGGCCGTCTAGATGTCTTCCTGGAGAATGTCTATTCAGATCCTCTGCCTAGTTGAAAATTGGATCGTTTGGTTTTTTTTACTATTGGGTTGTATGAGTTCTGGAATTTTTGATGTTCATGTATTTGTCAGCATTTGTAACTTATCATTTAAAAAATCATTTTAATAAATCTTTGCTTCTATACTGAATTTTTAATTTACTGTTATATGTTTTGAAGAGGGTCCCTTAATGCTTATATTTAAGCTTTAGACCCAAAACCTGGATCCTGAAGGGGCTGAGACACCCAGTATCTTTGGAAGGAGACTGCCCACCAGGCCACTGTATCAGGAATGAGTTTGAGTGGGAAAGTAAGAAAGGGGCAGTCAAGTTGTACAGAGAATTGAAAACCTAGTCCAAGATCAGGAGACGAAAAGCATGGGTAAGTGTTGAGACGGAGGGCAGGACATGTGGTTTGTCTGTTAATCAAGAGGCAAAGTGGCAGAAAAAAAATTATAAAAATTTTATGTATATATATTTTTAATGTTTAATGTTTATTTTTGAGAGAGAGAGAGACAGAGTGCAAGGGGGGAGGGGCAGAGAGAGAGAGACACACACAGAATCTGAAGCAGGTTCCAAGCTGTCAGCAGAGAGCCCAACGTGGGACTCGAACCCATGAACCGTGAGATCATGACCTCAGTTGAAGGCAGATGTTGAACCGACTGAGCCACCCAGGCACTCCTATATATATTTTTGTGTTAACTGTTTTACTTTAACTCAACACAAATGTACCTTCATTGGCCAGTCATGGGTACAGGGCCAAAGTCTTCTCCTGGAGTCTGGGTCTACGGAATGAACTTCCTCCTTGGCTTTCTGGTATGAACCACACCCATACGGTCTTCCCCGTCATTTGGATTTCTTCAAAGTAGAGGAAGAAGTTAAAAAAAATACGGGAAGCATTCTGAATGCAGCATCCTTCTGGACTGTTATGTGATTTCCCTCTCCTTTTACAGTTTTCTCACCAATATATAATTCATAGCAAGGCATTCAGCTTTGTTTTCGTAGAAACTGCTCTTTTCTGCACTCATATTTCATTAGTTTGCATACAAGCATACCTCAGAAATATTGAGCATTTGGTTCCAGACAGCTGCAATAAAGCAAATATTGCAATAAAGCAAGTAAAATCAATTTTTTTGGTTTCCCAGGGCATATAAAGGTTATATGTACACTAAGCTGCAGTCTATTAAACGTGCAACAGCATGATGTTGAAAAAAAATGTACATACCTTCATTAAAAGATGCTTTATCGCTTAAGAAGGTTAACCATCATCTGAGCTTTCAGCGCGTCATAATCCCTGATCACAGATTACCATAACAAATATAATGATAATGAAAAAGTTTGAAACGTTGCAAGAATTAACCAAAATGTGACCCAGACACGTGACGTGAGCAAATGCTGTTGGAAAAATGGCACCAACAGACTTGTTTGATGCATGATTGCTCTAAACCTTTCATTCATCTTTAAAAAAAAAAAATCCGTGAGTGACGCTTGGGTGGGTGGCTCAGTCAGTTAAATGGCCGACTCTTGGTTTCAGCTCAGGTCACCATCTCGTGGTTCGTGAGTTTGAACCCCATGTCAGGGATCCTCCTTTTCCCTCTCTCTCTGCCCCTCCCCCTGATCGCACGCTCTCTATCTCTCAAAACAAATAAATAAACTTAAGAAAAACTTAGAAACCCATGAAGTGCAATTAAATGCGATATGCCTGTATTAATAACTACATTACATAAATGCAACTGACAGAAGCAGATTGGGTAGCCAACACATCGGTCTCTTGCCACCCATACAACTCGGCCAGTCAGAGCAGAAGTATGGATTACGAGTGTTAGTGTGTTTTCTTGAAAAAAGGGAGATTATGGTGTATCTGGTAGTCTTAGGAGAACCTTGGTTAAGAGCGCTTCTCTTCTGGTGGCAAAATGATGTACGGAGAAAGTTGGGTAGGGAACAGGGGGTGTCCAGGTAGGACTGTTGAACCAGCCTCCTTGCAAACAAGGGAAATGCAGCTGGGGACTCTTTTTCTGTCAAACCACCTGAGCTTCCCACTGGGTTAGTTATGAAACCTTTTCCATAAGACAAGTTTTCCAGGGGCACCTGGGTGGCTCAGTCGGTTAAGCATCTCACTCTCGATGTCGGCTCAGGTCATGATCTCACGGTTTGTGAGTTGGCACAGAGCCTGCTTGGGATTCAGTCTCTCCCCATTCTCTGCCCCTCCCCGTTCTCTCACACACACTCCCTCTCTCTTTCTCGCTCGCTGTCAAAATACATAAATAAACTTAAAAAAACAACAACAAAGTTTCCAATAAGGCGGAATGTCGAGGATCCTGGAAGAACCACTATCCTCGTATTGTGGTTAAGTTGGCAGCATAGTCTTCATGACCCAGAGCAGAGATGAGTCCACCTCCCTGGGCTTCTCCCATCTCTGGACTAGCTAGTTCCGACCTCCTAGGATTACTCTTTGGAAGGGAGCCCGTTGGGACCGGACAGAACCTTCTGAAGTGACCCTAGTGCAGTATGCTTCCTTACCAAGTCTTTCCTGATCAAAGCGAGCTATAGAGGTAGCCCAGAATTATCCTGATTTTGGTTTGGACGTCAGCGTGTTCTGAACCACCCCCCCACCCCCCCGCCCCAGGCCACCTCTTCCTTCTGTATGAAAGGCGAACCACCAGCAATATGTAAACTTGAACACAGAAGCTCTGTGCTCCACACTCCGGCCCCCAGCTACCTGTCAGCTCCTCTGTACCCTGTCTGCAGCCTTGAGCCCCCGCAGAACAGTCCCCGGTCCCCAGACACATCTTGGGCTTCCTCCCACACACAAGAAATTAAATTTAGTTTCTTAGGAGGAGGTGTATCTTTTCCCAAGATTTACTACCCCGGTAGTCTGATACCCACTTCGGGGTACGTTGTCTTGTCTTTGAAGTGATATTTCTCTTCCGTGGGATGTTTTTCTTATTGTTTCCACCTCCTTACCTTCAATATCCAGTACATATAAAATCTTATTAGTTGTTCCTCCTAAATAGCATCTAATTTTGCCACCGCCTCCCCGTCCCCTCTACTACCACTGGTTCCAGCCCCCTCCACCTCCCATTTGGACCATTACTGAAAGCCTGTAGCTTGTATCTTTGTCCCTAGACTGTTCTCTCTCTACCCCTTTCCAGAGACACCAGATGCAAATCGATCGGGGACTTCCCCCTCTAAAGTTCTTTACAGTAAACCCCCAGCACTCGCGGAAGAAAGCCTGGCCTTCTTCCCCCGGCACACAAAGCCATCTAGGGTCTGGCCTTGCTCTACCTTTTCGGCCGTATGTGCTGCCGTTTGAAGCACCAACCACCCGTCTCACATGGGTTTTTCGCCCTTCTCGATTCCACGCGTCCTTCAAGATCATGCCCGGCCTTCATTTTCTGAAAGCCTTCCCGTTGTGCCTGTCTGCCCTCAGCCCCGCCATGCACCCTGCTCTGGGTGTCCCCCCAGCTCATGTGTGTGTCTGTCTCCAGTAGCACTGGTCGCAAGTACGGTGGCTGTTTATCTGCCTCTGCTGATAAAAAGCAAACTCCTCAAGGGCAGGAACTACGCCTTTTACCTTCTGTATCCAGGGCACCTTGTGGAAATATTCAGGTTGGGTCGCTTATTCAGAAATACCCAGGGAAGTCTTGACTGGGACACGTTCAACCTTTGGAAGAAAGTCCCCAAAAGATGTTCTGTTTTTTTTTAATTTGGCAAGTGGTTTATTTCCTGGAAGATATAAATTCAAATTCTGTGTTTTTTTTAAAAACTATATATACTTTTAAAAAGCCCAAAAGGCTGTTTTAGAAGCCAGTTTGCCTGGATCTGTCTCACAGCCTCGGGTTCATGCCAGCTGTAGCACTGTGGTGTTGCAAGGTCTTGTGCCTTCTCTAAGATGTCCAGAAAATTCTCTGAGTAGGCTATTTGCAAGAAAAATGTACAAGTAAAGACAGAGTATGATGTTGCAGCCTCCTTGTCAATGTGGTGGAAAGAAGAGCAGTGACCCCCATAGAAGGTTCGAGAAAGACGCGTCTGCCAGGAGGCGGCTCTTTTGCCTGGGAAGCCCTAGTGATTGTCAGCCTTCCAGAGAGGATGACTCTGTCGGGGCGGGTACGATTATGTCGTACTCCTAGAATAGGGTAGCAAAAGTCCCTCTGTTGAACAAAAGTCACTGTGCTGAGATGAAGGGCTCTGCTGACACAGGACAGAATGTTCCAGCACAGGGACAGCCATGTTGGGTCACCGGTGATGAAAGGGAGGGGGTGCTTCCGTTCTCGCCTACGACACCAGGGAAAAGGTCACCGTGACAGCTGCCTTACGGGGTCTGACGTCCCACACCTGCAGCTTTCATTGCCAACAAGCAGTCTGAAGATTTTTTCCGCTGTGCTAACCAAGAAGGTCCAAGGCGATCTGGCCAGGGACAGAAGACTGCCCCTGCGACACGGGCTGCCCTGCTGAGGGGACGCCAGCTGTTGCCACCTCGTCCGTGCCCAACAGGCACCGGGCATGATTCACTGGGCCTATTTGAGGTAGGTGACCTGAGCCCGTGTTTCACAAGGCCCTTTTATGGACAGCTTTCCTCACCGACACCTCTTCCTGTAGTTGCAGCCTGCCAAGTCAAAGCCACGCCTTCTGCTGGGATTTCCACGGGGAAGAGTTCCCCCTCTCCCTTTGCTGTCCCTTCGGTCTCCCAGCCCCTGTGGCTTTGACTGGTTTTTATAAACACCGAGCCAACAGCTTGCAAGGTCAAGAGCTTGCAAGAACTCCAAGGGCAATGCCTGCAGAATCCGTCAGCACCTGCGTATGGCTCTTGGAGGAAACGTGAGGCCCTGAGGCCGTCAGCCGGCTGAGTGGAGACAGAGTGCGTCACGCCGGGACTGGAGCCTGCACTTTCTTGGTTTTAGCACCGAAAGTCACACATCCTGGGACTCGGGTCAGCCTTTAGGTGCATGCAGAGAATTGGTCTTCCCGCTCCCAAGCACCCTGGGCCTTGGGCTACTTGCTTTGTCCCTAATATTTGTACCTGTCCTGAGCCGATGAGCCAACATTTACCTTATAGACACATTAATCCAGCTTAATGAACTGGATGCACTTCCCTTTTAATGGTGGCTTAGAGAAATTTCGGAGCCAAAGTTGTGACCGGTCCCTAACAAACATACAGGAGGTCATTGGATGCATTTTATGTGCTCATCGTTCTCCTGCCCACCCCCTCTCCTTAGTTTCGGTTTGCCTTATTTTAATACTTATTGTGAAATGCACCGTCTCCTGCTTTATAGCGTGCAGCTTGGTAACCATTTTAAATCCTTTTTGAAAAAACTCCGCATTGTTGGGCCCCTCATAAACTTCTTGTAGGAGGTATTTCCTAACTGCTCCAGACCCTTATTTTTTTTTTAAGTTTATTTATTTATTTAGCGAGAGAGAGAGTGTGTGAGCATGAGCAGGGGAGGGGCAGAGAGAGAGGAGAGAGAGAGAGAATCCCAAGCAGATTCCGGGCTGTCAGCACAGAGCGCCATGCAGGGCTCGGGATCACGAACAGTGAGATCACGACCTGAGCTGAAATCGAAGAGTCGGATGCTTAACAGACTGAGCCACCCAGGCGCCCCTGCTCCAGATCCTTCCTGAATGCCCCTGGCTGTGGCCGGGATGTGCAGTCATGATAAAAGAGACCCGATTTGGCACATGGAGAAGAACCACTCTCGTCTTTAGCGTGTGTTGCTATATACAGGGGTATTTTCAAAAACACTGGAAAAGTGCATATGTCTGAGCTTAAGAAAAAAAACACCGAGCCCTCATATCGTGCTCTTATTCTGAACGTGCTTAACAATTCATTCTGTCACAGTGTAAGGAGGAGTGTCACTCCAGCTGCTGCCCCAGACTATCCCTACTGGGTCTTCTGGGCACTGATTTCTCTCCAGTTGGTAGGCAATGGCTTTTCATGCACAGGAAATTCCAAGTGGAGAACCAGCTGTGTAGGTTTTCTGGATTGGGCCAAATGAAACCAGCCACAGGCAGGCTCTGTGCAAACAAGGCTGGGCCTGCATAGCGGCTACTGTTCGCCTGGCGTGGATGAGGTGTGAAGAAATAGGACGTCCACAAGCCACCCGACGGATTCTAGAATGGGAGCCTGCAATTCGATGCAGCTCTTTATCCTTTTTCTGCCCTGGGCTGTTTTGATTCTCAGTCTGAAAGGTGCTCCTGAGCTAATTAACTTCTTCCTCCGGCCCCGGTACAGGAATCCAGACACGCTTTGGTGAAGCAATTCGGACATTTCTCCTATAGTAGGATTTGGACACGGGGATCAGCGAATCTTGGAAAAACCACTTCGCAAATGTAGCCAGGACGGTTTGCTAAAATCATTCCGTTTTTCGCTTACCTTTGCAGACTTTCACTTCCCGACTCAGCCACGTTCAAATAACAAATTCATCGTTAGGTCTGAAAACACGTGGATGGCAGCCACGGCCCATTGTTATCTGAAATGTCCAAATGGTCCACGGAAAAACTGAGGCTTGTTTGACTGATTTCTCTGACTTCCCAGACAGATTGTGATTCATTGGAAAAATGTTCCCTGTGGCTTTTAGAACATTTCAAGCAACATACATGCTGAAGAGGCCTCTGGGTACGAAGACTAGTTTCTAAAGGACACATAATAAGTGTTGTTGCTGAGCAAAAGTTTCTTTTTGAAATCTGAAACCCCAACAAGCTCCAGGTCCAAGCTGAGCAAAGAACCTTAGCTGATTTCACCCAAATCTATCCTAGGCCTTTGACCTTTATTAGAAACCATGCTATTAAGCCTTTGCTCCACTCACAAAATGCACTTTTGTTTCGCCCTGAAACATTGTGGTTGTACAGTAAAAACTTGGCAAAGGCATCAAGGTTTGTGTCCAGTTTGGGATAAACGTACTGGATGTGATACATTCAACATGATTTGTGGTTTCTGTTTCTTGAGAAAGTCCTGTGACACCACCTGGAAGGCTCACCAAGCCATTATGCAGAGCAGCCGAGCCAAACCAAAATCCCTCTTAGGGTTTGAGGATCCACACTCCTGGTGTCTCGGGGCCTGTCTATGATATACAGGTGCAAACCCTAGAATCCATTCCAATGCCCTATTGGATGTAAACCACTCAATCCAAACGATGGGCCATGGTCTTCCCCAACAGTGGTCCGGGGCGTTTTGTGAGTCTTCTCCAGTGGAATGATGGTACCTGGGAAGTCATCTTAACCCCATGGGGGAAAGGCCAGAGAAGAGACACTCCATGTAATATACAGATATCCTGGCCATTGATGGTGGGCAGGAATGTTCTCTCCAAGTTCAGAGCTTTTGCTTTTAAGAGAGATAAAAAATTAGGTGTATTGGGGTAGGACGTGGCACTACACACACACACACACACACACACACACACACACACACACACACATATATATATATATATATATATATATATATATATATATATACTTTCTTGGGAGGCTGGGTAGAGGGAAAGGGAGAATTTCCCATGGACAAGTGCCCAGAATCATTCTTCTAGATATGGAGCCATGAGGAGGGGGATTGAGCAGCTGGAAGGGGAGAACAATTTGAGAACTGGCTAGAAGCCACTGCCCACTTCCAAGGCAAAGTCAAATCATAAGGGCTCAGGATTGTTGAAAGCTCTGTACAAGATTGGTTTCAATGGTGACATTTCGCTACATCTTCATACTCCATGGAAAAGCCTTAGCACCTCCCCTGTTTCTTTCCAGTTCACCTCTAGGCTATGACATTGTTACACATTTCATCCCTGAAGGGTTACAAGGTATCATGATTCCCAAGTAAACCAAGGCTCTGTGGATTTTGTTTGCTTGTTTTCTGGAGTATAGATAGAACTCTATTCTGGGAGGCTTTATGCTCTGTGCAATTTTGTCAGCATCTGTCCTGCTTGGTATACAGTGTGATCTCCTTTCCTTTTCCTTTTCCTCCTAGAAGCATGAACCAAAAGCCATCCCTTACTGAGTACTGTTAGCAGGTGAATATACTGAAAGGTGATGAATATAAAGAAGCTCGGCTTCTAGCCCAGGTAGTATTCTAAAAGGATGACATTCAAAATGCTGAGGGATTAGTAGTACTGTGAGGGATTTTCCGACCCCTGAAGTTTCACCCAGTCACACACACACACACACACACACACACACACACACACACACACAGGAATACTATTCAGACATTAAAAAATGAGAAAATCCTACCATGTAATAACATGGATGGACATTGGAGGCATTATGCTGTAAGTGAAGTAAGTCAGAGAAAGACAAATACCGTATGATCTCACTTATGTGAGGAATCTAAAACAAACTCACAGAAAATGAGATCAGACTCATGGTTATCGGGGGCCGAGGGTGGGGCAGGGGGAATTGGAGGAAATGGTCCAAAGGTAGACACTTCCAATTATAAGTAAGCACTGGGGACAGAATGTACACCCTGATGTCTACAGCTACAGCTACTGCGTGATATTGAAGTTGTTAAGAGGGGTGACGCCAAGAGTTCTCATCCCAAGGAAGATTTCGCTTTCCTTTTTTCTTTCCCTTCCTTGTATTGTGTCTACATGAGAAGAAGTGTGTTAGCTGAGCTTGTTATGGTGATCATTTCACAGTGTGTATAAGTCAAACCTTCACGCTGCACAGCTTACATTTATACAGTGATGTATGTCAGTTACTCCTCAATGAAACTGGGGGAGAAAACAAGAAAGATTTGCCTCCCACAGCCCTTTGTTTAGAGGGTACCAGTCTGGCTGCGGTTCCACTTGCCAGCCGTGTAAATGCCGGGAGCAGATCAGAGTGGAGTCTAGACGAAGCTGAGTCACATGCCCTGGGTGGGTGTGGACAAGTCCCACAGCTGTTGCAGCTCAAGTAACAAACAGAGCACTGTTGGAGGGCCAGTGGGCAGCCTTGGCCTTGGGCTCTGTCATTTGAGCCTCCTTGTCTCTCCTCCCTTTGATAGGAGCCCAGGAATGAGGCGTAGAGGCCAAGAGGAAACCACAGCCTCCAGATTCCTTTTTTTTACGAACCATTGTCCATTTTATTTAAAACACAAGCAGGACATGCTCAGGGCATCCAGCCCTGGTCTAACATTACAATACACACAGCTATGTGCTAACAGTCCATCAATTTCCAAAAAAAACAGGTGTTAGTATAAAATTTGCCACGACTCCTTTCTGGTTAACTAAGATCATCATAAATATATATTTTTTTAATTTTTACATGTGTTTATTTGTTTACTTTTTGAGAGAGACAGAGAGAGAAAGAGAGCAAGCCGGGGAGGGGTAGAGAGAGGGAAAGAGAGGGAACCCCAAGCAGGCTCCACACTGTCAGTGGAGGGTCCAAGCCAGGCTTGAATTCACAAAACTGAGATTATGACCTGACAAGAGTCAGACATTTAACCGACCGAGCCACCCGGGTGCCCTAGTCAGTTGTTTTTTTTTTTTTTTAATGTTTATTTATTTTTGAGAGAGAGAGAGACAGAGTGCAACAGGGGAGGGGCAGAGAGAGGGAGATAGAATCTGAAGCAGGCTCCAGGCTCTGAGCTCTAAACTGTCAGCACAGATCCTGATACGGGGCTCGAACCCATGAGCTGTGAGATCATAACCTGAGCCAAAGTCGCATGCTCAACCGACTGACCACACAGGCGCCCCTTGAATTTATGAACCGTGAGATTATGACCTGAGCTGAAACAAGAGTCGGACATTTAACCCAACGAGCCACCCAGGTGCCCTGGTAAGTATTTTTAAAGGGGACAGCCAAATGCCTGTCTGGTCTGTCCAAAATAGGTGTAGGTGATATCCAGTGATATAATATATAAATATATTGTGTGTATATAAATACATACACATATTTATGTATTTATATTTATTTATATATATTCAATTGTAGTTGAATTAAGCAGAGCCCAATTAAGGTTGCCACCCTCACCTCAGGCTGCCTGAATCCTAAGAGATCAAAAAGTTGGGGGAAGCAAGCAGAACTGAGGAGTTCATCTTGCTTTGGAAAGGCACATGCAATGCGGTAAAGTTGAAGACTGTGCAAGACTACGTGTTAATTTGATACAAAATCCTGGGAGTTCTTCTTTTTAAATTTTTTTTTAATGTTTGTTTATTTTTGAGAGACAGAGGCAGAATGCAAGTGGGTTTGGTCAGAGAGAGAGGGAGGCACAGAATCTGAAGCAGGGTCCAGGCTCTGAGCTGTCAGCACAGAGCCCGATGCGGGGTTCGAACTCATGAGCTGTGAGATCATGGCCTGAGCTGAAGTCAGACACTCAACCAACCGAGCCACCGAGGCACCCTCACCTTGCACATTTTTGAGGTGACATCTACATTTTTTTCTTCATTAAGTTTAAATAGCTACAACAGATAGAATTTCCAGCACAACACAAATGTTGGCATTTTAAAACAAAAGGGCTCCATCACTCTTTCAAAAATATCTAATGGAAAGTAGACACTATAGTGATTTCATGTTCAATATCATCCACTTTAAAAGACATAAAAAATAAAATAAAAATACATATATATTCTCTTCTTTAGCTGTTGGAAATCTGTTATCTTTAAATCCTCCTCCACATAGGATTTTATTCCAAAAATATATATTTTTTAGTATTGAAAATCTTTCATTGATTGCCCGTCATCCTTCTTTGCCAAAGAAAATGTGGGAGAATGGAAATTAAAAAGTCAT
Source organism: Acinonyx jubatus (assembly GCF_027475565.1). Taxonomy (NCBI): domain Eukaryota; kingdom Metazoa; phylum Chordata; class Mammalia; order Carnivora; family Felidae; genus Acinonyx; species Acinonyx jubatus. The sequence goes on along the minus strand of NC_069387.1, from coordinate 26,997,778 downwards.
TTTCTTCCAGACTTAGTTATTTTAATATTAGTCCACATTTCATCAAAATAGTTACTTCGCAATAAATTGTGATGAAAACAATTACTAAATATAAAAAAAATTTGTTGGAAATGTGTCTTTTAATGAGATAGTTAAGGATATCATGATGCCTTGATAAAGGGACGCCTTGCTGATGCCAGTATTTCTAACGATCCCGTTTTTGGTACCCTGGTGTGGTAGATGGACCCTAGATGGTCTCCACTTATAGCCACCTCTTGGGGTCCACAAGCGGGGTAATCCCTTCCCTGAAGGTGAGAAGAATCTGACTTACTTCTAACCCGCAAACATGGCAAGGGTCAATAGGATGTCACTTTTGTGATTGTTACATGAGCTTGTAACTTCCGTCTTCCTAGCCAGCTCTCTTGCCTCTCTCCCTTGCTGGCTTTGGTGATGTAAGCCACCATGTGAAGAAGCCCACGTGGGCAGGAACTCGGAGCCTCTGGCAGCTGACCGCCAGCTGGGAGCTGAGGCCCTCATTCCGACGGCCGACAAGGAACCAAATCCTGACCAACACCACATGTGCTTGGAAGCAAATCCTTCCCCAGTTGAGCCTCAGATGAGACCCTAACCTCAAAAGACCCTTTGAGTACAGTCTTATGAGAGACTGAGAAGCAGAGGACCGAGCCAAGCCACACCTGGACTCCTCACTCACAGAGACGATGAAATCATAAATGTGTGTTATGTTAAGCCACTAAGTTTGGGGTAATTTCTTATGCAGCGCTGAATGAAAACTACACCCCAGATTAGCACTGTAGTAATCGTTGAGATGAGGGAAGGACATGGCTGCCTCTTAGAAAGTGGTAGAAGGGTGTTTGTGACAGGGAGGTGGAAGATAGAACTGGCCTGATATTGCCACCAAGAGACTGTTGTCTTGCAAAGATTTGATTTTATTTTATTTTATTTTATTTTATTTTATTTTATTTTATTTTGTTTTGTTTTGTTTTATTTTATTTTATTCTAGTCTATTCTTTTCTATTCTGTTCTATTTTATTTTTCATACTCTGAAAGGTAGAGTGTTTTTTGGTGTTTAATTCTTTTTATTTAAATTTTAGTTGGTTAACATACGTGCAAAATTGGTTTCAGGAGTAGAATTCAGTGATTCACCGCTCAGATACAACACCCAGCACTCACAGCAACAAGTGCAAATATTTTAGAAAGGAGTACATTTGGAGGTTGAGAATCTGGAAAATGGATTCCCTTAAATGTATAGTGTCCACAAAGGCCTTGGAAAATCTCTGCATCCCCAGAGGTTGGTGGTTGGCTTAGTTTGAATTGGATTGTACAGTTTGAGCCATTGTGCAATATTGTGATTATAAGAAAAAAATATACATAATCATTTAGGTATTTAGATCATTTGATCATTTAGATACCAAATAGATACTTCTCAATATACTGGGGCTTTGGTCTTTGTCCATGATTCCTGACTCACAGGAATTGGAATTTCCTAAGTGATGAGAGTTTAAAGCTATCTATTTTGTTATGCTAATGAGATGACTTTTGGAAAGTACCTAAGGATGGGGCTGGTTGCCTGTGGAGCCAACCAGGGGATTAGAAGGTTGGATCTGTCAGTCCCACCCCACGCCATCTAGAAAGGAGTGAGAGGCAGGAGAATGGCCAGTGATTTAACCAATCATGTCTGTGTCATCAAGCTTCCTTAACACAGAAGGAGAGGGTCCGAGAGTTTCTGGGTTGGTGAGCACAGGAGAAGCAGGGAGAATAGGGCAATCAGAGAGGGCATGGAAGCTATTCACCCCTCCCCGCCCCCGTACCCTGCCCTGAGCATCTCCTCTGTCTGGCTGTTCTTGAAGTCTATCCTTTTTATAATAAAGCTGTGATCTAGTAAGTAAAATGTTTCTCTGAGTTCTGTGAGTTGCTCTAGCAAATTCAGGGTACCTAAGCAGAAGTGATCTAGAACCGCTCCGGCAGAAGCCCACGTGGTAGCCTGGGCTTGCCCCTGGTGTCTGGGGTGCGGTGGGCAGTCTTGTAGGACCGAACCCTTACTCTGTGATAGCCGATGCGACCCCTGTGTAGAAAGCGTCAGAATCAAGTTCAATTGCAGGACGTCCAGCTGGTGTCAGAGAATTACTCCTTGGGGGCATGGGAGAAACCCTGCCTACACGTTGAAACTGGGTCCCAGAACCCCAAAGACACTTTTCAAAAGTGGAAAGTAGGGTGTCTTATGGTAGCTGCAGCCGCAGAAGTAATACGGCGTCTCCACTCTCCCATAGTAAGTTTCCTTCCTCATCTCTCTCTGCCTCTCCTTTCTCCGAGCTTCCAAGAAGGACTCACAGAATTCTCCAGTCACAGAGCCTGGTGGATCTTCCTGCTCGGGCCCCTCTCCTGCTGTCCTTGCCAGCTGCTGCTAAGATGGGAAATGAGCAGGTTTGGGGCATAAATATGGGCACGAACCTGGACATGATTACCTGGGCATGTTTAGTAAGAGGGAAAACACGTGCTTCAAATCGGAAACTTTTTTTTAAGTTTATTTATTTGTTTTGGTGGGTGGGGGGAGGGGTAGAGAGAGAGAGAGAGAGAGAAGGAGAGAGAGAGAGAATCCCAAGCAGGCTCAGCACCGTCAGCACAGAGCCCGACGCAGGGCTCAAACTCACGAACCGGGTGATCACGACCTGAGCCGAAACTGAGTCTGACACTTAAGTGACTGAGCCACCCGGGTGCCCCAGAAAACATTTCTTTTGAGCGCCCTGGGACTTCTGGGATGATCGTACTGAAGTTCCGCCCTGTGGATTTATTTCTCTTCGTCTTCCCCACAGCATGGCCCCTTGGTCTGTATCCGGAACCAAGAGCCTCCTCCCTCTTTCCTTCTTTGCCTGGCCCTCTTGTGCTGTCACATTCAGAGAAGGCAGATGCTGGTCACACAGCCAGTGCTCGGGTCGCTGGAGCCCCGGGCAGGTAAGGCCAGGCAGGGCTCTGACCCCCTCTGAGCTGCGGGACAACAGCCCATGGGCAGCCCACAGGGGGCCCAGCCCCCAGCCCCGGGAGGACGCCTCTTCTCTTCATGCTTGCCCAACAGGGCATCCCATCCGTTCTTACTTCATGTGAAACAGTTGCAAAGCCGGCTGGCAGTGTTTTCCCACCTTGTTGCTCCGCCTCAGCAACGGGTTTTGCAGGAGATGAACATGCCCAAGGAAGGAAGGTCTTTGAAAGGGGGAGAGGTCCGCAGAAGAATAAGCAAGTTGGATTGTACAACTCACGCAACCTGGGTGACATCAGAGTCCTTACTAGAAGCCCCCAGAGACATCTCTCCGAAGCACCACACTCAGAGAAGGGATTGAGAGGCTTGTTCCAACGAGGGCACGGAGAGGTGAGGGCTATCGCCCTGGAGTCGATGAAGACATTCACGAATATTTATAGAGCACCTATTATGTGCAAAGTGTTCTATCAGGCACCATAGGAGGAAAAAAGGAGATCAAGAAGACCAGTTCTGTGTGTGACAATATGCGTGTTGCCCCATCAGAGAGAATGCCATCATTTCGGGAATACGCCTTTTACTCAGCAAGCATACAGTTCCCCGTTCCGCTCCGGTGCCACAGCCCCCAGCTGCCCGTCACACGGTGCAAGGGCCGCCGCTCCCATCTCCACTCTCCCAGCCCCCTGCCCGCCCTCCAGTGCCTCTCGGCCGTGGGACTTCCCGTCCTCCCGTCCATTTCTCCCTTGCGACACTGGAAGGGGGCCCCGAATTTCAGATTCAGATCAGAATTCCACGTGTGTCACTTGTTGGCCGTGTGACCGCCGACAAAGTTCGTCATTAGTTCTCTGTCTGTTTCCCGGGTTGTCAGATGAGGGTCGTCCCAGGCAGCTCGCTGGGAGCATCACAAGCAGGGCTCACCGGCAGGGTGTCCCTCTTCCCCGCGCTCCAAAATCCCCGGGCGGACCAGGGTACTGTTCCCCCTTCCCAGCAGAGGTTTTGAGATACGGGAAGAATGCCCTATCGCATGAGGATTTAATGAGCAAAAGTACAGTCGTTATTTTTACATTTTGGATCTCGGTTTCATTCTCGCTCTGCCACGGTGATTAATGTCGTATCACATTTCCTCCCCCAGCCAGAGCCGCTTTTATTATGTCATCAATTATACACGGACGGATGTCTGTGTTCGTGGGCCCTTCCAGCTCTCTGGAAGAGGAGGCACCAGGTTCTCAGGCCGTGGCTGAGAACGTTATACGGGGACTGGGACGTATGCGGCTCGCTTGGCCGGACCTGTGAACGTTATAGATTTCCCGTCTCGTGTTCAGGACAGCCAAGCAAAGCCAGCTGCCTGGAGGTGAATTTGCCCTGAGAAAAAGGGACCCAGCCTCTGCAAGTTTTGTGAGAAAACTGACGTCTGGAGGATCAATACAAAAGGCAGCCACGGCGGGTTCACAACAGACCCAAGCCTGTAGCCCAGACTCATGGCCCACGTATGGCCTTGGTAACTCTGGCCGTATTGAAGACCAAGTCGTGCACAAAGTGAGGCTGGCACTGTCTGGAAATCATCGGTAAAACGGGACACTTGGTGCCAGGGAAGAATGTTTCTGTCACTCCCTGAAACTATTCACGGGAATGCCGTGGCTCCGACAGAACCCACAAACGCTCACGTCCTGAGCTAAGGGCTTCAGCTGGCTATATCAGTCCACGTTGCAAGGGACAAGAGAGAGAGAGGAGGGGGCACCTTTGTGACGACCAGGGACTGACTGCTCTTCTGAGAGATCAAAGACCTTTGAAGGCATTCATTTATTTTGCTGTGAGTGGAGACCCGCTCCCTCAGTAGGCGTTTGAGGGACTGTTCTGGAACACAGCCTTGCCTATGGGGGTGTTAAACTATTCTAGGACGTGTCTAGTCTAACATATGTCAGAGGAATCGAGCCCAGTGGGGTGCTGACTGCCTTGGAGTGGCTGCCAGTCCTGGGCAGGCATCCCGGGATCGGAATTCCTAGGGGTGGGTCTAACCAGATTGCTTCTTCCTTTCCCCACTCTGCACTAATTATTTGAAAAACACAAGGCAAGACTCGAAAAGTTTGATTACGATTCAGACCAAACAATGCCAGAGATGCCACGAGGCGGTGGGCCACAGACCCCGGGTAGGGGACAGGCCGTGGGTGCCTGGAGATTTGAGGGCTGGGGGGGGGGGTACTGTGGGGTCAGCGGTCAGTGGGGCCCCAGGGGTCCAAGAACAGTTGACATGGCCAGGTCTGGGCCCCAGAGAGTCAGACGGGCTTCTAGGGAATCATTTGGCCACCAAGAATCCTAGCCGGAACCCCAAGGATTTCAGCCCCAGACGGAGGAGAAGCCCGGGCTACCGGAAAGACGGTGACCTATCCCACTTCCTTCTGGACTAGTCCCTTCGCCCAGGCAGGGCCGTCAGACCACTCCGTGGACTCCCTTCATCACGGCTGAGGGGCAAAACCAGGCTAACCTGAATGTCATGCTCTGGCTTGAGCGATAGCCCCACAGCCTGTGGCAGGTGCGAGGGACGTTCCCAGTGGTGGGTCTAAGGGTTGGTGAGCAGACTCTGTGCTTCCGAGCTCCCGCTGATGGCCCCTCACCAACTCCATCAGGCTCCCTGGTTCTGTGCCCAGCCCCGGCCGTCAGCACACCGATCAGCACTGGTTCTTCCCCGGGAGGCCAGGAGCTTCTGCTGCCAGTGACCCTGAGCAGACGAAAACACGTGAGATGTTGGGAACACCTGCAGAGGGGTGGCAGAGGTGGCCGAAGCAGTGTGCCATGTCTTGCTGGAGTATAGGCTCCCCGGAGAAATCCCTTGAAGGGGGAGCTGTTTCGAGCACGGGTACAAAATAATCACGGGGGTAGATCTAGAGAATAAAAGACTTCCTTCTCGTCCTCTTCCTCAAGTGGAATCCATTTGCCTGTTTGTTTATAAACCCATTCTGATGCGCACGCACAGATTTCTTCCCAGCGTGCGTGGAACTTTGTTGGCCGCGTGAATATTCTAGTACGTCCTACTGGCGTCTGTAAGCATTGCGATAAATTAGACATTTGAAGTCTACATATCTCTGAAAATAATTACTCGAGTTTTGGCCCACAGAGAGGTATCCCCAAGAGAGGCATCCATTTCTTTTGCTGGAGAAAAGGCCAACGGTTCTATACAAAAACAGTGCTCACTCCACGGAGAGGTGGACGTCGGAGGCTACATGAGAGACAATGCAGAACTTTTCCCATGCAGCTGAATTGAAAGACTAGACAAGTGTTTTGAACAGCTCATATGTCAGAGAGACATGTGCAGTCTCCATTTATTAAAATAATAGTGGTATCACGGCACACTGATGTGGTGCTTTTATCTTCAAAGTAACGTGTGAGTGTTCATGAATGGACTTGGGACAAGAGGTCAGAAATTGGCAGGAGATCCCGGTTCTGTGATTGGGAGGAGAATGCATGGGACAGAGATCAAAGAAGTACCCCTCCACCGCCCCCCACCCCCCCACCCAGGCTTTGTTGTGTGTCCTTTCGGAGCCTAAAAGGAAGCGGGTGATTTGGTCCCCGGAGAGGGAGAAGTTTCTTCTGGACAGTGGAAGCTGACAATTCAATGGCAGGGAAAACGATCGTATCTGTTTTCACCAAATCCTATTCCCCTGGCCCTGTCTGGTCGCGGTCCTAGAACCAGGGCGAGCCAGGAGATACATTCCACATCAGGGTCCCAAGGACCACCTCACACCCAAATAAGAAGTTTCAGGCCCTAACACGGCCTGTACATCATTCTAGTCTTTTGAGGCCAGGATGACCCCGCAGCCTAAATCTGATGTCATAATAGTGATACTGTTACTGAGTGTGTATAATGAACTAGGCCTGTGTCACTCTTTCTTTGGATTGTACCATGGAATCCGCACAACTACTCTTTGAGGTAGGCGCTCTGATTTCCCCCGTGTTAGAGATGGAGACAGAGAAACATAGTGTGGTTCTGAAGCTTTCGCGAGATCGACACATATAGGCAGTGGAGTGGAGGTTCGTACTCAGGAAGTTGGCCTCTGCGTCTCATGCCTTCAACCCTACGTTGCCTCCACACTGCAGAGAAAGAAGTAAAAGTAATTTCTTTTAATTTTTTTTTTTTTTTTGAGAGACAGGGCAGAAGCAGGAGAGGGGCAGAGAGAGAGAGAAGGAGACACAGAATCGATAGCAGGCTCCAGGCTCCGAGCTGTCAGCACAGATCCCGGCACGGGGCTCGAACCCATGAACCGCGAGATCACGACCGGAGCCGAACTCAGACGCTTAACTGACTGAGCCACCCAGGCACCCCAGGAGTAAAAAAAAAAAATAGGTATATATTCTGTATACAACAAGCTTCTGTGAGGACCTCAACTGTGGGCTTGTGCTCAGTTGGTCCACCATCCAGTGGGCGTTTCACACTGTTGTCAAGAAGGGCAAAAAGCCAGGTGGCTTTTCGGCCCACTCCGTGTTCCCGGATCACTGAGAAGTGAGCGGCAGACTTTGATCTTAACCGGCTAGGTTAGGAAACAACAAGAAGAAAACTTCTAACTGGACTATAGCAACGTGTCTTTGCAGACACCATCTGTTTTGACCCAGATGTCTACTTCCCAGTCCCGAGCAGGCCACTGCTCCTTTGCTCTTTGGGGCAAAGAGCTTGCTCCCTTGGTCTGAAATGTATAGCTATTCCCTTCTTTCTATGTACATCTGTCACTTTCCCATCTCTCTCTGGGCTGACCGACACTCTCAGCTTCTCGGTTACCCCGCATCCTTGTGGTTCCTTCCTTTCTATTAAGCTAGCCTAATGATGGTGCCTTGGGTAAGGGGACCAATGCCCTCAGACACCTCATGCCTTGATTGGCTTCCGTGTGCCTTAGTGAAGTCTGTGGAGCACCCACTCTGTGCCAGGCTCTTTGCTAGGTGCTGGGGACACGGCTTGAATAAGACAGTCACTGTCCTTGCCCTCATGGAGCTGATGGTCTACTCATCCCTGGAAATGAGCACCTCAAACGAAAGCCCTGGGGAGCCGAGTAAGCAAACTGGCACGGGCTCCCCACCTCACTCGGGAGTCAGGAAAGGCTCCCTCGAGAACGTGGTATTTGAGATGGGTGCTGGGGACTCACCAAGAGGAAAGAGGGTGGAGGTGGGGAGGGGTCCAGGAAGAGGAAACTGCTGTGGGAAGGCCTGAGGTGGCAAAGAGCCGGTGAGGCGAGGGGCTTTAAAAAGGCCAGTGTGGCCAGAACCCAGAGAGTGAGGAGGCAGCAAGAGACAGGGAAAGGGGTTACATCCCAAGTTACGGGTCGTCAAAGAGGATACGATCTGATTTACATTTCTTTAAGTTTATTTATTTATTTTGAGAGACAGAGAGTGAGCACGTGTGGGCACCCACACATGCAAGTGGGGAAGGGGCAGAGAGAGCAAATCCCAAGCGGGCTTCGTGCCGTCAGCACAGCGCCCAACACCGGGCTTGATCTCATGAATCGTGAGATCGTGACCTGCGCCCAAATCAAGAGTCGGACGCCTAACTGACTGAGGCATCCCAGTGCCCTTCATTTACATTTTTAGAAGATCGCTCTGGCTCCTGTGCAGAAAGGGGTTGCCCAGGGCAGGACTGGAGGAAGGGATGACCCGTTAGGACACCATTCTAACAGTCCAGGTGAGAGAATGGGCTTGGATTAGGGGTGTCAGACGAGACAGAGGGGACTGGCTTGGCTGGATGTAAGTTTCTGCAGGCCCGAGGAAGAGGCTTCGCATACATGCTCCGTCAATAGTAAGTGTTCTACAAAGGTCAACGCTTGTCATTCTTGGTGTGGTCCATGTATTTTGTTTGGAGGTGCATAAATAAATTAACACAGCATCATTAAGTAGTGGGAAACAGCATTCGAGACCGAGAGCTGGCAAAACACAGCTCACCTGTGAGTCCAAACTGGCCCACTGCCTGCTTTTGTGAACAAAGCTCTGTTGGAACACAGCCACATCCACTTATTTCCACATTGTTTATGGAACTTACCTCTCCTTTGCCGAGTGAGTTGAGTAGTCATAACTAAGATTATGGCTTGCAAAGCTGAAAATACCTATTATTTTACAGAAGAGTATGCTAATCCCCATTCGAGATCCTGATGCTTCCTGTGATGAAAGCTGAATTTCCTGACTTTTTTTTTTTTCTCTCTGGCTTTGCGAGTCCTGAGAGCGTTAGGGCTCCTCTGTCATTTCTGCCTTCAAGGTAAAGGCAATTGCCAATCTTCCTAGACAAAAGAAGTGCTGTGGATAGATGGGTACCGCCTGTTATATTCTATGCATTCTTGTGCTATAGGACAGACACAAATAGAACAGGAAGGCCACTGGCCCGGGTATTTTATCTTAGATTGATACTCTGGGTGAGTTACACGTAGGGCACTTTGACCAGATCCTACAAAGTCTCGGTGGCAATTTAGAGAGGGTGCTCTCAGAAGCTCCCGGCTGCCCGACAGGTGGCAAGCGGAGACATACACCTGTGTCTGTGTCTGTTGAGGTGTCTTAACATCTCTGCTCCTATCCACAGCAGGCTGAATAGGTCAGGCTTGAAAGCATTTTTCAAAATAAAATTGCGAGATTGGCAGCTACCGAGGAATTTTAAAATGCTTATGTCTGAGGAGGCTTAAGAAAAAGCTGCATCCAATCTCATAGTTATTTTCGTGGATTTCCAAGAAGTGGCAATCATCAACACCTATCGGTAATGGGTAACCTTGAGGGATGGAATCCTCAGCTTTCTGTGACAATAGGTAGGTCACCTGTCAAGATCACAGGGCTTGGCATGGACGGTCTGGGCTTCACCCAGCTGTGTGACTTTAGAAAACCATCTGATTCCTCCAAAATCATTTCACAAATGAGGAAAATAACAACACTAACCTCATAGGGTTTTTCCAACACATATTTATTGAAGATCTACTATACCAGGACGGTCCTTGTTTTGAAGAATACAGTGGAATAATCAGACGGCGTCCACACTTCCAGAGCTTCCAGAGCAAGAGAAGCCATGAGACGTGTCCAGCAGATGCAAAGCTCTTCATGAATTCAACTCGTACTGTCCAAAAAACTTAACCCATTTCGCCAAATGGTTACCTCGGACCTTCTTCAGTAACCCACGTTTTCAGGCTTGTGGCTGTCTGAGAATTGTACACAAACAAAGTTAGACCGTGGTCAGGAGCACATGTCTCAAATGCAAAGTTTCAAGGGGCACCAAAAATTTCTAATCAATTCAACATCCATAAAAAAAAGAAAACATAATGCAGAGGAATCCGTGATGGACAAAGTGTCACAACTTTATTTATTTATGTATTTTAAATATAGAGTGTGAGTGGGGGAGGGGCATAGAGAGGGGGAGAGAGAATCTTAATCAGGCTGCACCCTCAGCAAGGAGCCTCACATGAGGCTCGATCCCACGACCCTGGGACCAGGACCTGAGCTGAAATCAAGGAGTTAGACGCTCAACCAACTGAGCCATCCAAGCGCCACAAAAATGTCACCACTTTAAACAAAAATGGAATCATCTCTACTGAATTTCTGGTTTGCCTCAGGGGCCAAGATAGCTTCACACAGAGCGGCACGAACTTAGAGCCTCAAATCCAAGTTCACTCGCCCTGCCCTGGGGTGTACCTCACACTGTTCCAGGGCAGACACGTTTCCTCTCTTCTCTCTGAAGCGTAACTACTAGCAAAAACTCCCAATTGTTAAGCATATGTTCAGAAAGTCCTTTTCCTCTCCTTCAGACACTTCGGAAATGGAGTCTTTGCTGTTTTATTTTATTTTGTTTTGTTTTGTCCTGTTGATGTAAACCAGAGAGCTTCCCATTGTTATTGGCAGCGCCTGAGAAAGTAAAAACACATAAATAATTAAAATGGCACCCAGTCAATTTAGACATGCAGCCTTGGAGGCCTGTGGGCTTGGGAGAGAAGAGTCAGACCTCGTCAGCCAGGCCGACACAGCCCAGAATTCAGAGTTAAAATGATTTGTGTCACATGAGGATATATATTCATATGGAAGTTTGAACAAAGTAAGTAGTGTGTGTGTGTGTGTGTGTGTGTGTGTGTGTGTGTATGTGGGAGAGAGAGAGAGAGAGAGAGAGATGGGGAGGGAGAGAGAGACAGAGACAGAGAGAGAGAAAGAGAAGAAAACCCTCCCAGGAACATAGCAGATCCCGTGAAGTCATCTGGCCCAACATTAATGCGGTGCAGATGTGGTGGTTCAAAGCCAGAGAGCCTCTCAGCCCCTCCCCAATGCCCCGATGACAGTGAGCAGCCTCCATATTGTTGTTGGCATTGCTAACAGCGGCAGACGCTGCCCAGCTTCATATTTAACGCAGCCTGCAGGCCCGATTCATTAGAAGGAGATTTATGGGCGTTACAGCGTTTTGCTCCAGATTCTGTCTCCGGGAGGAGAGCCTTCTGTGCTCCAGGCAGGAGGAAAGGAGGCATTCGATTCATCAAGTCCAAGTTGAGCTACATGATCATGAAGAACATTCAAGCAGGTGAGGGTGCAGCCTAAGAAACTCGTGGCTCATTGGTTTTCCCATTTGTAAAGCACACCTGAGAAATCGGTAGATGGCCTGGGTGAATTCTTTCCCTTGGCGGAATTATACGTCCGTTAGTAGTCAACAGCCACCTGCGGCTTACTGTGCAGGAAGCTTGGAGGGAAAGGGGTAAACGACGTTGATTCCTGCCTGCAAGGGGCTAACAGCATAGTTGCCTGATTGTGAAACGATGACACTTCTTGGGGGAAATGGTTTGCGGAATCCATTTTAGGAATCGGCACCACCCCTTGCACACGCTCGACCATCAGTTGGCACACGGGACTGGGGGTGGAAGGAACACAGCCCGGTCCTGCCACCCACCGTCTCTGTGACCGTCCCATGGCCCCTGAGGGGCAGCAGCAGCAGCATCACCATCCCCCAGTAGCTTGTGAGAAAGGCACATGCTCAGGCCTATGCAGACCTCATGAATCAGTGGTTTTGGGAGTGGGGTCCAGCACGCTGCTTTAACAAGCCTTCCAGGCAATCTGGAAACATGCTTAAGTGGAAGAATCATGGCCTTAAGCAAATCCCTCGATCTCTTTGGTCTTATTTTCCTCACCACCCCCCCCCCCCCCCCGCCCCGCAACACGGTAAAAATCGCATGTCGTTGTCCATCCACCCATTAAGTTGCGGGTATCGAATAAGCGAATCAAGGCACTTATAGATAGCAAGGAACATTAACGAATTATCAATAAATAACTAAGTATCACCAGTGCAGAGCCTAAGGCGTCTCTGGAGGAGATCAGCAACTTTTGGCAATGATTAGGGCTTTCCGTTTCAGGGATGGTCTCCATCATGGAGAAGGGCAAGAAGAAGTCTCCATACACGACCGTAGTTTAAGTCCCCACAGCCAAGATAAAACCGATCCCTCATCCTCAGCAGGGCTGCTGCCCTCATTCAGCATCTTCAGTGTCTGGAGAGGAAAGAGTCCGGATTTTCGGATGCATGGGCCCTGTGGGTGTGGGCGTGAGGCCAGGGTACTTCAGGCCAGACAGGTTGGATCCTTTTTGTCCAGAGTTCCTAAGCAGGAAGTGGTAGTAAACCCAAGAGGGAGACATTCAGGGGGATTTGGCAAAGTTATCCCATCACGTTGGAGGCAAATTCAATCCATCATGATGAACAGAAGAAAGAAATTTCTTTGTTTAGGACGTTGGGAGAAAGATTACGTTGGTAGTTTCCAGAAACCGTCTCTACTGTTCAGTGTTAAAAACAAAGACAATGCAAGATCCAAACAAACGATTCTTTTCGGATAGAAATTCCCAAACTGATCAAACAAGAACGTCTCTTGGTAATATCAGCTTCTCACCTGACAATGTTTTTACCTTTTTTTTAACTGTGGCACAATATGCATAACATAAAATTTACCACATTAGCCACTTAGGGTGCACTGCTCTGTGGCACCCTAAGTATGTTCACGCTGTTCTCCCACCATCCGTCTCAGGGCCCTTCATCTTCCCCAGCTGCAGCTCCATACCCGTTAGACACTAACTCCCCATTTTCCTTCCCCCCAGCCTCTGACGACCACCAGCCTACTTTCTGTCTCTAGGAGTTTGACCATTCTAGGTGGGTGCCTCATATAAGCGGAATCAGATAGTATTTGTCCTGACTTATTGTACTTGGCTTAACGTCTTCAAGGTTCATCCGTGCTGTGGCATACGTCGGAATTCCCTTCCTTTTGTAGGATGCATAACATTCCGCTGTAGGTATGGACCCCATTTTGTTGACCCATTCATCCACTGATGGGGAGCGTTTGGATTTTCGGTTGCTATTCACTAAACCACCTCAAAAGGTAGGGAATAAACAAGGCATCTGCAAAACACTCCGTCCCATGCTCAGAACCCAGTATGTGCTCCGCAGATAAGGATTAGCACTAGTTAGTATCTCTTGACTAAGAAATGCGTGTTCACCCACAGATGTGTGCCCCCCGCCCAGCCTAACTGCTCAGCCACTAGCAGGGCGGGGGCGGGGGGTTGGGTCACTGTCCCAGGCTCTTAGCAGGGGAGTTGATCCGATGGCCCCCATGCCCAGCTTGAGAAAGGGATGGAAAAAGTGACCTAAATGTTTGTCTGTAGAAAAACAAATATAATCAGGGTCATATGACTGGTGATGTTAACTTTTATGTTAAGAAGCTCCCACAACAACGTTTTGAAGCACCAGAAATAATGATGTCGTGGTGTAGACTTATCTGGCAAATGTTTATATATATATATATACACTGAGCCTGGATCCACTAACAGTGACTACAAGGATATTAGGGTTAAGGTTGATGATTCTATTCTTAAACTAGTGGTTTATTTAAGCAACAGCTACTGTCTTTATATGTGGTGAGTAAATGCTTTTAGGATATAAATGTTCAAAGTGCTGCATTTGGGAAGGACACAATTTGGTGTTGCTTTCTCATTTGTTCCAAAATCTGCCTTATTTTTTAACAAGTTTGTTTATTTATTTTGAAAGAGAGAGCAGGGGAGGAGCAGAGGGGGGCAGGGGGGAAGGGAGAGAATCCTAAGCAGGCTCCACACTGTCAGTGGAGAGCCTGACGCGGGGCTTGAACCCATGAACCGAGAGATGATGAGCTGAGCTGAAACCAAGAGTCAGACGCTTAACCAACAGAGCCACCTTACCTAAGGCTCTAATGAGGAGTGTAATTTTTGCTCAACCAAAAGGGAAGCACCGAGGAAACAGGGGTCCCTGCTGGACTGGCCATGACTGCGCACGAGTTAGAAGGTACGTGTCAACCAGTGGCAATTAGCAGCATTATCTATGGAACTGTGACACTAGTCTCTATGAAACCTCCCGGTGGCCTCCCTTGACAGGAAATGAGGAAGAGAGACGCCTGGCCGCTCCCATGGCGCCCAGCCCATCCCTCGGCAAAGACCAGCCTCTCTACCCTTTGGCTCGAGTTGCAGAGTGAGTCGGATGCAGGTGTTGTTTGTCGGGGTCTGCTTACTCAGCAGAACGAAAGGGGAGAAGAAAAGTTCAACTCCACGTGCGCAAGGGAATGGCTCCCTAGGGGAGAGAGGAAGGTCTGGCCAGCATTCGTGCTAGGTGGAATATTTCATTAATATGGCTAGCGAGGCAGTAAGAGGGTGATTAACCTAATGTTCACATCAAATTAGTAACCCAGGGGAACGGGGAGAGAGAGGAGAGCCCTCTCCATCTCTGACAGGATTCCCAAAAGAACGCGTAGAAGGCTCTTTCTCACTTCTCCCCCTAGAGATCATCTACGCACTACTCAAAATGCCTCTCAGTCTCTAGCTCCTGGGCCTGTCTGAACATCGAATCCTATTATCTTCCCTATTCCAAATCCATTTATTTAGGAGAACTCTGCTAACTCTGAGCTCTAGAATCTTGCTCATTGCATCGAAATTCTCTCTCTCTCTTTCTCTCTCTCTCTCTGAAGACAGCGTCTCTGGCCTGGGGACTAACAATGTGTGTGGTACATAGTGTGTAGTCGGTAGGTATTTGTTGAATGAGTGAACGATAAATCATTGTATCTATCCATCCACGAGACCACGTGGAGTTTCGGAACGACCTGGCCTGATTTAGACAGGTCCAGGGGCACATCTTCGCGGGAACCCTGAATGGCCAAAGTCAAGTGCCAGCAAGGACCCCTCCAGACCAGATAACGCCCAGCTTCCTTTCATCTGCCACTTTTCCAACAGAACTTCTCTTTGGACCAATGCTCTTCAACAGGAATACGATGCGAGACCCAAAAGCAAACCTCCTACGTCGTTTTGAACTTCCTGGTATCTACATTAAAAAAGTAAAAAGAAATGGGTAAACTCAAATGTATTTTCTTTGACCCTATGTTTCCAGAGTAGTATTTTAACATGTGATCGGATGAACATCGTAACCGAGAGACGTTCTATTCTTTTTTTTTTTTTTTTTTTTTTTTTTTTTTATACGAAGTCTTTGAAACCCAGTATGTATTTGTACTTGGAGCACATCTCCGTTGGGACCAGCCACACTGCCATAACCACATGTGGCCGGGTGCCACCCAGTTGTACAGGGGAACTGTGGAGCAGAATCTATAGCAACACTGATTAGCCTGCAGCTCCTGGCTGGTCAAAAGAACGTGAGCCACAGGACAGAAGACACCATCCATCCTGGAATGAGCAGTAGTTCGTCGGAAGAGCCTTTGGCCATGACGTGAGGTTCAGCTCAGGCCTGATGATAGATGAGGACAATCAGCACCAGAGGGAAGGAATTCTGGCCTTCTCTTCGTTCAGTCTAACAGATACTTATCACACATCTGCGCTCAGAGAAGCTTTTTTCCTGTTGGGTTTTTTTTTTTTTTTAATTCCTTACACATGCTGTATTCTGTACCCTGCTGACATAGAATCACGAGAAAATGACAGAAACCGAAGTATGGGGTAACTTGATAATGAATTTGATACTTTAAAAATACCAAAAATATCTGTTCCTCTCCCCATGTTTGTACATCATCTCCAACCATTATGGAAGCAGCGAATTTTAAATTACAGCAAAGAAGGACCAAAACTCAAAAGAAAGATTAGTTCAATTAAAAAAAAGGCAACGTATGAAAACTCTTGCTGTTTTTCTACTTGCCAACCTTCTTTCCTTCTTTTCTGTGAGATCCCATAAAACCCAGCATTTTCTTGGCAAATGTATTCTCATACTTAGGCCTCATACGCCTGTTTATATTTTCTTCCCGCGTGCTCCTGGGCTATCTTCATGTGGCTATACTGGCAGGCCGCAACACTTTGGCCATCCGTTCTCGAAGGGATTTCACTGCGATGAGTTGTTTAACGCGTGGTCTCCCTGCCCTGCCTGACACTTGACCAGGAACAACCAGACGGAAGGCAAGTGATCACAGTCAGGGCTTGCACAGCCCCGGGTTCTTTCTGGGAGGCCTCTGCAGCCTGGAAGAAATTCAGGGTGCCGGGGAGTTGGTAATCCTCGCCACCTCTCCACCAGCTCACAGTAGAAGCAAGCTTTCGACCAAATTTCACCGCACACGGTGACACTTATTAAACAAGTGTTTATTTGCAGCATGCAGGCCCCTAATGGCCTAGATAACTAATTTGGGAGCTTGATGAAGGCAGTTTGCTGCCTGTTTAGGTGTCCAATCCCCCCTTTGGTGAAAAGCTTGTTCTAGAGAAGAGCACATTCTGTAGGCAGAATCTGTGGGCATCAGACAACAAAAACGTCCTCAAAAAACTCCATCAGAAACAAGATCATTGGGGCCGAACCCCAGGACCATCCCTAAGGGTACGGGCCTCCCTTTTACAAGGGTGAGGAGTAGTTCCAAAATATTTTTTCCTATCCACATAGCTCACATATCTCGACCTCCTTGCATTCCACTAACGAGGGCTTATTGCTAACATTTAACACACTAGTCAATAATCCTTTGTTTTCAACATTAAAAACCTGATTTCTAGGGTTCATATGCTAAAGGATAGCCTTTCGTGTGCTGAAGAATGGAGTGAACAGTTGATCAGGAATAGGTAACAAGACCTTGCAGTGGCCACCTTTGGACGATGGCTTGATTTTTCCCCACTTTACTGAGGTATAGTGACAAATAAAATTGTGTATATTTGAGGTGTACCACGTGATGACTTTCTATACGTATACGTTATGAAATGATCATCCTAACCGAGTTAATTAACACACCCATCACCTCACACCATTGGTTATGTGTGCGTGTGGTGAGGACATATAAGATCTACTCTCCACAAGTTCTAAATATCCAATACGATGTTCTTGACTGCCCTCACCATGCTGCACATTAGACCCCCAAACGTACTCATCTCATCACGAAAAGTCTACCCCCTTTGCCGACAAATCCCCACTTTCTCTAGCCTCCACTCCCAGCCCCTGGCAACCGCCATTCTAGTCTCGGTTTCCATGATTTTGACTTTCTTAGATTCTACATGTGAGATCATACAGTATTTTCCTTCTCTGGCTTATTCACTAAGTCTAATGCCCTTCAATTTTATCTGAACTGTCACAAATGGCAGGGTTTCCCCATTTGATGGCTGAATAATATTCCATGGTGTGTGTGTGTGTGTGTGTGTGTGTATATATATTACATCTTGATTCATTCATTGACAGACACTTGGGTTATTTCTATATCGTAGCTATTGTTAAAGATGCTTTAGTGGATGTGAGAGAGCAACCATCTCTTCCAGGTACTGGTTTCCTTTCTTCTGGATAGATCTGGAAGTGGGATTAGTGGATAATGTGGCAGTTCTTTTTTCAATAGTTAGAGGAACCTCCGTACTGTTTTCCGCCGTGGCTGCACCAGTTCACATATGCACTGACATTGCACAAGGGTCCCCTTTTCTCCACATCCCGGCCCACATTTATCTCTTGTCTTTTTGAAAGTAGCCATCTGAAAAGATGTGAGGTGATATCTCACTGTGGCTTTGATTTGTATTGCCCTGATGATGGGTGATGTTGTGACCATCTTTCCATGTACTTATTGGCCATCTGTAAGTCTCTTTTAGAAATCTATCAGGGCGCCTGGGTGGCTCAGTCGGTTGAGCAGCCGACTTCGGCTCAGGTCATGATGTCGAGGTCCGTGAGTTCGAGCCCCGCATCGAGCTCTGGGCTGACAGCTCAGAGCCTGGAGCCTGTTTCGGATTCTGTGTCTCCCTCTCTCTCTGACCCTCTCCCATTCATGCTCTGTCTCTCTCTGTCTCAAAAATAAATAAACGTTAAAAAAATTTAAAAAAAAAAAGAAATCTATCTATTCAGGTCCTCTGCTTATTTTTTAATCAGATTACGTGTTTCTGACGTGTGTCAGATCATACCTGCTTAGGTGCCAACCTTTTGACTAATGGGAACAAATAATTCCACACCCTGTGCTGATTTTGAAGTAAATTTTTTTAATGTTTTATTTTTGAGAGGGATCCCACATGTGTGCACACACATGAGCAGGGGAGAGGTGGCGGGGTGGGGGCTTGCGGACAGGGGATCCGAAGTGGGCTCTGTGCTGACAGCAGAGAGCCCGATGTGGGGCTTGAACTCATGAACCATGAGATCCTGACCTGAGAAGGACATTTAGAAACTGCAGCACCCTCTATTAGGAGAGAAGGACAGGGGACCATGGGGCGGCTGAGCTAAGGGAGAGAAACTAGTCTGGCAGCCACGGAGTTTCTGTGTGAGGTGATTATGAACAGAGCCTTGAAGGATGAGTAGGAATTGGCCACGGGAAGGAAGAGGGCAGAAGGGCCCAGGGATAGGAAGGCCCTGGTGATTGAATTGCCACAGAGAAGGAAGCAGGAGGAGCTGTGGGCACCCTAGCTTCACAGGAAACAGCTTGGCCCCAAGACCCAGGACTCGGACACAGATTTCTATCTTTAAGAACAGGCCTAATTATCCCAAGGGCTCAGTTTCCTTTCAGGGGCCCGACAGTCTCTCCCTGTTACTTCTGACCGTGAACTTGGGCTGCGATGTCAAGGTGAACATTAAGTTCTGAAACACATTTATGTGGAATTTTGCACCTCTGCTTTGTTTTATATGCTGAGCTTAAGTGCGAGCGAACGTAAGGCTTAGGTGCTGAGCCACTTTTTTCAATGCTCATTCATGGCTCATCTCTAACTTCAAAACTGTTGCCTTTCATTACTGGAAGGAAATGGATTTTTGAAACCGAAATCTTTCTTTCGCCCACCAAAAAAAAAAAAAAAAAAAAACAAAAAACAAAAAACAAACCTGCTTTTGAATCTGATTTCTTCTTTGTCTCAAAAATTTTCAGCTGGATGATCATTTTCCCACCCGATGGGGTGATGGCTGCCTTGGGGGGAGGGTCTGTAATTATCTACCTGGGGGACAGAATCACCTCCTATTGAGGCAGAGGGAGCTGGGTTCACACAATGGGCTGAAATCACTCCTCCACCTCACAGATCAATAATCAGATGTTGGAAATACCTTCTGCTGTATTTAAATTACCGCAGAACCATCAGCCTACTCACGATATTATGATCTGCTAGTTTAGTAGGCATTCAGGTATCTTCTATTTTGTCTTCCAAATCAATAAATACATCAGGACAGATGGGAATCAATAGACCAGTTGTAACACTTGAAGAAAGCTGGTGACTTCACCTGCCACGGCTGCGTTAGTCAATGAGAGGCAGCTCAGACAGAGCTTCTCCTGAATAGGAGGAAGCAGAATTTGCTTGCTTAACAGGCTGCTGGGCCCCACCCCAGAGCTTCGGATTCAGTAGTTAGTACTGGGGGTCCCAGAATTTGCATTTCTAACAAGTTCCCAGGGGATGCTGGTGCTGTGGGTCCACAGAGCACATTAGAGAACAAAAGAAAGAAAGGACTAGAAAAAAAGAGAAAGAGAAGGGAAGGGGAGGAGAGGGGAAGGGAGGGAAGGGAAGGGAAGGAGAAAGAAGGAAGAGAGAGAGAAAGAAAGAAAAGAAAAGAAAAGGAAAGAAAGAAATTGAAGGAAGAAAGAGAGGAAGAAAGAGAGGAAGAAAGGAAGAAAGAAGTCACGAGCATCAACTACCAGATCTGTTTTCTTCTCTGATGACTCTTGGCTTCTTTTTGGTTGTCTCCATAACCATGTGGGTCTCCACAGGCAGATAATCAGAGAAATGTCGATGGCGAAGAGGTTGATGGCACAGAGATGGGTATCCAGAGACCCAAGCCAAGCATGGGAGATGGCAGTGGAGCCCACAGATGGGATGGGGAGCCCAGGCAAAGCTGTGGGGGATAAAGCCAGGTAAGCCTGGCAGGTGGAGGGGAGACCCAGAGATCTAGAATGCAAATGAATCATTTAGAAATTCTGTGACAGTACAGTTTCACTAGGGCTGGGGGGGAGCCAGAGAAACTTTCTAACACGTTCCCAGGTGACATTAGTGCTGCTGGTCACTAAACCGTTTTTGGAGTAGCAAGAGTCTAGATGGCACAGGTGAGAGGTCTTGGCATTAAACCCACGACACCTATAGCAAAACAATTGGAAATGGTGTTTGCCAACCTCTCCCCAGAAACTTCGTGTGTTCGTGGCCCAACCCGGAGCACTGGGGGCCCCAAGCTTGCAGGAGGAAAGGCTGTGTGCACAGCAGGCTAATCTACCCAGAGGCAGAAGTTTGAATGAGAAAAGAAAGTGGATTCCATTGGCCATTGACTCATAGAAGGACTTTTCCTTGTTGCTTGACTAGTATTTTTCTTTTCTTTTTTTTTTTAAGTTTTATTTATTTTGAGAGAGAGAGAGAGTGCACATGTGCATGAGTGGAGGAGGGGCAGAGAAAGAATACTGAGCAGACTCCATACTGCTTAGTGGAGCCTGATGCAGGGCTTGAACTCATGAACCATGAGATCATGACCTGAGCCAAAATCAAGAGTTGGCCGTTCAACCAACGGAGCCACCCAGGCGCCCCTTGACTAGCAATTTTCAAATGTTATTTTGATTTAGTCATTCACTTGTTCAAAAATCTTCCACAGAGAAACAACAAATGTTGGCAAGGATGTGGAGACAAATGAACCCTTGTGTACTGTCGGTGGGAATGCAAGCTGGTGCAGCCAGTCTGGAAAACAGTATTGTGTTTCATCAAACAATTTAAAATAGAGCTCCTGTATGATCCAGTGTATCTCACTACCGGGTATTTACCTCGCAAAAACAAAAACACTAAATCAAAGGGATGTGTGCACCGCCATGTTTATAGCAGCGTTATTTTCAATACCTGAGATAGGGAAGCAGTCCAAGTGCCCATGGATAAGGAGGTGGGCAGGGGGAGATGGGTGAAATAGGTAATGGGGATTAAAGAGTACACTTATCGCAATGAAAATAATAATAATAATAATAATAGTCTTCCATGGCTACTTGTTGCTTCAGTATAAAACCACACTGTACTGGGAACAACATTAGCTCAATGTATTTTTGGTAACTTTCTTCTTTGATAGCTTAGGCTCCAAACTCCTCCCCGCTTCCTGCCATCAATCCAATGGACTATTCCACTGGAGATGAAAATAGAAACCCAGCCCATGGAGAAAGGCTTCCCTGGAGGCTCTGTGCATTTCTTCTTCCCATCTTTCCTCACGCAGCTTAACAGCTTTTTGTTGATCTGATGTTATGTAGCTTTCACGGAAGTACCATTTCCTCCCAGATGTCTCTAACTGTTCTCTCTTCCATCCCAGCCACACCGACTGTTAGCATCTCCTGCCATATTTGTGGTACCCTGACTATTAAAAACCTTATGGAAACTAGATTGTTAAGTTTCTTAAAAACTTTCTCACAATTCGGCCTTGAACCTGAAGCGAGTCAAACTCAAGTAATAGACATTCCCGCGGGTATGCGTGAATGATGAACATTCAAGGGAGCATCATTTGTGTCTAAGGGAGTTACTTTGATAGTCCTGTCTGAGCCTTTGGTACGAGTTTACACTCCTTAGCCTCTAAGACTTCCAGAAAATTCCAGCATTATTGGAGAAAGTGGTCACTTCCAGAACAGCATGTTGGTTTGATAGAACTGGTTAAGGAACGATACTTTTTTATTTAAAATCAGTTCTGCTTCTTTATGATGCTCTCTTGCAATATCCAATGAATGTTTTCCTGATTAGAGGTGGAAAGAAGAAAAAAGAAAGAGGGAATGGACTAGATGGGGTTGGGGCTGCGGCAGGTGGGGTTGAAGGGGTGGGGCGGGTGTGAAGAAGGCTGCGTCTTCAGAAATGGGAGAGAGGCTCTGAGCATTTGGCAGACTGTATCCTAAAACAGGGTTGACGGGGCTGGGAGCTATTTCTCTGCTTTATACAGCTTGACTGGTTGAGAGAATGTGGCCTTTTTGAAATGCACCAGTAAAAATATTACGTCACTGATACATATAGAGAGGAAACTATGATATAGCTCTTCTTTAAGTGTGTCTGCACATATTTATCGAGATGCCTATCCATTGGCTATTGTCTTGATTTTCATAAATGGGATCACACTACATGTATAGTAACAAATAACATTTTGGAGGTATTTGCTCGACACTGGTACCCTGAGTCCTTAACGTGCAGAACTTAAGTCTCAGAAGAGCCTTGTAAGTACTATCTACACCCCCATTACACAGAGAGGGGGGAAAAGGCATGCCGAGAGTCAGTGGCTTGCTGGGAAATGACAGAGCCAGGGTCTGAGCCCCGGCTGTCTGGTTGTAGAACTCTTGCTTATGACCAAGTCAGACCACCTCTCCTGTTGGTTCTTGAACTTATTTTGTATTTAAAAATGTCTTTTGTAAATACATTTCCATGTCTGTTCATCTCATCCTTTTAAACGGCTGCGCCATGCATAAAATTCCCTTCTGCGTGTGCTCTGTGTTTTACGTAATCGTTTCCTATTGACCTTTAGATTGTTGCTTTTTCTCTCAGGAGGCAGCAATAAACACCCTCCATCCAGGTTCGTGGGTCTGTATGGGCAAGCACACACTCCTAGAACTGCAATTGCTGGATGAAACGTTGTGTGTCCTAAAACCTGTGATCGATAGCTGCCAAATTGCCTCCAATTTACGCTCTTGTCATCCGTGTATGGGAGTCTCGATTGCTCCCCCCAAAAAATAACTGCATACGGTCAGTTGTAGAATGTTTGGTTAGCAGAGCAACTTTTAAGTCATCATCAGGCTTAACTCCCTTCCCTCAAGAGACAGGAGAGGAGACTGTGTGAGTGGTTACAAAAAACCCAGCTCTTCAGCTTCTAGATCCACGCCGCCAGCCCCTTGTTCTGTACCCGTTGCACCCCCACACACCATTTGCACAAAGAATAAATTGGAGGGTTTTTTTTTAACACTGTGACTTTATTTAATGGGTTAATTATTTAAATTGAACTAAATGATTAAAGTATGTAATCCGCCCTATGCGTAAGTGTGCAGCTTGATGTGTTTTACGTATGTCATTGAACTGTAATGACCACCAGACCTACACATGGGACATTTCCAGCACCCCAGAAGCCCTCCACAGTCACAAGCTGTCTCCCCAAGTGTACATTACCTGGACTTCTGTCATTATAGATTAGGTTTGCCTATTTCTTAACTTTATATAAATGGAGCTGGAAAATCCGTCCCCTTCGTGTCTGGTTTCTCTCATTTACTCTTGCGTGTCAGATGCATTCATGTCACGGGACTGAGCTGCCTGTTCAGTTTCAATGCTGTGTTTATTTCATGGCACGGATATACCATAGTTTAGTTATCCGTTTGCAGTGTTTCTAGTTCGGAGCGATTCTTGCACATCTTTCGATCAACATATTGGGTAGCGACTGACGAATGGAATTGCTGGGTGATAGGATTCATGTATGTTGTTTTAATAGACGCTCCCGGTCAGTTTTCCAAGGTGGTTGTAGCAGTTTACGTGACGACGGGCAGAGCGGGTAGTGTGCTTTGCTCCATATCTCACCAACATTGTATATTGTCAATCTTTTAAAAAATTTGTACCGTTCTGATGTGAGTGTACAGATACTACACTGTGGTTTTAATTTGCATTTTTATTTTTATTAATGTTTATTTCCTTATTCTGAGAGACAGAGTGCATGAATGGGATGGGGCAGAGAGGGAGAGAGGGAGAGAGGGAGAAAGAGAGAGAGAATCCCAAACAGGCTCCACGCTGTCAACACGGAGCTGTGGAGCTCGGACTCAAGAACCAGAACCTTGAGATTCTGACATGAGCCAAAATCAAGGGTCCAATGCTTAACATTTAACTGCTTTACTGACTGAGCCACCTAAATGCCCTTTAATTTGCATTTCTTTAATGACTAATGCGATCGAACACCTTTTCATATGTTGATGGCCATTTGGATATTTTCCTCTAGTATACATTCAGTATTTTTGTAATATTTCTCTTGGGCTATCTGCCTTTTCTTAATGATTTATAAGAATTCTTATTCTGGGGCTCCTGGGTGGCTCAGTCGGTTAAGCATCTGACTTCAGCTCAGGTCATGATCTCTTGGTCCGTGAGTTTGAGCCCTGCGTCAGGCTCTGGGCTGATGGCTCAGAGCCGGGACCCTGCTTCCGATTCTGTGTCTCCCTCTCTCTCTGCCCCTCCCCTGTTCATGCTCTGTCTCTCTCTGTCTCAAAAATAAATAAACGTTAAAAAAAATTTTTTTAATAAAAAAAAAGAATTCTTATTCTAAATCTGAGGTTTTTTGTTGGGACTTGAGTTGCAAATACATTCTCCCACATTGTGCCTTGTCTTTTCTTTTTCTTAGTGGTAGCTTTTAATCGACAGAAATTCTTAATTTTAATATAGTCAAATTTTTAAAAATTTTAAGTCCATTTTTTGTGTGTGTGCTTAAGAATACTTTGCCTAGCCAAAGTCATGAAGACATTCTTCTGTATTAGCTTGTAGAACTTTATGCTTTCCCTATCATAGATCTAAAATCCAACTGGGATTGGTTTTATTGATAGCATAAGGGAGGGATGCAGTTGATTTCTCTCTTATATGAATATCCAATACCTCCAGGCACAATTGATTGAATAGAACATCCTTTGCCACTGAAGTGTCTTAGTCAAGCGACCACATAGGGGATGATGTGTTTCTGGACTTCCCATTCATTTTCTCTGGTCTATTCTTTCTTCTTGGGCTGACACCACGTTTTCTTAATTATGTAGCATTGTAATAAACTTGATTTCTGACAGTGCCTATTTTCCAACTCTGTTCTTCAAAACTGTCTTTGCTATTCTTCTCCCTTCGCCCTTCCATATAAAATTTAGAATCCGCTAATGTCTACAGAAAATGGCTGGTGTTTTTAATGGAATTGCATTGAATCTACTTATTCAGCTTGGAGAGAATTGGGGACAAAATTGTAGTCTCTATGATATTCAATCTTTAGCTCAATACGTAAATATGCTATATCCCTCCCTTTATTTAGGTTTTCTTGAATTTCTCTGCAGTATTTTGCAGTCAGTGTAGAGATACGGAATACTTTAGTTCCTAGATATTTGACTTTTTATTCTACTGTAAATGGCATTTTAAATCAAATTTTCTAACTGTGTGTTGTTACAGCCTGCAGTTGAGTTTTTAAAACATTGAAATCCAGTAACCTTCAGAAATTCACTTATTTACCCTAAAAGTTTAACTGCTAAGTTCAAAATCATTGTGCCTGACAATATAACAGTATCGTTTCTTATAAAAGTTATTTATTTATCAATTTATTTTTCTTGCTTTATTGCACCAGCTAAGACCTCCTGTCACAGAATGAATAGTAAGTGGTGAGAGCAGGGGAGCCTGGTGGCACACTTGGTTAAGCATCCAACTCTTGATTTCAGCTCAGGTCATGATATCCTGGTTGTGAGATCAAGTCCCACACCAGGCTCCATGCTGATTGTGGAGCCTGCTTGGGATTCTCTCTCTCTGCCTCTCTCACGGTGTCTGGCTCTCTCTCTCTCTCAAAATAAAAAATAAACATAAAAAAATGTGGTAAGAGCAGGCTTCTTTGTTTCCTTCCTCATGTCAGAGGGAAAGCCTTCAATGATCAGATGATCATTGATTGGGATGCTTGCTGGTGGTATTTTTAGAGTTCCCCTTTAGCCTATTAAGAAAGTTCTACTTCTAATTTTCTATTTATCACAGATGAGGTTTCAATTAAAGAACTACGCATTTTGCTTATTTTCGTTTATTTTCTTCACTAGAATTCAGCCCTTCTCTCTTTTTTTTTTAAGTTTGTCTATCTTGAGAGAGAAAGAGCACAAATGGGGGTGGGGCAGGGAGAGAGAGGGAGAGAGAGAGAGAGAGAGAGAGAGAATCCCAAGCGGGATCTACACTGTCAGTGCAGAGCCCGATGGGGGTCTCAGACTCACAAACTGTGAGATCATGACCTGGGCTGAAATCAAAAGCTGGACGCTTCACCACTGAGCCACCCGAGGTGGCTTGGGTACCCAAGGGTAGAATGCAGCCCTTCTGAGAGCCGGGATTTTGTCTGCTCTATTCCCTGTTGTTTCCCCGGTGCCCAGAACTGATACCTAGAGTCATGGTCCCGAGGCTGTGGGGTTAAATGAGATAATGTATGTTAAGCAGCAGGCACTATGCCTGACGCACAACAGAACCTCATGAACGGTTGCTGGGGTTTTTTCGTCATCGTTCTGACTGTGTGACCTGCCAGGTGGCTCGTCCGTAGCTCCCATTCACGTGCCCGGGTACGGAGGGCATACCTGGGGCCATCCACCAGCAAAGGCACCCACAAGAACTGTGAATTGGGGTGCCTGTTTTAGCTCTTGAGGCACTAAAGCCTTCTGAAGTGTCCCTGCTTGCCCCCACAGCGGCTGTCACCCTGTGTGCCTCCCAGAGCAGGGCTGGAGAGACTCCCGCAGATCACACAGGTGCTGTCCATTCACATCTGGCACCTCATCACCAACATGGTGCGGGACCACTGGAGGGGTTCAGAGAAGAGCTCTGGCTCCAGTGAGGACAGTTGACAGGCCGGTTTACAAGGCGTGGCTGGAGAAAGGACCACTGAGAGCAGAAGACGCCACGGGAGAGCAACTATTAATGTGGTGTGAGCCTAGCACGAAGAGAGTGTTTCTTGAAATGCTCCAGGATAAAACCAAGGGGAGACAACCTAAGACTGGCTGTTGTGGGGTGTCCCTGACAAAAAACAGCAGGTCAGCAGAGTTGTGTTTTTTTTTTCAACAGGAGAGTTGGAGCCTCTGTCACTTAGAAAGCAAAAAAAAAATTAGAACAGATAGAGTACTATTAATTATTGTAGGTGAAACTTCCTGAACCAGCCAGGGATCGAACCAAATAGGACATCTTTGGTCTCTAGAACACTAGTACCTCAAGGAAATTGCCAAGGATCCATGATCCTGCCATCTGTGTCCTGTCTGGTCCAGAGGAACAACAGCAACGGTGTATGTAACTTACTCAAATTGAAACTAGAGTAAGCATGTGCAAGTCAGGGAAGGGCCTGGGGGCAGCTCTGGGAAGTGCATGTACAACTTAACCTCCCATGCCTTTCAACAAGCCTATGCCTTACGGCAGGGTTTCTCAACCTCAGAACTATAGACACTGGGGGCCAGAGAATTCTTTTCTATAGGGGCTGCCCTGCGCATTGTAAGATGTTTAATGGCATTTCTGCCTCTACCCGCCAGATGCCAGTAGCACCCCCTTCCCAACCATAACAATCAAAAAGGTCTCCAGACATCACCAGATGTGCCCCTGAGGGACGAACCCACCTCTGATTGGGAACCAGCGCCCTAGAGAAAGTGAGCGTGAGAACGTGCTCAGAACCCAACACCTTACTGTATTGTGAGTATCTTGCCACAATAAACACTTTCAAATTTCCAGGGGGCGCCTGGCTGGCTCGGTTGCAAGAGCATGTGACTCTTGATCTTGGGGTCACGGGCTCACGCCCCACGTCGGGTGTAGAGATTACTCAAAAAGGAAACGAAAAAGAGAATATAAAGACATATGTAAAGACATTTCTTCTACTACTTAACTTGTGAATACAACTCAAACATTTTATCCAGGATAGATGAAAAGCTGGCCCGTCGTGGGCTTCCTGAGGAATGCTCTTGACGTGGAGGAACACTACAAGACTCTTCAAGGAGTACTTTGTCCACGATCTGCACTTCATGCTCTAACGTTAGACCCCAGCCTCTAAGTCGGAGGGTACTCCATTGTGAGGACCCTTTGCTGCACCTGGGATTATAAGAAAGGTGGATGGAATTCAAGGCATTTTGCAAATAGAGGCGTGCAAGTTGCCATTCTTGGGAAGATAGGCATGAATAGCCACGTGAGGACTGAACCTAGATGCAGGGGATGCGGTCCTTGAAAATTCCACAGTGGAAGGAGTGCATTTGGGTAACAAACAGCCCCAAAATCGGTGGCTTAAGAAAGGCAGATGCTTATTTCCCACTCATTAATGCTCCCCATACTGGAGGAACAGCTCTGCTAAAAACGAGAGCTTTGACCTTTATTGGCAAGGACCCAGACGTCCATCTCACGACTCCACCATCTCCTAGGGTACTGTCCTTGGCCGCCAGACCGAAGCCAGGCCATGAGATGTCACTGAAGGGGAAAGAGAGTCCAGGGCAGCAAATTCCGTCTGTGGCAAGTGAGGCGGGAGTGGCACATACCTCTTCTGTTCACATTCCATGGGTGACAACGAGCTATGTGGCCACACCCAGCCACAAGGAAGGCAGCGACGTGTATAAATGACTTGAGTTTTGTGGTCCTATGAAAGGAAGAAAGGGAGGAACGAAGAAAGGAAGAAAGGAAGAAAGGAAGATCAGGGCTGGGAGAACTCTGACCAGCATCTGCCAAATGAAGAATTCCAGTTCAAATTCTGGAATCCCTTCAAAAAAGGATTAATGTGGTTTTTTTTAAGCTTATTTATTTATTTTGAGAGAGAGACAGAGACAGAGAGAGAGAGAGAGGGGCAGAGAGAGAGAGAGAGAATCCCAAGCCGACTCTGCACTATGAGTGCAGAGCCCGACCCGGGGCTCGAACTCATGAACTGTGAGATCATGACCTGAGCCAAAATCAAGAGTTGGGCGTTCAACTGACTGAACCACCCAGGCGCTCCAAGGAATTTTATAATCTCTCTAGATTATACTTGACCCCTTAAACTTTCCACATGCTCCTTGATTTGGGACCAAAGGTTGTTTAAAGACAGGCATCTGCCTTTCCCCCAAACATAGGCCTCGGGGAAGAGACAGTAAGCCTTCTGAGGGCACGAGTTATTTGAGAGAAGATGAGGGACGCCAACTTGGTGGGTTTAGGGCCCTCCCTAGTGACACTGCAGGCCTGGGGCTGGGGTTACGCCAACAACGGGCACCCTGACATTTTTCCTACTTCCCTGCAGAATTTCTGTGCTGAGGGAATTAATTATCTTCCCAATTTATCCTCTTTCCATCTCTGATGGTTAGAGCTAACTGTGCATAACGCAAAGGCCCGGGAAAAATAATAAAAATGAATAAAAGGCCTTCCCTTTAAAGGGACCAAAACCCTGGGTTTTTGGTCCAGGCATTGAGCACAGTCCAGAGACCTACACCTGGCTGGGCTGGAGACAGGGACGGAAATGAGCCCTCCCCTCACCTCCTGGGCAACCCCGGGAAGAGTAACCAGAGGAAGGGGTTTGTGCAGGAGCAGAGGACAGAGGTGAGGTGGAGGGAGAGAGCGGAACCTAAAAGCCCAGAGAAGCCCGGGGCTGGAAGCCGGGCCCTGACTTTATTTCCTTTGCAGAAAGTAGGTCCTGATCCCGCCCCCAGTCAAGACTCCCTTCGGCCAGGTTAGGTTAAATGTGAGCGAGCCTGCTCCCAAAGCCATCTTTTGCCATATCACCTGCCATTGGGAGCACTGAGAGCACAGTAGGACAGATGTGTCCATCATGGGACGGACGTAAGCCTGGCCCGGCCAGAGCAAGCATCGATGCCCAATCCAGACACCCAGACGTTCTTTTTTTTTTCTTTTTAGTTGTAAATTTATTTATTTTGAGAGAGACAGAGACAGCAAGACTGGGGGAGGGACAGAGGGAGAAGGAGAGAGAAAATCCCAAGCAGGCTCCACGCCACCAGCACAGAGCCTGAGGCAGGGCTCGAATCCACAAAACCATGAGATCCTGACCTGAGCCGAAATCGAGAGTCGGATGCTTAACCGACTGAGCCATCCAGGCGCCCCCCCAACCCCGACACCCAGAAGTTCTGACGGAATGGGTCTGCATGGAGACACGGACCGCGGTCATTCTCAGCGCAGCCAGGACCGAGAGCTGTGGGCATACAGAACCTCCAGAGAGCCTCTGTCTCCCCACTGAGAAAAGTTGGGCCATTTTATGGATGAGGAAACCATGTTGAAAGTGAGATCGCCAGCGGACTAGTCATTTGATTCTTGGCCAGAAACCACAATTGAACTGCCCCTTGGAGGAAAAGAGAGAATGTTTTTCAGAGTGGATTTACAGGATGCCCCTGCCTGTGCGGTCTGTAGCGATAACGTGATTCAGTTTTACTCTTGCAAAAGTGACCGAGAGGAAGCCACCTGGGTCCCCAGGGCCCCACCTGCGTTCTTCATGTGCCGCGCTCGGATGAGCCTGCGTGCGGGAGAGCGAGTCACTCGTTTACACGTTGCCAATGTGTGGATTTTATGCCACGTGCTTTTGGTCTCCTACAAGCTCGGCCATTAGACATTTGTGCCTTGTTCTTTTTTCTTGCCTGGCATCAGGCATCTCCACTCTGGAGAATCCAAGTCTGCCCCCACTGCTCTCAATCCCCCACCGCCCCCTCCCCCAGGAAGATACCAGCCTGAAAGCAAGCTGTGGAGTGCAAAGCAGGGGACATCTGAACCACAAAACAGGTTTGAACTAGAATGTCCTACTTGAGACTTCTTGTGGCCAGCGGGGGGGACATCTGTGTACAATTATGGAAACCATTTTGTGTTGTAGAAAGACCCAGCACGGCAGCAGGACCTTCCTGAAGTCTGGGGACCCTGACCTGTAAACAGAGGTCTCTTCCCACAACCACCGAGGATGTCTGGCCCCAGCAACTGCTGCTACAGGGAATGGGGGGAAGAGGTAAGATAAGGAACACTGTCGCTTTGGGAGTGTTAGAGCAAGCGCAAGTGCGCACGCGCATCATCACGCCCACCTACGCAACACACGCTCGCCGCAACAGCCGCAGCACCTGCACAGGTAACACACGCTCGTGCAGCGTGCGTGGACAATACATGTTCTTTCAACACACGCTCATGCAACACGGAACGCATGTAACACACTCATGTGATACACATACACAGCACGTGCACACACGACACCGCGCGTGTGCATGCAACACACGCTTGTGCGACACACGGTGCACGTCACATGCTATGCGATATGTACACAACACGTGCGCACACAACACTCTGCACGTGCACCTGTAACACACGCTCATGCAACTCATACAGTGCACATAACACGCTCATGCAACACATGCACGAAACACAGCGCACGCACATGTCACACACGCTGCTGTGACTCACGGTACACACGCGTGCACTCACACTCACATGCAGGTTGCTTCCGAGGGACCTCACAGAGCATTTGCGATGACCAGCCAGCAGGGGACAGCATTGCAAAGGCTTTGGAGGGCGAGGACTTTGCATCCAGAAGCAATACTCACAGAGGACCAATTTCCCAGGCTGCCTCAGTCGATTGCTTACGTGGTGCCAGGCATTTTGCCGGGTGCTGCAGGGAGCCGGCAGTGAAAACCACCGGAATGCCTTCTGCTTCCAGCCGAAGCTTCCTTCTGACACTCTCCCGAGCGGGGCTGCACCCAGAGCCAGCGTGGGGCCGCCTGGCTCTGAGGCAGGCGTGGGGAGTAGAGTCGCTGCCTTAGATCCAGCCCTGGGCTCAACAGGTCCGTGATGGCAGGCAGGCCACTTCATCCCTGCCCCGTTTCTGGAACACGAAGCGGCTGCTAGAGCCGCAGCGCCCGATAGAAATACAGCGCGAGCTGCCAATGAAGCCACACTGGGGGCTTTAAATTCCCTAGTAGCACCTTTGAATAAAAGAAACGGGTAAAATTATTTTTCACAATGTATTTAATGTAACCCAATATATCAAAATGCTATTTCAACGTCTAATACACAAATATTGGGCTATTTTACATTTGTGCTGCACGGAGCCTTCAAATTGGGGTGCAGTTTCTTTCCACTTACAATGTGTCTCGTTCCAGACAGGCCGCGTCCCAGGTGCTCGGTGCGGACGGAGTGGCCCGAGTCTTTGCAGTGCATTGGAATCATCTGGAGAGCTATTAAATTTTTTTTTCAACGTTTATTTATTTTTGGGACAGAGAGAGACAGAGCATGAACGGGGGAGGGGCAGAGAGAGAGGGAGACACAGAATCGGAAACAGGCTCCAGGCTCTGAGCCATCAGCCCAGAGCGTGACACGGGGCTCGAACTCACGGACCGCGAGATCGTGACCTGGCCGAAGTCGGACGCTTAACCGACTGCGCCACCCAGGCGTCCCTGGAGAGCTATTAAAAAAAAAAGCCACCCGTGGGGTGACCGGGTGGCTCAGTCGGTTAGGGCCCGAATCTTGGTTTCAGCTCAGGTCGGGAGCCTGATATCAGGAGTATCAGGAGCCTGAGGTTGTCACCAAATATCAAATGGCAGCCTCGCCCTTTCTTTCCCCTTGTGTAGTGTGTACCCTCATCCTACTCTCCACACACACACAGATACACAAAGACACAGACCCATACAAATATATACATGCACAAATACACACAAAGATACACACACAGAAGATATACACGTATACATATATACGCACACAAACACACACATGCAAATACACACACACACACACACACACACACAAAAGCATATACACAGGCAGGTACACACGCATGATGTTTGGAACCTAATGTTAGAGGTTTATTAGAGTTGCCTTTTATCAGAAAACACAAAACAGGGGCGCCTGGGTGGCTGAGTCGGTTAAATGTCCGACTTCGCCTCAGGACGTGATCTCACAATTCGTGAGCTCTAGCCCCTCACTGCTGTCCGTGCAAAGCCTGCTTTGGATCCTCTGTCCCCCTCTCTCTCTGCCCCTGCCCTGCTCACGCGCACTTTCTCAAAAATAAATAAACTTAAAATATATTAATAAAATATAACATAAAACACAACACAAAGGGATGGAAGAGAGAGTCGGACTCGTGCATTTCTTCATAGCTGGACTCCAGCCCCTGTTCTGGGGGCCCCGTGGCTTCAGCTGAAGTCCCCTCAGAGAGCTCAGTACTGCCCTCCACAGTGAGGCCGGGACGGCCCCTCCTCTGTTCCAGTGCTGGCCGCCTCTTATCACCTTCCTTCCAGGCGCACAGTGCCAACTCCTTTGTTGCTGAGGAAGCTGCAAGTCCCAGCAGTCACAGCCCTTTCCTCTCCTAGGAGCTCAGCCTCCGCCCGCCCCCTCCCTGCTCCCACAGGCTAGGGTGAGGCGAGGTGGGGACTTTCAGGGCTCCCTGCCTGCGGGCATTTCAGCATTTCCTGGGCTGAGAGAGCCTGGCTGATGGGTGTGGCTTGAAGCTTTCCAGAGGGGATCACCTGGAGGCCACCAGCTGCCCCCTGGCCTGGGTGTCCAGGTATGTGACTGTTGAGGCTCCAGGGAGACAGACGCAGGAGGAATGGCCGAGGGAAACCCCCATGTACTTTGGTCCCTTGAGCAAGAGGATAATAAAGCAAAATCCCATTGGTACCACTCGCTCTCTGTAGGGAACCAGAAATTAGTTTAATAGCAAGCACACATGTAACTCCTAGTTACCCCATCCAGGTTTGGGAAGAGAAGAGAGGTTTGGAGGAAATATTGTTTCCACTTACTGTCCAGACGGGTCTCCTCTGCCATGATATTAGCTGACCTTGGAAATGTCCCTAAACTTCCTGAGCGTCTGTTGCCTCACCTGCAAAATGGGAATGAAAATACTGCCGTGTCTGGCTCTCAGGGGGTTGAGGAGGCCAGAAAGGAGACATTGGCTCAAACTTTTGTTCAGCTCAACGAGGGGTTGGGCACGGCCGCCCTCCTTGTAAGCTAGCCAGTAAGTCAGCCAATTTCGCGGGTGGTGGTGGAAGACACGAGACTCATGGGTCAGAGATGAAGGACTCTACTCCTCACAGCTATAGCGGCAAGCCGGGTAGCAGCATTTCTTGCACCAACCTAAAACCCAGTTCACGGGGCAACATAAGACCCCCATGCGGGACAGGAACCCTGCACTCAGGAAGCCCGTGGCATTTAGAATGGGTGGTGAGCTGGTGTGAGCTCTGCCCCACAGAGACACATTCTCCTCATTCTACTGGGCAGTGAACAGACCTGCCTTTGCTGTGGAGACAGCACTGCCTCTGTCTTCCCAGGCTGTTCGCTCTACAGACACCCTTGGCAAGCTGGTCCTGAGCAAAGTCCAGAACAAAAGCAGTCAGCTCTTCTGTGGGCACGTGGGAGACCCATGGAGAATTATCTCCCCACAGAAGTGCTGTATAAAGGGTGCACACTGTGCACATGTAGGGCGTCCGACTTCACGTATTCTGACAATTGCCCCATGAGGAGGGAGAAGCAGAAGTTACCATTTTGTCGCTTAGGTGGATCGGGAGCCTGGGGTGGGAAGAGGTTAAGTATTTGCCTACGGCCACCCAGCCACTTGGTGAACTGCCATGTCTAACACTGAGAAGTCTAGACTCCAGGCCACTGGCAAGATGATCTCTCACTCATTCATCTCCACTACAATCTACAGATTGTAACACCCGGGGGGCACTCAGCACTCACTGCCTTTAGACTCTTCTAAAGCTTCCAAGGCTGAGCTCATTTGAAAACAGGTGATACGGACCCTGAATAACTAGGCTCTGTTCTGGGTTATCAAAATGATTCCAGGGGCTGTCCTGACCTGCCAACTTGGATGTCTGGAGGGAGGGATAGGAAAGAGCTCAGCGACACCCAGGAGCAATCAGGCGCCACAGGGATCGGCCTCTGTGAGCCTCCTGATCCAGGAGCTGCCTGGGAGGGGCAGGAGGAGCAGGCCTGAGGGGTGGAGGTCAGCCAATGCCTCACACCTGCCCCCCATTGCTGCTCTGTCCCCAGGGGTCTTGCCCTGAGGGGTTCTTCCTGTGCAGCAGCTGAAGGTTGCCAGCCTCAAGAGGTCACATGGCCTGGGACTGAGGTCTCTGCTTCAACAAATATGGTGGCACTTCCCCCCTCACCCCCGCCAAGGGGCAGGGGCTTGTGCAGAAGCAGCAGCCTGCCTGCTGGGTCTCTTCAGGGGTCTCATGCCCAACGGGGGGGCCCCTTTCCAAGCCACTAGTTTGGCTGCCTTGTTGACACTGGTTGAACGGTGCTGTGACAAGCCCGTAGCAGGCATGACCTTATTTAATCCTCACAAGCTGCATTCCTACGGTGACATGCTCCAGTCACACAGGTAAGTAACCGAACCGCAATTCACCGAAGGCCCATCCGTATGTGCTTCCAGCCAAGGGCTTGTGGGTTATCTGCACATCTCCACAAATCAGGTAGGGGTCCAGGAGCAGAATCCCTTAAAAGCCTTTCTTTGCCAGCCCGTTGCAGCCAAGTCCCTCAGCCTAGATCTCTACAGAAGCTACCACGTGGGCTCCGCAGGAAAAGCTGTGGCTGTTGTCCCATCCAGCAGGGCCCCTGGCGCTGAGGCACTCTGTCCTCTAGTGGCATGAGCATACGCTGCCCTCTAGTGTCCAAAGAGCGGCAGGACACTTCCTTGGTTCAAGACGCGCAGGCTGGCGGCCCCTGGTCTTTTCTTGAAGCGAGGCACAGAGCCCACATTTTCCCACTCTGAAGAATGGGCCTCTTCCCGGCGGGCTCTCCCACACAGACAGCGAGTGAAAATCCCCCCGTGTGAAAATCCCCAGCATCCGTGTGCCACGTGGGGCTGCCAGGACCCCTGCAAGCTCAGCTCTACAAGAAGGGAGTTTTGTTTGACTCTGAGGGGGACTTTTGTACACTGTTGGCCACAGTCACCTCCCAAGTGGCGAGTGTTGATACGGAACTATTTTCAGCTCGGATTCCACAAGCCTCAGATCTATTTCCCATTCTCTCCCATGTCGCCGTCTCTCTCTCTCTCTCTCTCTCTCTCTTTTTTTTTAACGTTTATTCATCTTTGAGAGACAGAGAGCATGAGCAGGCGAGGGGCAGAGAGAGAGAGGGAGACACAGAATCCGAAGCAGGCTCCAGGCTCTGAGCTGTCAGCACAGAGCCGACGTGGGGCTCGAACTCACGAACTGCCAGATCATGACCTGAGCCTAAGTCAGACGCTTAACTGACTGAGCCACCCAGGCGCCGCCCCCCACCACCCCGCTTTATTTTTTACCATGTCACCATCTCTTCAGAAACCTAGGTCCGAAGAAAATAATCTGTACACTAAGGAGCAAAGCAACTCCTCACGTCAGGATTTTAGAAAAATGTTTTGAATGTACAAAAAGCAGAGGAGCCCTCTGATGATTAAAAATCATTAGATCATTATTACCCTTTGAAGAAGTGTGAGAGGAAAAGCCTGAGTTCAACCTGACCACCAGGAATAAATGGGGGTGAGCCTGCATGGTGAGATTTCCCAAGGCACCAGTCCTAGGCTAATCGAGCACTGATATTTCCAGGTCAGGTGCAGGGTCAAAGGGCAGAGAGACAATCTCTTGAGTACACTCCCTCTCCAGGAAATTCTTGATATTCCTGAAGGCCTTGACCTCAGGCACAATTCTCCCCTTGAATGTAATAGCATATACATAAAAAATGGAATTAGCGTATGTCTCAGTCAGCAACCATTATCATTGTAATGCTGCGTAACAAGCAACCAGAAAGATTTCAGGGTAGTTTTCCTCATGCATCTGTGGGTTAGCTGACCCTTGTCAAGCTATGGGTCTTCAGGTTGACTGGGGTGGTCTGCCTCTCTGTGTCTCTTATTTTCCTGAATGAGGGGCTGCCTAGGGCATATTCTTATGGCAATGAGAGAAGCACGAGAGGGAAAGCCCAACCATGTGAACACATTTCCAGCCTTTGCTCACATCCCGTCTGCTGATGCATCGTTGGCTAAAGCAGGCTGTGTGGCCAAGCCCCAGCTCAATGGGCAGGAATTGATTCTCCGCCCTCCATGTGTGCACTGAGGAGGGGGGAGTGGAGATTAGAGACTAAACGTTTGTTCAGCTGTAATCCAAACAATTACACCCCTTTGGACCCTCGTGTGCCTTTGACTTAATCAGTGGGTGGGATACACAGAACCATGTAGAAGCAGATGCTGGGCTGACTCTCGGATGGGTGACCTATTCCCACACAGGAGGCCTTATTTATGAGCCATCACTACTCTTCACAAAAACCACTCAAGAATAGACAAAACTCTGCAGGCCAGCTTGGTAAAGGCCCTGTGACGGTCCAGCTTCCTCGGGCTGAGAAGTCTCCACCCAGGCGGGTCTTCAAGCTGGTCAGTGTGGAATTGCCTGTGGAGACGTTCCTCCGTGGGACTCCTGGTTCTCAGGCCAGCGCTCACGCCTTGAAACGGGTGGCCTGGCACAGTGTCTCTAACACTTGTCTCCAACAAGACATGATGGAGAAATCTGCACTGGGAAACCACATGTTGTTTGCACAAGACGTTTTCTCTCTATTGTGTGGGATCTATGCGATGGTTCTGGGACTTGAAACTTCTCTGGATTAAGAAAAAAAACTGAAATCCTCCACAGAGACCATCCACTGGAGGTCCCTAAACTGAATAAAGATGCTCTGTCGTAAACGAAATGAATTCTGCAGACTTCAGCTTATTTTTCCTCATGGTACGACCTTATGTACGTGGGACGGATCTCAACCAAATATGATATGGGCACGATTTTAACTCTGACAGGGCATCTTCTGTGTAACAGACCTTCATGATAAAGATAATCATTTTAACATCGTGGTAGGGACCCCGCGGCACACCCGTGTGACCCAAGCACAGCGTTCCGTCCAAGCTCATGCACGCGGGGCTTCCCAAAGGCGGAAGTGACTCTCCTGACAGCTTGTATCATTTGTTCTTCCAGAACAGACCCCGTTGCAAAATTATGAAGCTGTCGGAATGAATCCCCCCAGCCCCCCGGTCTTCTGTTTCTTCTTCTTTTCCCTGATGGCGACCACAAGTTTCCCTCTGCTTTCTGACTTCCTTGCTCGGGTTCAAGGTCAAACATCCAGAATCAGTTTCCTAGTTCTGTGCAGCAGATCCCCTCCAAACACCGCAGCTGAAAACAACGGGACACGTTCATTATTCCACATCATTTCCGCAGGCATGTGGGAGCAGCCGGGCTTGGTGGCACAAGGTGTCCCTTGAGGCCACCCTGGAGATGTCAGTGGGAGACTCTGGAAGCCTCCATGGGGGCGAGAAGGCCTGCCTCCTCCTCGGCTGGCTCGCAGGGCCCGGTGGGGGGCTGGCACTGGCTGGCAGCGAGGGCCTCAGCTCCCCACCTCGTGGCGCCCTCCCCCGGGCTGCAGGAGCACATCCTGACCTGGAGGCAGGCTTCCCTCAAAGTGAGGTACCCAAGACAGCAAGCTGGACACCCCAGTGGTGTGTTTTTTTGTTTTTTTGTTTTTAATGTGTTTTTCAGAATTCACACACCGTCTTTTTTGCAACCTGCCGTTGGGTACAAAGTTCCGCCTTCCTCAACGTGGGAGAAGATTCCGTAAGCACGTGCAAACCACAGAGCAAGGGTTACAGGGTCCATTTTGTGAGGCTGGCTACCAGGCCTCCAGCTCAGGGTCAGGAGCCTTTTAAACAGAAATCCCTTTCTCCTACTGAAATGGAAATCAATCTGAAATCAGTCATTGGCACCGGCTGATTGAGTGGCTAGATTTCGGAGTGAATATCAGGCAACAATCCATCAACCAGCGCCTGATCTTATGCCTAGTTGTAATAAAAGGCGTCGTCCCACGCTGAAAGTATGGAGGAGGCACGCACCAGGAGGAATGGGGGTGCACCCCTGCCATCACCTGCTGATTTACCTGAGGTCTGATGTGAGGGGAACGGACGGCCCTGGGAAGAGTGAATAGGGTAAAGAGGCCATGCGGGATCTGTGGGCTTTCTGCAGTGGGGGAGGGGTCCTTCCTTCGGCATCCACAGGACCCACCATCAAGACAGGGGAGGGCCAGGGGCATCAGGGTGGCTCAGTCAGTTAAGCTTCCAACTCTGGGTTTTGGCTCGGGTCTTGATCTCATGGTTCGTGAGAGATCAAGCCCTTTGTCAGGCTCCATGCTGACAGTGAGGAACCTGCTTGGGATTCTCTTTCTCTCTCTCTCTCTCTGTCTCTGCTCTTCCCATACTCAGGCCCTCTGTCTCTGTCTCTCTCAAAATGAATAAAAACTTTAAAAAAGAAAAAAGACAGGGGAGGGCCAGCCCAGGCTGTGTGGGGAAGACAGAGCGGGAGGGGGAGGGTGCGTCCTGCTCTCCTCCCACCCATGCCTGCTCACGCCCTCCGCCCACCTTCCCTGAACTCCAACGACAGAGCCAGGACCTCCTGCGTGTGGCTAAGATTCCACAGCCCTGAGTCTGCCTCCCCACCGAGCCCCCCCCCCCCCTTGACCCATTCAAATCCCAACTACCCTGTGTTAACATGGGCAACTCTGACCCCGCTCAGGATCCAGTTCGATTCACTGGCTGGTTTTTCTCCTGTCTCTTTTTAAACTCTTTCCTCTTGGTCCATGCAACAGCAATTTCTTATAGAAAACACAGTGAAACCATGTATGCATACTTACATCCATACCCATGATCCCGACCCCAGAGATAACAATTGTTGACATCTTGGTGAAAATACTTCCAGGCTTGTTTTATTTATTTTTTAATTTTGTTTTTATTTGAGAGACAGAGAGAGAGAGAGACAGAGAGAGAGAGAGAGGCAGTGAGAGAGAGAGAGAGAGAGAGAGAGAGAGAGAGAGAAATGAGCAGGGGAGGGGCAGAGGGAGAGAGAAAGAGAGAATCCCAAGCAGGCTCTGTGCCCATCAGCATGGAGCCCAGTGTAGGGCTCAATCCCATGACCATGGGATCATGACCTGAGCAGAAATCAAGACTCAGAGGCTCAACTGACTGAGCCTCCCAGGTGCCCCTCCGGCCTTGTCTCCAGAAGAATTTCCTCAAATGTCTACGGGACGATGGACGTGGAAGTCACATGCCTACTAGTTAAAAAAGAAGTGTCCTAGTTTTCACGCCAGATACACTGGATCCGCCTCTTTTTCTCTTTTAACAAGTTCCAGGAAACAGGATACACACCCAAGTTTGCAAGCCACAGCCCTGGGGCCGCTGCTTGTGGGGACGGCCTGGCGCTCCTGGCATCCAGGCTGGTCATTCCAGAACCAGCCCCGCAGCACCCCAGCAAGGGAGAGACGTGGTCGTGCAGACTGGGAGAGGGAGTGAAGGTCAGTTCCTGCATTTCATCAACTGCATGGGCACGTCCCTGTCTCACATCTTAACATCTCTGAAATCGGGATGGACTTAGAGTCAAAGGCAACTAATCATTTAACCGACAGCATTTGCTTCCAAACAAATAATGGCATGTCTCCCAGGTTTGTGAAAATATGGTGGTCATCTTTCCCGACTCCCCGAGCCTCTCCTCCCTTGTTTAGCATAGCGCAGCCACCCGACTGGAGCTCAACTCTTCTGCTCCTCTTGGGGAGACCTTCCGGGGAGAGTATTCTACGCCCTTCGGAATATTCCAGAGCATGCTGTTAGACTGCATGAACAGTGCTACCTGTCACAACTTTTCCCCACACCCTGGACATCTTTAAATGTTTTCTCGTGGCTCCTGTTTCATTTTTGCCTTTAGTCATGATGTCTGCCAAAAAACAAAAAGAGTTTCTGGGGCACATCTGCTTCAGTAGAGATGCATCTATAAATACAAATCTCCATGACCAGGAAGGGGGTTCAGGGACTTTCCCTTGCATCGTTTACCAGCTGAGATCATTAATTGGAGAGGCAGAATATTCTACTGTCAAACGTGCTATCTGACCTGCTCAAAGTTCTGGTCCGGTTCCCTTGTGGTCAACTGCAGGACTTCTAAGGCTGAAAGCATCCATCTTGGGCAGGAAGGCACTGGCATAAGCCCCCCTCTCCAGACCTTTCCAGCGAGGAGGCAGGAGGAGACGCTGCTTCATCCATCTCCGCGGTGGCTGTCCCCACGCCAGCCCCCTTCCACCTCGGGCTCACCCACCAGCTGCCCCTCCCCCACCCACCCTGGGGACTTTCTCCTGAGGACTGTTGGGACCTCTGTGAAGACAGTCCAGAGTTCAGCCCGGGGCCTCTGGGCAGAAGGTGTGATGAGTGGCCACCGGAGCCTGGAGGCGGCTGGACACAGTCTGTGGTCCTCAGAACCCGCAAATGGGGCATCTCCGCTCCCTTGTGTGCCGGTCACCTTGCCTCACACTTCCGCATGAGCGCTGATGTGGAAACATCATTTTCCTTCGCTGGACAGTGCATATCCTAGAAAGCAAGGGACATTGTCAGACCCGAAGGCTGGACTGCAGGGGGGGGTTGCCTACAGCTCGCCCTGTTGGCTTCACGGTGGCTCCCTCCTTGGGGTAAAGGCACCATTAAAAACTCTCCGTTTGAAGCAACCTATTTAATCTTTCATGAGCCAGAATCTTCAGTGTTGCTTGTGGAGTTCCGTCGCGAACGTTCTACAGAGACGTGGAAGGCACACGGACTGCTCTGTTTTGTGGCTGGTGGGCACCCGTCCGCCCTGGGGCTAATGCCTGTCGGTAATTTAATGCCGCAGAGGCTGCTTGGTGGTTGCCTATAGTTATTGACTATTATTCCTCTCTTGATTACTAATAGAACTTTGATTTTATACAGACCCTTGAGAGTGCCCAGGTTAAAAAGAACCACATTTCCCAGCCTCCCCTGCAGCCAGCTAGACCATGTGACTGAGTTCCAGCCAATGGAATGTAAGCAGAAGGGTGTCAAATGGCCTGGACGTCTCTTATAAAGGAAGGTGACTCGTTTGGAAGGAGAATTCTTTTCTCCTGTCAGCTACCTGGAAGGCGTTCAAGATGGCTGGCACCCTAGTAGCCACCGCAGACCAGAAAGTTACCCTGAGGATGGAAGCCACCATGTGAAGAGGCTGGAGCAGACTAGGCATGCTAGTCCCGGACCACCTGCCTCTGGACTCCTTTGAAACACGAGAGAAATACGCTTCCATCTCATTTGAGCCACTGTTGTTTCTAATTCTCTGATGTAAGGAGCTGAATCTGATCCTAACAAATGCAGTTAGTATCGTTAAGCTGTGACTTTTGAATGTCTTACCTGGAGGATCCTTGTCTCATCCTCCCAGGATACAGCAAGCTAAGACGAACAGCATGGACTTTGGGGTATAAAAATAGGTTTGAGTCTCTCCTCTCCTGCTAGCTGCAGGCTGCAATTTTTTATCGTCTCCTCCCTGTACCCTTTTGTCTTTTGTAAAGTGATATGCATTAGATTAATCAATGCATGCAACGTACCTGGTCCACAGTGGGGACCCAACAATGTTACTTTCCTTGTCACCCCCTCATCCCCATGTTGAACATTTTAAGGACTCAGAAAAGGCTCTAGGTGAATGCACATTTGACTTCATGTCTCCACAAACTGACCCTGCCATCGTAACTGGGGAAACACCAGTAGGGTCAGGCTGGGGAGAAACAGCCACAGTAAACACAGCGGGCGCACAGGACGGAGGGAGGTAACCAAGAGAGGAAGCAAATGGATGCTCCACGTGATCTGGCACAGACCTCCTCTTGTTCAAAGAAGAGCTAGACGCTCCCTTCCAGCCGAAGACAAACCAGAGGCCCACTGCACCTGGGAGCGCCGATGCCCCCCGGTTTTCCCTGGAGCCATCGTCCCCAAAATGCTGAGCACTGGGGTGGCTCACAGCATTTCCAGCCTGCGAAACACAACCTGGGGAAAGATTTACGCGTGGGGTAGTAGCAGAAAGGCCAACTTTGCTGGGGAGACACAAACATCTCCAAACCTCAGTGCATTTAAAAGAACCCCAAGCAGGCAAATTGTGAGAAAAGCACTCTCTACAGACACTGCAGATTAATGTCTTGGGCTGCCAGCCAGGCTCATAAACGCCCAGTGCCCTGCTCTAACATAAGAAAAATATGTTTGGGAGAATTCAATATTGTCAGTCTCTTGGCTGGTTCCAGACTATGGCGAGGCGGAGAGAAGTATGATAAGTTGTTGGAATGGAGAAATGGACCACCCTGGTGAAAGAAAAATGGCAGGGCTCCCTACCCCGGCGATGACCCGGTCCTCAGTCATGTATGGCCGTAGTTTTCAAGTTATTTTACTCTTGGACCCTTCTGGCAGGGCAAAGACCCCATGGACTTCCAATTTTGCCAAAAAATAACTATATAATCTTAGCGTTGGAAGAAACCAGTTAATTTAGTCCAATCCCACTTTCTCTACTTGTGAAATGTTCCGGAGAGAGTAGGGGAGGTGGCCAGAGTCGCAGCTAGTTACTGTAGAGCCAGGCCCAGGATGGGTCCCCCGATTCCTAGGTTACGTATTTCATCGTACAGCATTACTTTGGACGAGGGACTTCTTTTTCAGTTTTATTTTCTTATGTGGATTCAATCATCACCCAACCGGGAATAGCTCTTTCATACCCGCATTTGAACATGATCCGAAATGTCAGACTAGTGAGAGGGCCCTGGAACCCTCGAGCATGGAGCCCCACACAGGCAGAGACACAGAAGGAGTGAGGACAAATCTACAGACGCGAAGGGGAAAAAAGAAGGAGCTTAAGTTGGAAAGAAGGACCAAATCATTTCTTTTTAAACTCAGAAACACCAGCTTATAAGTTTCCTGGGCTACTGGAAACAAATTGAGAGCATCAGTTTGGGACTTTGCATGTGCTTCCAGAGCCGGGATTCTAAAAACAAGGAGTGAATCCCTAGGAGGGGACTAAGGCCTGGATTCTAAAACCTGCGAGTTCCCAGACGAGCATTTTCCCCATCCCTCGTAAGGTCCAGGTCTATATCCGTTTTCCATTCATTGAACACCCACGACGTGGGCTTCTCTGTATGTTTGGTCCTTATAGTCAAGGAATAAGAGGGGCAGGTGGGGCAACAGAAGCCAGGAAGGGACATGTGCAAGACCATGTGGCTCATAATGAAGCCCAAGTTCAAACCTAGTCCCCAAATTGACCACAGGCCTCTTTTCCACCGCGTCAGCAAGTCCTTGCGGGAGATCCAAGAGGACCTTGAACACCCACCCGGGCGATACTCGGTGAATGCCAAAAGGTGCCGGAGCCCCTTGGGCCACCCGTCCCTGTATTAC
Organism: Acinonyx jubatus; assembly: GCF_027475565.1. Taxonomy (NCBI): domain Eukaryota; kingdom Metazoa; phylum Chordata; class Mammalia; order Carnivora; family Felidae; genus Acinonyx; species Acinonyx jubatus. Next base: position 26,953,595 of record NC_069387.1, on the reverse strand, counting down.
GATACCACCCGAGCTGCACCCTGCTCAGCCTGCTGCCGTCCGAAGACCAGCCTTAAAGGCTTTCAGGGCGGCACGTGCACCCACAGCCAAAGACAATGGACAGAGGTCCTTTCATGCAAAATGTTTATTTGGAATACGTGTGCTACTGTGCAGGCCAGCCATCCTGAAAGAGCAAGTCTTTACATTGTGCGGATACAGGAGCTCCTGGGAGACATTCATCTGTGCTCTGCTGGCGTTACTCTTCACCCACCTCCACCCCTCATCACCTTAAGGCCTCTGGTGCTGCCTGAACTGGGGGCGATGACCAGCAACCGGCGATTGGCCATTACCAGTTGTGCCTTCTCCTGGAACCCTCTCTACCTGCCTTACGTTATTAATGGTGCCCAAAGAAATGATGAGCAGATACAAAGTTTCTGTGGGGTTACAGAGCCTTGTTTTCACCAAGTTTCGGGAGTTTTCTTTCTTTCTTTTTTCTTTTTCTTTTTTTTTTTTTTTGAGATGCTTCTGCTTAGCATTCCTGACAGGCCTGAGTGTGAGGGCTCAAATTTCAGCTGACCCAAGTGGGGAGTAATTCATTGATTTTTATAATCCGTAGGTTACTGCTTTTCTCCCTGGCTCCGACATATGGTTTTCATTTCTAATTTCTGCCATATGCTTCTCGACTTGAACTCGCTCTTGTCTCTCTCTTGCTCCGTGACAGTGAGTGTCACGCATGTTGGCCCTGCTACAGGGTGGAGTGAAGGGTAGTAGGAGAGAGCGGTCTTGCTCCTTCGGCTTAGCCACAGGCCCCAGCAGACCTGACTTCTGTATGGAAAAGGGGACAGGTGATCTTATGAGGAGTGTTTCCTCCTCACTCCCAGTCAAGGCAATGCCACGAATGGTTGGACAATCTGGACTTGCCTTCGGGTTCAAGTTTCAGTCACTGAGCAGAGGCCAGAGAACCAGGACCTCCCTGTCTTCTATAACACAACTGCGATAGGGGCTCTCGGAAGTCAAAGCCAGGAATCTGCAGGCACTCCGCCCGCCTCTCTGCACTGCTGATGAACCCAAGGACTGTTTCAATGGGCAGACTGCTAGACCGTATCGACCTTTCTAAGAGGTCTCAATCCGAATTGTAGTCTTAACCCTCTTTTTGTTTTTTTTTGAAACAAAGCGTGCAGGCTAGGGGGTGGGGTGTTCTTTCTTTAATGTTATTCTTTATCATCCCCCTTCTTCTTCACTTGGTGGGTCCCAAAGTGGGCCAACCCCCACTCCTGGAAAAGGGCCTCCCACCACGCAGACTCTTAAAGGTCACTTGGAATCTGTCTCTTAAATCCTGTCCTGAGTAGCAACTCTCCTCCTACAAACAGATGTACAGAATCTGCTGTTAAAAACAAAAGCAAAAGAAAACGCAGAACTCCCCCAGGCCTACGAGCCCTGCCTGAGACGCACTCCCACCCTTCGTTCCGTCCCCTAAGCACAGATGGATCTGGCAGAAAATGGTCCAGACACAAAAGTCACTGCTCACAAGAACTTGGGAAGCTGGGAGTGTTTCTCTAAAGCTCAGATATTTAGACGGTGGGAGTTCTGCTGTGCTGGTCACTTTCCAAGAGCTGCTAACCTGACACTTCATTGTGTACTGCTTAATCATTTTAAACAAAACAAAACAAAGCGAAATAGCCAAAACACACAAACACAATCTCTGGGGCGGGGAGGGGGGCAGGAGAGGGGGTCATGGATGAAATGGTGGCTGAATCAGACTTTCCATCAGTCGTTTCTGCTCAGAGCTGGGAAGCAGTTGTGTCCACAGCGGATCGGCTTCGCCCTTCCTCCTCGGGAGCCCGAGGCCGAGCTGCCATCACAGGAAGTCATTCTGTGGCTGCAGGAGGCGGTCAGGGTCTGGTTCCGGAGCCATCCACGTTATTACACATTTGAGCTCCACGTTAACAACACTTCACCAACAGTGCGACAGAACAGAAAAAGTTCTACTTCGAATTTGCACGTGGATCCAAACCTTAACCTACGACTTCAGTGAGGAAACCAGCATCTCGGAGACTAGATGCGTTTTAAGGGACTTCTAAAGAATTCCATGTTCCAAGCGGCATGGAAAAGAATTCTGAAGACACACTCAGGAGCTGTGCCCCATTAGCGGGCGGTTTTCTGCGGTCTGCAGAAACGTAAGGTTGAATGGGATAATGAAGATACTTGGTTTTCGATAATTTAGAAATTGTCTTAAAAAAAAAGGGAACTCGAGCTGTATTACCAACATTCTTTCCCTTGCTCTGCACATCAAAAAAGACAAATACATTTCATATGCAATGCCGCATGTAACGTTTGGTCCAAATGGTCAAAATTATAGCTTTTAATTTTATAAGCCCCAAAGTACGAGACACGACCAGTTAGCATCCGTGCGAGAAAACGATGACAAACACAAAATAGGAACACTTGTTTTTTCCAGCCACAAATAATAATGGAGAGTTATATATGTATGAGAAATAGTAATAATAAGAGAATAATCAGCATTAAGTTCAAAACTTCCAGGAAAGCTATTTTGGATTAGATAATGTTTTACTTCAGAATATGCAAGTTTAAAAGTCAAATTGTCAAAGTTATCCTCCTCGCCACACACCAAAGATTTATATACAGGCTGGAATCCAGAAATTAAGGTTCAAAGTATAAATATTGATAATTGTGGCTAAATTCAGAATGGTTTCAGAAAGATGATACAATTTCAAATAGAAACTGAAAGAAATTTTGCTTTGTGATCTACATAGATTACTATAATTTTTTCTCTTCAGGATCCTTTTCTTTCTCTTGAGGAGTCAGCTAAATCTCAAATTATTTTGATTACAAGAAGTTTTTAGATGGGATCAGCAAATTTAGGAGGAAGTCAGAGCAGAGTGAATACATATGGATATATGTATGTGCCTATATGTGGACGTATATATATACACGTATACCTTCTTCCATCTGCAATGCAGAGGGAAGAACCCCCCACAAAGACCTCCCTGTGGCCCCCCTCAATTAGTTCTCAGATGACTTGAGCGATTCACCAACTGTAACAGAGTAACTGACCTCTTCCCCATTAAAACTTTTCCCGGGAAGAAGTTTCTGCCACTCCTAACGCGGAGACTTGGCCCATGTCCTTTGCGGGGAAAGCAAGAGCCCACGACAACTTTTCACAAGAGCCAAAATCTGGAAGGAAGTAGAAGACTCGGGGTAATGGGTAAGGACCAAGACTGCAGAGAAGCGTATTTGAGGCGACTGCTCAGGACGACTTCGGTTCTGTATTGTTTATTACAGTCCAAATGCATGAAGTTCTTAGGAAATCAGATCAGATGGTACAGATAAAAACGGGCCACGAAAGCCCGGTCGGAGGTGTTTTCGGGCCAAATTGCAGACCACCCAACAGTTCACATTTTAGGAATTTGAAATGTCTAAAAATAGATAAGGTGGTTTCTCAACAAAAAAAAAAAAAAAAAAGAGAGAGAGAGAGAGAGAGGGGGGGGAAGGAAGGACAGGAAAGGGAAGGAGGAAGGAAGGCGACAAGAACCCATTCAGGAAGTGTTCGCTAACGAGAACACCTTACTTAGAAAGGAGGGGCAGAAGCATGAAGACCCATTAACTCTGTGCATGTTACTGCAACGGTAAACACAGCAGAATGCATAGGCCTCGTAATACTTCAGTGATGGCATATATATAATGTCTCTAGCACTTTTAAAAAATATGCCGAGACTAATAATTAACGACCATCCCAGATAAAAATACATATTTCATAGAGGGGCAGGGGGAAGGGGGAGGAAAGTTTGGTCCCACGGTTGATCCTGGGACCTATCAAGATGAAACCATGTTTTTTTGGTAATCCTAGAGGATATGGCAGCAAAAATAGTTGTAAGGATGTTGGCTGGTTTTAAGAGGGTTATTTTCAAATATAACCTTACAGCTACATTTGCAAAAGCATCTTCGTGAAAAGTTTATTAACCCTGTAAACTGTCTATAGTGACATCTCTAAGATAAAATAAAAGTGGCTGAGGTGTGAGTGGGCAAGGGACGTGTGCTTTAAAGCAAAATCCGAGCCCTTTTGGGGGCTCCTCTCACACAAAGGGATACAGACTCTTAAATAAAATAATACTTCCTTAAAAATCTGCCACCTCACAATTGTTTACATCATAGAAAAATAGCATTTTTGTAAAAAGAAATAGAGTTACTTTGTTAAAATGGTCTATTTTAAACCAGCAGTCATTTCTCATATAAAGGATTTCTAAACATCCATACAGAACATAAAAATAGTACGGAGTGCAAAGCAGACAGTGGCATGTTTGCGAGTGATCGAAGGATTTCACTGCCAGATAAATAATACTCTGAGTACATTATGGTACAAGTTTTAATCTTTTAGAAACTTAAAAGGTATCGCTCTTATCCTCTGATGGCAAGCTACTTATAAACAGAGTTACTTGCAGCAGCAGAAGGCCAAATTGCTTAGAAATGGGTCAGATGTATTCATCACGTCTCCCCTAAACTCAAAGCGCCGGGACGCTGGGCAGTTGGCCCGCGTCCCAAACTCCTTAACGCAAGCGCGGACCACAGGCCGTGGAGACGCAGAGGGGAATTTACGACATTCACAGTCCTTTTAAAATCACTCACGTTTGAATTTTCACATAGAACCAGATTAACACCAAACTATCTACCAGCTTGGCGAAACCCGTCATGAAGGAGAGTTTATGTGATTCCTTTCCAAATACAGGCATTCACTCTTTATATTATAAAAACAGATGGTTTCAACGGACTAATGCTTTATTTCCACACAGCGATTCCGTGGGGACGACGAAGTTCTCGGTGGCAGTGGTAAAGGATGTTACCCGGTACACGAAGGGCCAGTAGTCTCCAGCTTACACAAGGGCAAGTCGGGCTAAACGAGAGAACACTCAGTTAGTAAACTCTGGCAGTCCCGTGCTCACTGGCGTCTCCTCACACCCTCTCCACTCTGCTAGGGTCGTATGAATCTGTATAAAAGAAAAAAAAGAAAAAAAGAAAAAAATTAGTAGTATATTCAATTTGCGTGTTTTGGTTTAATCCTCAGACCATAAATAAGTATGTTTAGGGAGCAAAATCCACAAGTGTAGAGTTAATGCTTCAACATTTAAACAATATTATTTTTGCTGAGAGGCAAAAAAAACTTATCACCAAAAGGCTGTTTCGGGGCGCCTGGGTGGCTCAGTGTTGAGCGTCAGACTCTTGATTTCAACGGAGGTCACAATCCCTGCCTGGGATCTTTTCTTTTCTCTTTTCTCTTTTCTTTCCTTTTCTCTTTTCTTTTTTTTTCTTTTCTTCTTTTCTCTTTTCTTTTCTTTCTTTCCTTTATCTCTCTCTCTCTTTCTCTCTCTCTCTCTCTCCCCCGCCCCTCTCCCCAGCCAGCACGAGCTCTCTAAAACTAAAAAATCAAAAAATTCTTACAAAGGCTATTTTAAAAGGACACGTATGATCATTACCTAATCATTGATAGAAAAATGTTAGTTGCTTAATTTTTGATAATCTTTTCCTGTTGTCCACAGTGGAACAACATTAACTTTAAATACAACACCATAAACCAGCAAAGGCATGCTTGGCTGATACCAAGGATTTTGTTTGCTTGTTTGTTTTGTTTTTGTTTCTTATAAATTACAACTCCACTGAAATCTTGCTTTAAAAAATGCATCTTTGTGATCAAATGCTGTCCCTGGAAGGCTTGAGGACCCTGAAATCTTGACTGCTTGGCCAGCAATGAGAGGCCTCTTGTCTCCGGCCGCCATCAGCCAGCAGACAGGCCCAGGCCTGGACACAGGCCTGTTCACACACTCTTCTAGGCCTTTCCCACGCACAGGGGTGTAGGAGCCTGGGCCACCACACTGACCCGTTCTACAGCCCACAACTGGAAAATCCCAGCCTGGGCCCGAGTGAGCTGCGTTTCCAAAATGGGCCACCATACAGAACGATGGTCCGAAGCTGATATTAGTCCTACAGCTGGGTGATTTTGATCTGACCACCCCGGGATTCACAGTCCTCCGGGACCCACATAAGCCCCAAGGCCACATGTGTGCCTCCTACGGCCAGAATTTCCTGCCACAGAAGCTCAAAGGCGTCCTGACTTTTATTTAAGAGAAAATGCTTAGGAAATCTAGGAGGATTGGTACAATTTGACGGTTATAAAAACGGTGGCAGAATGATCTCTTCCCAAACCCATCTGGACCCCTGTACCTCACGAAGGCCACGTACATCCCAATTTTTCTAGCCACAAAATGTGCTACCACGTCTCCTCACACCTTCTCGGCATAGCCACCGTATGTTTAGCGCACGTAAGACAACCGTGACGCTAAGAGCGTGCCTACGGCGCTTTGAGCCCGACATCACAAGCCAAATAGGACAAAGCGTCTGCGTTCAGGAAGAGCAGTCTGCTCCTCCTCGAACGTGATTTACCACACCACTGGGCTGAAAGCAAGTGGAGTCCAGGTGGGTCGGCTGCCTTCTGACACATTACGCTGAACGACGCCCAGTGTGACGACACAGGATGTGAACAGCTGAGTGCTACACTTCTGTGCTCAGTCAGCCTCTGAGTGGGGCTGCTTCTGAGTGGGGGGCCTCCTCTGAGCAAAAATATCTTCTTCTCCACCGAGAATGAGGAGAGCGGTCACTAATGGATGACACGGTAGGAAGGACACGCTTTTAGCTGGTGACAGGCCAGGAGGCTAAGCATCCACTGAGCCTTGAGGTACACAGACAGTGGGCACTGAGCAGCTCACCTCGGGCCAGGCACCGGGAGACACCTCCACAGACCGTGCGTGTACCCCCGAACCACACTGATGAAGCTAAGGGCCTGGAGCCAGGGAACTGGGGCTAGAACTCTGGAGAACAATGGGCTCCTTCTTCAGATCGTGGAGCATGTAGGTCCAATAAAAATATAACGTGAGCCACATAACATTACTTAAAATTTTCTACAAGCTGTGTTAAGGGAAATGGAAGGAAACAGGTGAAATTGATTTTAATAATATATCCCATTTCACCAAATCTATCAAAAACACGATCATTTCAACAGGTAATCAACATAAGAATTGTTGAGAAATTTAAACTTTTCTATCTGCTAAGTCTCTGAATTCTGGCATGTATTTTACACGTACAGCACATCTCAGTTCGGATGAGCCACATTTCAAACGCTCAAGGACCCACATGTAATAAGGAGCTAGCAGGTCTAGAAGACAGACAGGTTACCGAGTAGTTAGAATCCTGGTTCTGGTGGGCAATATTTCAGGTGAAGACAATTCAGTAAGGCCCAACCCTTGTGGATATTTTGTGTATTAACACCCTCGAGGGCTACTGCCCTTGACATCGTGCTGACATCCAGCCTTCTCAGACGGCTCCATCACACCCTCCCTGGCTGGTCTCTCCTTGTTCCCTCCCGCACCCATACGGATGGAGTGTGCCACCAAAGCTGATGGAGCCAGAACATTCTGAGCACTGCCAGTGCCTGGGATTACACTTCCGAATTGGAACACAATCCACCCAGAAGGGATGGACTGCTGTCACCTGAGTTAGTTTTGAAGTGCTGACTTCTTGGCCAGAGCCCCAAAAGACCACTAAAAAGATGTCAGCTGAAAGGACTGTCTTTCAGCGGCGTGAAGATACTTTATGATACAGTAGGTGCTCCATTACAACACAGATCATTAAGTTCTAGAAGGGTGTGTGCATGTGTGTACGTTGGCGGGGGTGGGAGGAGGTTACAGATACTCACAGTATAGTTTTATTTTAAAATTCCAGAACAAAATCCGAATATAAGTGGGCTGTGAATTCAGGAGCAGTGAAGTGGTTCCTGCACACTGGGCTGAGGGGGGCAGGGGAGGGGTGGGGGTGGAGACAATTCTTGCGCATAAAATGATAAAATGTATCAAAAGGAAAACAAAGTCCAAGAAGTCCATCTGTGAAAACGCGGTAAGGCTTTACTCTAACTTGTAAAACGACGAGTGGAAAAGTGAACATATCTCAGAGTTTGACTATCTCAGTCACATGATCCACATTCCTCTCCAGACGATTGATTTTGTGTAGGCCTGGTGACCATGCCATGAAGGACTGACGGAGGTTCACCGGAGCCCCTATGTGGGTATGAAACCGTCCTTCGGGGTGTCCTGCTATGCAATTGCTTAAGAATGCCACCGGTATCTGTGTGGCATCATGAGTATCTCTCTGCCTTTAGATTTTGGGTCATTTCATTACTTATTAACAAATGCATCAGGTGGAGAGGAGAAAAAAAAATTCTACTTGTTAGTCACTATGTTTAAAAAAAAATAAGGTCACGGAAGAGGTGTTTTAGATGGCTAGCTAACACTAAAATTGGCACAATCTACATGTTTTCAGATACCTCTCCAACCTCATTCACATGCCAAGGGATCACGCTAAACATTGAGGGGCACTTGACTGAACTAAAACTTCTGTGTTACAAAATACTGCCCAGAATATGTGCCCATGGACTGAGACATAGAAATCTTACACCCTGGTGTTTTATTATAGCAGGATTTGTCTTATTTTATTTTTTTTAAAATGTTTATTTATTTATTTTGAGAAAGAGAGAGAGAACATATGAGCAGAGAAGGGGCAGAGAGAGAGAGAGAGAGAGAGAGAGAGATAGTGGGGGGAGGGGAGATAGAGAATCCCAAGCAGGCTCCATGATGTCAGTGCAGAGCCTGATGTGGGGCTCGATCTCACGAACTATGAGATCATGACCTGAGCCAAAATCAAGAGTCGGACGCTTAACCCACTGAGCCACCCAGGCGCCCTGGATTTGTCTTATTTTAAAATTCTTACAATTCTCAGGATGAGACAGGACTGATAAAGAAACTCATTTTAACTCGTACTGAAAAGCAAGTGGGCATATTTGGGGAGGTGGGGGCGGGGGGACCAAGAGAGGAGGAGAAACCTAATAAATCCCAACAGCTTAAAACATGGGCCATGTAATGCTTTTTCTGCCCTTATGGCAACGGTTCCACATCCTAGTGTTCTCTTTCTCAGAAAAGACCAACTTTGCTAAGTCAGATGATCTGACAGAGCCCTGACAAATGGCTTGTTTCAATAATGTATTTTGTATAAGGAACCAAGCAACACCATCTAACACTCCTAAGAATCATACTGCATTTGTGGGAAAATTTTTAAAGTGCCAAGTAGGCGTTTCATGAAACAAAAATTCTGGATTTTTCTAGCTGAAAGCAAGTGAGCTTGTCCACTGACTTTTAAATCCTTGGATTTCACCACAGGAAGCAGAGAAGGGGGGTGTTCAGGAAGACTAGAGGGCTGGGCTCCGGAGGTGGGCCTGGGACCCAGGGTCCCTGCTGTCCCGCACACAAGGGAACGGATTCGCCTCGCTGTAAAAAGGTGTGAATGATTCATGGTCTCTTCTGTCTGCGGTTTGCATGTGGGCCTTCTGACATGTACAACTCTTCTTCGAATCAGTTCTAGGATAGATAATCGATAATTCCCCGGCCCTGAAGAAAACACCAGAAACAGAGATCCCTGTTTGTGTCAGAGCTGAGGCTGAGACTGTGTTTGGGGAAAATCCCCGTTGCCACCACTGGGAACCCGCCTTGTGGTTTGAACCAGAGCAACTCTGAAGGTGTGAAGGGGACAGAAGGGAGAGGGCCCAGAGGCGTGCCAGGCCCTGCTGCCTAAGTTCTCTGTCCTGGGCTTTAGTGCACAAGACCATAGGGGACCTTATGGGACACGGCTGGTGGGTGAACTTTTTTTTTTTTTTTTTTAATATTTAATTATTTGGAGAGAGAGGACGTGAAAGGGGGAAGGGTAGAGACAGAGGGAGACAGAGGATCCGAAGTGGCTCTGTGCTGACGGCAGAGAGTCCGACGTGGGCCTTGAACCCACGAACCGTGAGATCATCATGTGAGCCAAAGTCGGACACTTAACCGATGGAGCCCCCCTGTTTAGGGTGTTGACACAGTGCAAACTGCTCCTTTTGTTTACTAAAGCTTTTTAAAGTTTCATAAATGGCCGGTAGCAAAAACATAAAATGAGGGTCAAAGGATTTTGGAAGGTACAATGTAAGACAGCATCCTGGGCTGCGTAGTTTACTTAATCATATGATTAGGTTGGTACAAAGAGCATGTGGGGGTCTGGGGGGAGCGCTTGTTTTTGGGGAGGGTGCAGAGCACACACTGTCGCCTCCTACAAGATTCATTGAGGTACAGCAGCACAGTTCCAGTACTTTACTGATTTACCTCTGCACGGTACCGGGCCCAAAATGTGTCTGTATAGATACCTATATATAGCTGCTTGTATAAGGAATTTCCGTAAATATACAACCATTTACGGTACACTACCGATCTTGATTTTTAAGGAAAGCCTCCGGATAATTCTTTGGACGATGGAGAATCTTTCGGGGCAACAATGCACAGTATCAGCTTCACCAGCGCAGGACTGGCATCATCCACCAGCCTGGCGTGACACGCTCAGAGCACCACACTAATACTCTGTAACGCCTGCCTGCACACTGACTCCTCACCTGGGCACCAGAAATCCTGATGGACGGTCTTCTTCTCCCCGTGTGCCGTTGGACGACCGTCTTCTTCCGGCGGGAGGGCGCCCTTGGAGACGACGAGCGGGAGCCCGGCCTTCCGAGCCAGGTCCCCGGCGTTCAGAGACACCGGGCCTCCGGGCTGCATCCCGGGGTCCCTCTCGGCCTTCGGTTCCTCGGCCTCCTCCGTGGAGTCAGCGCTCCGGGAGGTCAGGAGCCTCATCCGGGACACAGAGCTCACCTCCTTCATCCTCATCAAGCGGCCGGGGTCTGCTCTCCTAGGGGGCGAAGCCAGTTTTTCTTGTAAACTTTCAATCACTTTGGAAGTGCTTCTGAGCCTCTTTTCTGAGCCTGGCATATTTGGGGTCCTTTCTATAAAATGGAACAGGGTGGACTTGAAGGGTGGTTTTGTCCCCATGTCCTTGGGATTGAAGGACCTGGACTCTTGGGGACTGTACTGAGGCTCGGGGCTGGGGGCCTTGCTGGGGACAGTCCCGTCCGCACCCGAGGGCTCAGCGGCCAGGGCAGCGCGACGGGCGCTGTCCCTTTCCCCTACAAAGAGAGGGCTTTGGGTCCAGCCGCACTTTCTCCTGCCGTAAAAGGCGTCAGGGGACGCTGCGGGGTCATCCAGCTGTGAACCGGACCCAGGCTCCTCCCTGGGGGCCTCCAGCCCGCGGCCACCTCCGTCAGGCTCGGGGTGCTGGTCCGGTCCCGTTCTCCTGGTGCCTGGCAGCAGGGACTCCACGGCCACCTCGATGCCCAGGATCCTCGCAGCCCTTGCTTGAAGGGACTCATTTGGGGGGATTTCTATTGCACTGGCTTCACCTGAAGACGCATCTGACTTCCCGGCACTCTGCTCCTGTGCCCGCGTCAGTCCCACAGACCTCAAGTCCGGCGCCGAGAGCCCTCGGGGTTTGTTGGCAAGAGCGAGCGGGACCGGCGGGCTCCTCCCCTCCTCGCCACCAGCCTTCCGAGGGGTCGCTGGGCTCAGCTCGGCAGAAATGGGAACACGGGGCAGTGCCTGGCTTCCCGGGGGCTGCCTCAGCGAGGCTGGATCCGACGAGGGCACTGGTTTTGTGTCACCTGACCTGGAGGAAGCCGCTCTCTTCACAGGACCTGGGCTGACGGCTGGCTCGGTGTTCAGTGCGCGGTCCACCTCCTGGTTTCCCTCGTCGGCGATCGGGCCTCCGTGTGCCGCCACCGCCGCCCCCCGGCCTCCTTCCACCTCCACGGGGCCCGGGCACTGAGCACGGGTGCCAGGCCAGCCAGGCTTCTGCCCCTCGCTCCAGCTTTCGGACTTACTCTTGGCTCTTCCCGGCCTGGCCCCGGGCTCCTCAACCCTCCACGCCTGGCCGTCTCCCCCGCAGCCCCAGTGCTTGCCCGTGGCCTCAGCACGGCCTTCGGGCTGCCACTCTGTGTCACTGTCCTCGCTGCTGCTGTCGCTGTCGCTGCCACTAGGACTGCTCTCTTCCTCTTCCTGAAGCTCCTTGTTAAAACTCTCTAGCTGGCTAATCAAATCCCAGGGACGGCGGCTAACTGGCTTCAGGAGAAACTGACCAAACAGCTGTTTGCTGTTGCACGGGCCGGTGGTCTCCCCCTTCACCACGTCGCCCCTGGGCACGGGGCTGGCTCTGCGGCCACGGCCCTCAGCGCAGGCCTGACTGGGCCCGGCTTTTGAAACAGGTGCCTGGCTTACGCAGGAGGAAGTCCTTGAGAAAGCACTGTTGCTGGAGGGGCTGAGGGACATTTGGCCTTTCGGGTGATGAGCACTTGGCCTCTCGTTTCGGTCGCCGGGAGCTAACTCCGTGGGCGCGTGAGCCTCAGAGACAAGAGGGTCTGAGTATTTTGGAGTCAGCACTGCTTTTGGTGAGCCTCCCGGCTTCTGACCGGGGAGGGACAGCGCGCTTCTGGACTCCTCTGCAAAAGTGGTTTGGGTTTGCTGATCTCTGTACTGGTGCCCTGGCCACGAGCCAGAATACTTGAGCTCTCTGTGTTGTGCAGGGTGAATGAATCTGAGGTCATTTGTTTGTTTGGCTTCTTCTGGTTCCCCCAGATCTTGTTTCTGGAACTCTGTTCTCCCCACCATGCTTCCTGTGAGTGCCTGCAGCTCCAGGTCGGTGGAAGACATGCTCAGCAGACTTTGTTCCTGCAAAGCTGCGCTCTTATCAAGCCCATTCCTTTTATCAGTGCCCTGTTTTAAGTCATTGTTGTTCGTATCTATATCTGGCAGATGTGATTCTGATTTAACTGGGATGGAAACCAAACAAAATATTGTCTCGTTCATTTTCTTCTTTGAACTTTTCTTGGTCCGAATCCCAGTTTCGAACTTCTTGAGCTTGGTTCGAGTTTCACAGGTACTCTCGCCCTGCAGGCTTGGGGGGGAGACGAGGCCTTCTGTGTGCCCGCCCCGGCCGCCGCCATCCAGGGCAGGCCACTGTCCCCCCACGGTGCCGTGGGCTCTTTGGTCAGGAGCGCCATTTTCCGCATCCCTGGGGAGCTGGTCCCACAGCCACCAGGGACTGGGATCGGCAGTGGCCGGGCCGCTCACACCCCCTGGCGAGGTTCTCACACTCTGTGGGCTCAAAACGGCACCATCTTGTTGACCGTTTCCATGAGCGGGGGCCGGGGCAGTGCTGGGACTAGAGTTGTAGGACTTCTCGTTGGCTGTTGTTTCTTGACAGAAACCCCGGGGGCGGGCCAGCTTAAAATGCCGTATCCGTGGGTCGTCAAAGGGAATATACAGAACGGAGCCGTCGTACGTGGTGGTCGGCCGGGGCTGCTGAGGGACCCCGCGAGGAGAGTGTGGGCTTGCACCATACTCATTGCCGGTGCCAGGGGGACCGGCCGGCTCCAACGGATGCTGCTGCTGACGGGGACTACACACGGGCCCAGGCACTGTGTCCTCCACGTAGGGGTTTGCGATGTGCTGGGGCGGCGACCTGTACGATGGCGGAGGCACGTACACGGGAGGCTCCAAACTAGAGTCGGGCGCGCACAGCTCCAGCCGGGGCTCGCTGGATTTGGTCAAGTAGGAGACGCACAAGTCCGCCTGCTGACTGTCCAGAGAGTCAATGGCCTCCACGCCCGCCCTGGAGTGTTGGTGGGAGTCGTAAGGTGGAGGCTTGAGGGGTCTCCCAAACTTAGGCCGGGGGAAAGGGACCGACGAACCCCCCTTCTCGGGGTTCCTTTTGGATTCCAAATTTGGTGCACAATTTGGGGGATAAAATGGCATTTTAGGAACACCTGGAAAATGTCCGTCATTTAATGGAATGGGAATTTCCATGCAACTCAGGCCCTCGGGGGAAAGAACCCTGGGCAATGACTGGGATTTCCCTTTGCTTTGGGAATTCAGCACATGTTCTCCTTGCACGAACGGGTACAGATCTTGAAACAGTCTCTCCCCATCACCATCAGACATTTGCCTCCCTAATTTCTTTGGCTGGTTCCAGCTCTCCAGGCTTATATTCTGCCACTTGGCAGGTCCTGCCATTCTCAGCTCTTCTTCCCAAACTGCCTTCTTCATCACGTTCTCTGTCCTTCCTCCAACTTCCCATGGGCCCTCCCTCATGTGAACGGGCAGACTGTGGGCTTGGGCCATCCCTCTGACCTCTGGGTCTTCTCGGGCCCTTGGCCCCAGCAAGCCACCGACCTCCTGTCCTTTTCTTCTCCAGTAGGCGTGGTCGTGAGTGGTCTGGGGCTGAGAGGACCACCTCAGCACGGGCTGATGATAAAACCTACAAAACAGAGAGGCGTGGAAGTTATATCAGGGGAAGAACCACACTGAAGAAATGTGGATGTGTCTGCTTCTGAGTCAAACTCAGGTCAGTACTTCTGAAAAGTGTATTCCTAACCAGAGTACTTACTGACTTTAAAGAAAACACGTCCCAACTAATTATGGTTGGAAGGCAGCCACGTGTTTTGCCACCGAGGGCCTAGGAGTCTCAGCAGCAGGCTTCCCACAAGAGCATCAGGCCACTGGTGGTACTTGACAGATGTCAAGGCCCTTACAAGTTTGAAATGCCCAAGGGAGCAAGGGTAAACTCGCAAGTAGTATTTCTCAAGTGTGGTCATGGGCCACTGGGAGTCCACACCCCACGAGGCCAGACCACTGAGTTCCCTCAGGAGTCGGTCTGGGAACCTGCTTCTCACAGCCCCACCCTAGAGCGGTGGTTCGTCAGCATGAGCAGGAATCATGAGAGGGCTGCTAAGGACACAGACTGCTGTGTCCTATCCCCAGTTTCTGCTTCAGCAGCTTCCGGGGGTGGGGGGGGGGGCGGGGAACTCTACAATTTGCATTTCTTTTTTTTTAAAGTTTTGATTTTTTTTGTTTTTGAGGTTGGGGGCACAGAGAGAGTGGAGGGGAGAGAGAATCCCAAGCAGGCTCCATGCTGTCAGTGCTGAGCTCAACGTGGGGCTCGATCCCACAAACCATGAGATCATGACCCGAGCCAAAATCAAGAGCCGGACGCTTAACTGACTGAGCCACTCAGGTGCCCCTCCCCAATGTGCATTTCTAACATGTGCCCAAGCGATGGGGTCCCAGCACCCCACTGTGAGAACCATCACTGCTAGTTGTTGGGAACCATGACTTCACAAGTCCCGAGGCCCAGACAGTGTCCCAGCTCCACTGCGTCAGAATTGTGGAGGCAGGAGGGACACCCAGCATCGGCGTGTTTCTAGGCGCCCCTGATATTCCCAGTGTGCAGCTGAGATGGAACCAGGACTTCAGCCGGGTTCCCACACTTCCCTGATGGCAAGAATCACCCAGTGGGCTCAGTAAATACACACACGACCACGTCACTCCTGTCAAAGTTCAGATTCAGTAGGTCTGGATTAGGGTCCAGGTGCCCACATTTTTGTAATGAGCCCTCCAGGCGAGTCTTAACTTAGGTGATGTGGGAATACGGCTCGGGCCGACTCTGACCAGAAGAAGGGGGGCTCTGTCCATGTGGCAGAACCCCCTGCCAGGTGGGACAGGGCGTGGCAAATGCCAGCCTACTTCTAGGTCGCCCCCCATCACCAGGCTGCACAGCAGAAATGTCCTCGAGAGCCTTTGCGAAATGCTGATGCCTAAGGCCCACCCCCCCCAAATATCTTGATCTAATCAGACCAGCCAGCAGCCACCCGTACATTTCAAAATCTCCTCAAGTGATTCTAGTAGCATCAGCCAGAGTTTGGAATCACTGCTCTAATGCAGCTGGAGAAAAAAAAATCCGAACAACTGTTACACTGTCGATGACAGTCAGCTCTGTGTACAAGTGACCAGAGACCAGGACCCTAACACAGAAAAACCATCAACTGGAAGGAAGCCTTGGCACACTCCCCTACTCTGATTAACCATGGGCTACACGGACAATGTTCCAGCTCCAAAACTGCTATTCGTTTTGTAAATTATAAAAGTAATATGTAGCTGTTGTTGAAAATTCAGAAAAATAGAGGAAAGAACAAAAAACAAAACCGCCATGGAATCTTTCCCCCCAGAGATAGTTATCTTGATATATATCTTCCAGTCTTTGTGTGGGTGAAGATGTGGGTTCTCAAGTAGTCTTGGTTCTCTACGAGGGATCTGGTTTTCTGTGAACGTTTCCCTGCACTCACAGCGCAAACAGCAGCTGTCACTTGCGTGGCGGTTACTCTGTGCTCAGTCCATGCTTAGTGCTTTCAGTACATTTGCGCACCCACACCCCTCGGGAGATAGGAACTGATGTCACTCCCATTGACAGAGGAGGAAACTGAGGTACAGAAGTAATGTAACATTAACATGCACTTGGGCACTTACGCTGTGTCTGGCCCTGTGTGACGAATCATTTCCTTTAAATTTTATAACCACTGTTCTCGCTCCCTTTTACAGATAAGGAAACCGAGGCACAGAGAGCTTTTGACAGCTCTCTCAAGTGGTACAGCTTGTAAGTAACAGGGAAAGATTCAAACCCAGGAAGTGTGACCCTCCATGAAGCCCATTCAGTTAGCCACTCCGTTTTACTTCTCCTAATGTAATGAAAAATTCCTCAAGTGCATAATTTTAACAGTTGAAGAGTATTGTGTCATATGCACATGACTCACTCAACCACTGCTGGGCATCTACGTAGATTATATTCTAAACGCTTTGAGAAACACTGTCATTCACAAACACTGAGCGTGTCTCAGGTTATGTAGAACAAATCCTTAGAAAAGGAATTAGTGGGTTGGGGGCATTATGTTATCTATATCGTCAGATCTGCCCTCTCCCAACTGCAATTTACTCTCCCACCTGCAGTGCAGGGCACCAGTCTTGCTGATTTTTTCCATCTCTGGTTTTTCCAGTCAATTTGTTTCCTTATTATAGAAGTGCAAGTAGCTCCTGATTGGTTTTAATTTGCATTTCCTTGATTACTTCTGAGGTTACCTTTTTTTTTTTTTCCATGTGCTTAGGTGTCATTTGTGGTTCCAAAAGACTTCTACAACACAGCCCACTTTGCAGCCGACAGGTGGTAGAGAGAGGACGGTGTGAACAGGGAGGAGTCCGGGCGACAGCAGGGGAAGGCCTTGGAGGGGACAACGGTGGGGACTGGCTGAAGGGGGACCACTCCCAACACACAGGAGGAGGCTGCCGCTCTGCGGGAGCCAGGATGGTAAATACGGATGGTAAATGCATAGTAAGCATCCATCATTACGATCACGGGCATACCTCGCTTTACCGTGCTTCACAGATACTACGTTTTTTTTTTTTTTTTTTTTTTTTTTTTTTTTTTTTTTTTTTACAAATTGAGCATTCAAGCCTTGAGTGGAGGAAGTCCCTGCAGATGGGGGGGAAACAACAGGAGAACTGGAATTACAAGCGGAGCCTGAAGATGGGGCTGAATTGCTGCCACCTTGTGATCAAAGCTCAATGGATGAGAAGTTGCTTCCTATGGATGAGTAGAGAATGTGGTTTCCTGAGATGGGGTCTACTCCTGGTGAAGACTGTTGAAATGACAGCAAAACATGGAGAATATGCCATAAACTCAGCTGATAAGGCAGAGGCAGGGTCTGGGCGGATTCAGTCCAATAGTGAAAGAAGTTCCACTGTGGGTCGAGTGCTATCAAACAGTATCGCATCTTACAGACCAATTGCGAAAGAAAGAGTCAATAATGTGGCAAACTTCACTGTTGTCTTATTTCTAGAAACTACAGCCACCCCTGCCTTCAGCAGCCAGCGCCCTGATCAGTCAGCAGCCATCAACGTCGAGGCAAGACCCTCCACCAGCAAAAGGACGATTCACTGAAAGCTCAGATGATGGTCAGCATTTTCAGCAATATTTTAATGCTTTATTTTATTTTTTTGAAGTAATCTCTACACCCAGCATGAGGCTCGAGCTCACAACCCTGAGATAAAAAGCTACATGTTCTGAGGTGCCTGGGTGGCTCAGTCGGCTGGACGTCTGACTTTGGCTCAGGTCATGATCTCGTGGTTCATGAGTTCGAGCCCCATGTTGGGATCTGTGCTGACAGCTCAGAGCCTGGAGCCTGCTTCGGATTCTGTGTCTCCATATATCTCTGCCCCTCCTCCCTTGCTTGCTCTCTCTCTCTCTCTCTCTCTCTCTCTCAGAAATAAACATTAAAAAAAATTTTTTTTTAAGTTGTATGTTCTACTGACAGAGCCAGCCAGGCACCCCAATTCAGCAATATGTTTTTTTGCTTTTTTTTTATTGTGGAGAGAGAGCATGAGTGGGGTAGAGGGGGAAAGAGAGAGAATCTTAAGTGGGTTCCATGCTCAGCACAGAGCCTGACACGGGGCTCAGTCCCACGACCCTGGGAACTTGACCTGAGCCCAAATCAAAACTTGGATGCTCAACCGACTGATCCACCCAGGCGCCCCTAGTAATATTTTAAATTAAGGTATATACTCTGTTTTTTCAAATGTAACACTGTTGCACACTTAATAGACTACAGTATGGTGTACACGTTGCTTTAATATGCATCAGAAAACCAAAAACTTCATGACCCAACCCAAAATATCTCCAAGGCATGCCATCATTATTAATAGTAGTAGCAGTAGTGTCTTGGAATTACTTCCTTGCCTTAGTAAATGAGGGTTGCTGTTCAAGTCCTGCCCCCGCTCCCACTCCCAGATAACTTTTTAAGCAGCCACTGAATGAAAGGGTTGAAAAAGTAGAAAAGATTTCAGATCAATTTGAGGTAAAGCATTTGCCACTGAGCAGCCTAAGTGCTTCTGCATTTACTTCTTACACGCAGTGACAGCTGTGTTAACCCTGGGCGTGGCTGAAGGTCAACGTCTTCACGGCTTCCGGCGTTATCAAAATCCCGCTTTGAGTACTCAGGCTTTGAATGCGTAACAGAACACCTCTCGGGTCGGGTTCCATAAGGATGGTTCCCATGGAAGCCACCACTGTCAGCCCTGCGTGCACATCTCCTGCCCCCACCCTGGTGAGCCAAGGAACCCCCCTCCTGAACCCCAGAGGCCACGGGCCCTTCCCTTACGAACTCCTCCATGACCGCCCATGCATCACAGATGTGCCGAGAAACGCTAGGGGATGAACCGCTTCTGGGGTGACAGTTGTCATAGCCCCGATTAAGAGAGAGTAAAACGAATAATTGACGTGTGTGGCTGATGCCTTGCTTCAGAATCCCCTCTCCTGCCTTGATTCCTCAGCTGATGGGGAGTGGATACCACATGGCTTTAATGGCTTTAATCAGCACCACTCACACATGATCCTTACAGTCCCATAAACATGTTGCCGGGACACCGACTTTAGGGGAAAAATCCACAGTGTCGCTTTTGCCCATTTTCCCAATGGAAATTCTGGTTTCTCAGTAAACATGTGGCGTGCTTAAGTGCCAAGAGGTAGCTGGATTCCCGAGGTGCTATTTGTCTATGTAAATGCCATGAGCACCATCAGAAGACAAATAAAAAATGACATAAATAGGGCAAGACTATAATCAGACCCTAACTACCTACACAAGTAATGCAGTCTGTTTTCTTCCCTGCCCACCTAAAAAGGTTACACTCTATAACCTTTGTCAAATCTGCCCTGACTAACCCAAATGGCTAAGCATTCTGGATTAACCTTTCTTCCTTTACCAAAATCCCAATTTAAGGTAAACACAGGTCATCTGGGAAAGCTTATATAATCTGTTTTTTTAATTGCTTATTTTTTTGGGGTGGGGGGGGGTGGGCAGAGAGACAGAGGGAGACACAGAATCCGAACCAGGCTCCAGGCTCGGAGCTGTCAGCACAGAGCCCGATGCGGGGCTCAAACTCACAGACCGCAAGATCGTGACCTGAGCTGAAGTTGGATGCTTAACAGACGGAGCCACCCAGGTGCCCCTTAAATAATCTATTTTAAAATTACGCCATAGGATATAGTGCTAAAGACCTTATTTAACAAACATCTATTTAACAAACATCTTATTTAACAAACATCTATTCTGTACCCAGTATAAGCCTGAGTCTGACAGGCGTGAGTGGACCCCACATGGTGGCAGTTTTGTAAATTTCTCCCACGGACAAGTTATCAGCCTGGATATCTACTGGCTACCATGCATGATGTCCATTCCTGGCTCAATTGTGTCCTCCCTCACATGGCTTCAAGGCCAAGAATATGTTTTCTGATACCTTTGAGGAAATAAGATGAGATCAAATTTGTCTTTTTAAAAAAATGAGACCTAATAATTTACATCTTAAAAAAGTTAACAATGGGACGTTTTACAAAAACATGCTGAACACATTAATACAGGGTGGGAAAAAGATAAGAAAAACAAAGAGGAATGTGAGAGCTCAAATAAATTGTGTGGACAAGTTCAACGAGACAAGCAGGGTCTTTATACAGAGCCCCTGGGAAAACAGGACCGAGGTGAGACAGAAGTTACACTTGCTAACAGCTCCATGCCTTATCACAGAAAAGAGACATGATAGCAACGAAACAACTGATAAGAAACTGCTTGGAACATATCTGAAATGTGAACATGTGAAAAACAACATGTCTAAAGGAAAACAGGCAAACCCATTCACTGAAGTAATAAAAGCTAATGATGAAAAACCTCCGGAGACATTTCTATTAGTGCTCTCAGGACTCCTTTTCAACCACAACAGAAAATACTGTCCTTCTTTTGAAAAAAGTAAAAGCCTACGTAGATTGGCAATATTTGACATGACTTTTTGTAAGTTTATTTATTCATTTTGAGAGAGAGAGAGAGAGAGAGAGAGAGAGAGAGCGAGCGAGCATGCACACAAGTTGGGGAGGGGCAGAGAGAGAGCAAGAAAGAGAATCGCAAGCAGGCTCCAGGCTGCCAGCACAGTGCCCGACGCGGGGCTCGAACTCACAGACCGTGAGATCATGACCTGAGCCAAAATCAAGAGTTGGACGCTTAAGCAACCGAACCACCAGGTCGCCCCTCTGACATGACTTTCAACCATGGTTTCACACGTTCCAGGATAACCTTCTGACTCCACGGTCCTCAGCTGTACCAACTTGTTACCATCCAGGCACACTACAGCCTAGCTCTGTGTCGATACGGGAGGGCATGGGAGAGATGCCCTCCCTCCTCCATGAACAAAATCCCGAACCTGGTTCCCCGTGAGCAGCCCCCAAAGTCTAGCCAACTGGGCTTCCCTCGGAGGCCTGCATGGAGGGTGGGAGGTTCCACCCAAGTGGTCTCCTGGTCCAGTGATTTCTTCCAGTTAGCAAGCCCGCCCGCTGGCCTAGCAGATGCCAGTATGGCCATCCGCCTTCCCACACCAGTGGGCATGTTCTGGACCAGGGGACAGCTGTGCCAATTCTGTTCCTTCAAAAGCCATGCCCTAGTCCAAATGTACAGTCTGAGCATAAAGGTGGAAAGGGTCATTTAAGGAGCCTCATACTCCTCAAGGGAGAAGCTCTTCTCTTGGAGATTGGCAGAGGCGTTGGGGCATCTCTTCAGAGTGACTCATATTCACCAGCCCCATGTGAGATGTTTGCCATGTTTCCGTGAGAGGGTCAGCCATCTGCTGCTACAGAATTTGCTCTTAATGCTCTCTGGGCCCGGAAGCCTGCAATTTTATTTTTCAGTGTGCCTTGGTATATTCGATACACTATACTAGGTAAGTAACCCTCTGACACAGGGTAATAAAAAGGTAATTTTGGAAAGGGGAAATAGGAGTCAGGAGAAGATTAAGCCTAACCTACGAAGGTTACCGTAAAGATCAGTCAGGAAAGACGAGGCTGTTCTGGAAACACTATGGGTGCATATCACTATTTAGCAAAAATTCAGTCTCAACAAGAATGGTAGGCTGCATTTACTGCTGGTTCCTAATCACCTTCTGATGAATGTCTGAGCTTCCGGAAGACAGGGCTTAGGCAGAGCAGAGGGGAAAGAGATGGGGCCTGCAGTCAGGCCGGAGGGAGCCCAGTGTACCTGTGCCTGCCCCCCAGGGAGGGCTACTCGGAGTCGACAGGGCTGACGGGAGCGTCGGTGGCTTTGGACTTCTCAGTACGCCAATGGGGAGAGTGAGGCAAGCCGCCAGGGAGCGTGAGCCCCCGGCCCGGGCGCGGGCTTTCCAATCAGAGCCTTCAGCAAGATACTTCGCTTGGCTTTTGCCTCTCATTCTTCATTTATACTCAAGGGACGGGAGTAGTTCCTTCCTTTTTGGGTTTGTTGGGAGGGCTTAATGAGATAATGCATTTAAACTGTTTAGCAGAGTGCCTGACACACAATAAGCCCTTGGTTTTTTTTTTTTAAACAATCACTACTATTATTAACCCAATTAAAATAAATTCTCAGCAGAGTAGATAATTTTGAAATTCTTTTCCTTACATCAAGGAAGGAGGTAAGGGGCACAAAGGAAAGAGAGAAAGAACTGAGTGTTTGTCTTATGCGATGATTATTTTCGGCCCGTATTGTCTTTTTTGAAGTTGTAATCAATGGGCCTTCACAATAACAGGAAATAATGATATAGCTGACTGTCATAACAAGACTCTGCCCCTCCGGTGATGGCTGGTCTCTAAGGAAGAAGCTACACCCGTTTCCACAATGATGATGTCGAACAAAACCAATATTTAGTTTATTACAACAAAGCAGGAAGAGCAAGCTCTGATCCCTTTTTTTGCACATAACTCCAATAGGTGAAGCAGACTGTCTCAGTATTTTCCTATTTTCTCTTAAACAGGGATATTCTTTCACCAAGGTAAAATGTCTTCACTGGCACAATCCACACACTGCCGCCATCGACAATGAAATGAAACAAACCACTCCGAGCTCCTCACTTCCCTTTCACGAGTCTGTCGGCACCCCCACGCTCACGTGGCGGTCTATGGAGCACTCTGTGCCTCAGAAGCGAAGCTTACGACAGTGAAGAGTGAGGGAGGCAGCCACCAAGGAAGGTAAACCGGAGCCAGAAGGAGCTAGGAGGAAGCAGTCGGCTCTCTGTGTAGACAGACAAGGACACTGATCCCACAGTCATGTACATCAAGTACAAGTCTACCCTCAGCTAGCCTCTGGTCTAAGGCTCTTTGTTCTTCGTCAAGCACTCAGAGGCATCATCATCTCTGAAACAGAGTGAACCAGAACCGAAGACCCAACTGCAGTGCCTTCTTGGACCCAGGTTTCACATCCTTACCATCCAGTGCCTCTCACTTGGAAACGTCCTGGCTTCCTTACGAACCCGGTTCTCCACCTGACGAAGAAACGCAACTCACAATCCTCTCGAGGGAGGCCCAGCTACCAAGACAAATGAAGTTCTAGACTGTGCTTCTGGAGTCTTCCCATTTCTTCTAGAGGCACCTCCTCATCCTCGTCTCTGTTCTGCCACAAGCCTCCTCTCCTGCTTTTTATTGGGAAGAACTGCAGACGGGAAAGCACCCTGAGAGTGTCTGCAGGAGAGGGGGCCGGCTCCAGCCACTTCCGAAAGGTTGCACTGCCTAACAACAAGAACAAAGCACCCCAGAAGAAGGGTTTGTTCTTGAGAAGACCATGGGAAAAACCAGGGGTCTGCCTTTTCACGTGTGTTCATGAGCTCACCAGCTCAAACAGCTGGCACTTTTCTCTGTGAAGAGGTCAAAACAACAACACCTAATAATTAGGATGCGAAGCAAGCAGCGAAAAGACAAATAACGTTTGTGGAAATGTAATTTCATAAAGACAAAGAGAGATATAGAAACAGACGTTAAACTTGAAGCATTCCTTCTTGGGAAACCATTATAAGCAGGATATGATTGGACAGCAGCTTAGAAAGCCTCTGAAAAGTGACTGTTTGCCATACCCAGGAGCACCATCTAGAACGGACGTTTGCTAATCAAATATAAACCTCCCGAGATGAGGCCCCCGACCGCCACATCAGAGGCTCTTCTAGATTGCTATGTCTCTACACGGTTATGACTGCTGCTAATGACAAGAGAGAATTACAAGTTATTCTCAGGGTTAACTGACAAACATCTTTATCAGAATTCCTGGGGCCGAGCAGAGAAGAACCTATTATGGTATGACTTTCAGATCCAAACTTCTGCTACGTTAAGTTATTTTACAGCTTCCTCTGATTATAGTCTCTCAGAGGAAACACAGTAAGGAAACCGTGAATGCCTGATAACAGTCTTTTACATATTTTAAAGGTAGCTAAGTATTATTCAATTATGGCTACTTACATTTTAAGCACGCAGTTTCCTCCACGTATAGATAACGGCTAGCTTTTCTCCTGTGCCCACTTCCTCTATTCTCTCCTTAATCTTGGCAGGTGCAGGCGTGCGTGTGCGTGTCTGTGCCCGGGTGTGTGCACGCGTGTGCGTGTGTTGGCAAGCGAGGCTTGGAACAACACAGTAGGTGCACAAATAGCTAAAGTGCATGCAAACTGACGAACTAGAGAATACTTCTCTTTATGGTCTCTGAACACGGATGTAAACGTAAGCTTTCAGAAGCATCCTTTCCATATCGCCAGAGGGAGGACAGAGATGCCACATAGGATGCGCTCGAGAAGTATCTGTCGTTGGTTAGATGGCAAAAATTAGGATACAAGAAAAATCTGGCACCAAGTCATTTGATAAGTGGAATGCTGACTGTCTGTGCAGTTTTAGGACATTCCTGGTTTTCCAGCTATGAACCTATCAGTCCTGCAGGGACACCTGACGCTGCCTGTGAGGTTCTTCCTGTACCACGGGAGTGACGTCTGTGCAAAGCCTGCGGCATCTCCATCGTCACAATCTGCCAACTGAGACCACTCAGGAGTGGTTTAGCATCAGGGGAAGGTCTCTGGAGTACCCGACTTAAGGGGGAAATGCCAAATCTCTAGAGTTACTAAATGAATGGCCTGTGAAGAGAGAACAGGTTTGGGGTACACGGTCAGCACTCACCTCCCTCATCCGTAGCCCCTTCATCGAGGGCAGGTAAAGGTCAGACATCCACATCTGGTCATCCCCTCCTCCCCATCCACCCTGCCTTCCCCTAATTAGCCCCTACTCCCTGTCCCCATTGATGGGACAGGGCTGAGATGTGCCAACCAAGGCCAAAACCCAACTAATGATTCCTTGTCTCAAAAACGTAAGAGACATGGGTGGCAGTCACCAGGGCCGTCTGGAGCTAAACCGTCACATAGAGGCAAGAGCGGAACAAAAGTCACTGTGAGCCAGTTACTGGAAAGCAGGGACCGTCAGTGAAGGGAAGAGTCCGGTCTGCAAAGGAGGGAGCAGAAGCGCGGGGAGATGCAGAGACAGGAGACAAGGTGGGACCCAGTGTGAAAGCGCCCCCCCAGGGGAACAACTCACAACCCTGAGAGAAGTCACCTGACTACCAGCCTTGGCTCCTAGTTTTCTCATTCCCACCTCGGTGAGGCCCAGCCAGGCTCCATTTCCTCCCTGCAGTGGGCCCCGAGCCGCCCCAGTACGGCCTCACGAAAACTTGCCCCGTCTCACTCAAGTGGGCTAGATTGTAGATTCTTGCACCCACAGAATCTACAAAGGAGGGGAATTTTACCACCGAGGCCGTTCGGCCTAGTGGGAGTTTGGCCGAGTCTGTGACTCGCATTTCCTTCTCCCTCCCTCCCTGTTCATCCCCCAGGAGTTGGCATGTGGACAAAGCCGTCAAAACTGCTACCTCAGCTGCCCGGCGCAGAAAGCCAGCGCCCCTCCCTGTCACAGTGGAACCTTCCTCCCCACCCCCAGCCTCACACAGGTCCTCCCGCTGGAAAAACCTCCTCCGTTTCCCATCCCGCTTTATCCCAATGTTCCGAAATGCTCAGCACTTCCACAACTGCCTTGGCGTGGAAAGCACTAGGTTTCATCCAATTTATCAAAAGAAGTTTTTCTGAGTGTTTTAATAAGTGCAAAATTCCTTAATAGGCTTTAGCAAAACCAGAGGTGAATCAGAAATGGGGTCAGCTTTCAGGAAGCTGGTGGCAACCCTGGAGGAGCACCGGGGAGCCAGTCATTCCGACTGGGAGAGCTGAAGAAGCCACCAAACTGATGGGTGGGGCTTCCAAGGGGAGTGGGAGGAGGGCCCCGGGTGCTTCTAGGCAGGGCTTAGTGCTGGGGAACACACGGTGGCCCCGCGTGCTTGGCACCCTGAAAGCACGAGAAGGCACAGGGCAGGCAGGTCAGGCGTGGAGAAGGAGGCCTGCAGGGCCATACGGAGATGGGGGGGTGACGCTGCAGGAGAAGGGGGTCAAGGACCCAGTGCAACACCCTGCACGTAGCTTTGGAAGGGAGCTCTCTCCTCACTAATTCGGATACGTGTGTACCAGCAGGAAGTGACTCTTGGGCCCGTCTGCACCACCTGAGTAAAAGAGCTTCTCAGCAAGCCAGCGGCTCCTTCAGCTCCCCACATGACACAACTGTCATGCTCTGCCCGTGTCGGGATCTCCGTGTCACTTGTTGCGGTAACAGTGCAACCTCAAAGCACAGCCTCTTCGGCCAAGTTGGGAAACATGCATCCTGCATGTTTGGAAATCTAGTCAAGGCTCCATATTTGTGGTTTTTCTTTTTTTCTTTTTTCTTCATTTTACTGGCTATAACCAGCCCTTACATAAGAAACTCTGTTGTAAGATGATGTTAATTCGCAAGGGAAAGGAAGAAGCTCGATCATGCTCCCAAGGCAGTCTTGATGTTTAAGCCACACCCCAGATGACAGACAATATCACAGAGAGAAGCCACGTTGTGCACACGTATCTGATCTAGGTGATTAGATTAGATTAGATTAGATTAGATTAGATTAGATTAGACACGACAGGATGCATTCCTTAGGCAGCTCCCCAGACAGGAAAGGGACACAGCTGTGCCCTGGGAGCCACTGCACATCCCCTCGTGCCCGTAGAGAGGGCAGAGGACAAGGAAGTGAGAGAGGACAGTCCACCACAAGGCAGCTGTGAAAGGAGCTTGGAGAAATGCAGGCCCCTCTCAAGCAGGGACAGGCCCCACCTGGGGAGAGCTGGTCCGGGCCCGACACCGCTATGGAGCAGCAGACGCTGGCCTGCCTGGCAGCCCGGAGCCTGGGGCCCAAGCCAGGCTTCCTTCCGAGTGGCCCTTACAGAGTCACCGAGGACCTCTGGGCTTCATGTCCTTTGGCTATAAAATATGACTCCGCTAATGTGCTCTCCTAACAGAATAAAACAAACCAGGCTTCTTTTGGCCCCCGTGGCCTTGGAAACCACTTTGACCACCGCCTTCTCTGGGAAGTCCACGAGGCCCTGAGGACTGGCCTGGGGTGGGGGGATACTCTCTAAGGCAAACCTCAACCCTCCTAAGAGAGTGCAAGAGGGTACCCTCGTGATGCTTCCCAGCCACCCTGATGGTGTGGAGTTGGGGGCCCC
Source organism: Acinonyx jubatus (assembly GCF_027475565.1). Lineage (NCBI taxonomy): Eukaryota > Metazoa > Chordata > Mammalia > Carnivora > Felidae > Acinonyx > Acinonyx jubatus. The sequence continues at coordinate 26,926,326 of NC_069387.1, read as the reverse complement.
ACCTGCCCTTCCCGGGCCCCCCTGCCCCTCCAGACCTGGAGCCCAGCCCAGAAGAGTCGCCGTGTGGGATGGGCACGCAGCAGGACCACAGCTGCCCTGGTCAGCAGCCTGGAGGCTAGGATTTGGCAAAGCACCATTTGCTCACCCAGATTCAGAGTTCACAGAAGCCAAAGTATTGTTGGGTTTGTTTTTTCTTCAGTTTTCAGGCTTTAACGATTAGCACCTCTTTATTTCCTCTCAAGGCACTTTTTTTTTTCTCCTGAAAATGCATCCTCCTGCCTACCTTTCTGTTTGCTTTTCTGTTTGCCTCCTGTTTTCAGGTCTCCGTAAGCTACTAGAGAAAGAAAACATCTTTTCACTTCAACCCAGGAAGGCTTGCAGCTGGTCTCGGAGGCTTTGGGCACTGGCATGGATTTCTGCGAACACGTATGCATATTCTGTTTTTACCCTACAAGGCAACCTTCAGTCTGACAGCTAAGATACATCTCAGAAGGTAATCAGCCCCCCTCAGAACTGGGGGGACACGGCCAGATCTGCCGAGAACACGGTCGTCTGTATGAAGACATCCCATTGCTACACGAAGCCACTGAACTGAGCACGTCTCATGACAGAAAGAAAGACTGCCTACAGATCCGATAATGCCTACCTACCTAGGGGCTGGGCTGTGAGTGCCTGGGGTCCCCAAAAACCTTTAGCACAAAGGGGCTAGAAAGTCCTGAGCAAGTTGTAGACGAGCGTGGGGGCCACATGGCCCACAGAGCATTCTAGAGGGGATTTTACTGCCTCCCACCGTGGGACCCAACTCTGATCTCTGATCCAGCCCTCTGAGATTGAGGGAGCCCCCACACAGCCTCCAAGGGGATTTGTAGGGATTCCACTGCCCCAGTCTTTACCTCATTACAAGTTGAGGACTTCTGCCCCTCAACAGTGGAAGAAAGAACTGAATCCACGAGCACATATTAAACACACTGTGTATCCAGCAACCATAACAAACTCCGTAGGAAACACACAAGAAGGGGAGACAAGGTACAGCCTCAGGGCCCCGAAATCCAAGGTGGAAGGTACAGATATACTCAGCACAGAGCTAGAAGCAACAGAGGGCAGGACAAAGTCCAGCACAAGTTTGTGTAGTGGTAATTACACTAATTCTCTAATTCTCAGCCAACTCATCCGAAAGCAGCCTCTTCCAAAATCCAGGGCGGGCGTGTTTTTCAGGGAACGTGGCCAAAAAGAGACTTAGGCCCAAGACAGTAGTGGACACAAGTGTGAGTCTGAAGGGCAAGGTTAAATAAAAGCAGTTTTATGTCCCTTTCCATTGTGGGTGTCATCCTGAACCTGGCCACTAACCCTTGCCCCTGGCCAGAGAAATGGTTCTGACGTGGCAACATAAGCCTGCTTTCACTGCACCGCGCACGTGGAAGGCAATCACCTTGGCTTTTACTCGATAACGACGGGGCTGAACGCTCTAAATTTTAAGAATGAACCCTCTCCCTTCTTCACCTGAAAGCCGTCAACCCACATGGAAAATCCTTTCTGGGAAAAGGTGAGTTTTCACCATGGAAGCCTGCTTCTTTCCCTTTAGACTGAACTCATTCCCCTTTTAAGTTTGCTTGGCTTTTTGTTTGTTTGTTTCCCTTGAAGATAGGCCTCTGCTTCCACTGGTTGCTTTGGTCCCTTTCTTGCCGGTTATGCACAATTACATAACCTGCTCTACAGAGGCAGAACCCTCCTCCTGCAGTCTGAGCCTGGTCTTAATGCAGCCCTGGAGACAAACGCACTTTTATGAAGTGATGACAAGGGTCTCCTCTAGGTGGAAACCCTAGGTGCATGACGTGGAAACTCCTCTAGGTGCATGAGGGCTACAGGGCTCCCCTCTCATGCGGCTCTGTGGCAAGCTGCCCAAATTCCCTCTTTTTTACCCCCCCGCTGGCCCCCCAGCCAACCCGCCCTCTTCTTTGTTGTAGGAAAACACCCACAGATTGCAGCTGTATTCAGATGGGATACCCACATTAGGGCTAGTGTGTGCTAGGGAAAGATGGGTTGGAAGCCAACGAAATTACACAAATGTACAAGAAGAAAGGTTTTCTTCTTCATACACGGAGGGGGACATACACCTCTTCCAACTCTGTAATGTACGCAATATTGAAACATACTAATTACTAAGGAAGCCTGATGCACTAGGAATGTGTGCCTGACAGAAACTAGCTTCTCCAGGGTTTTTAAACGATTCCTAGTGAAGGCAACGTGAGGAGATTCTAAGGGAAAACAGAGGGTGGGTATTAAAATGCCGTGGGTTTCCCATGACAGAATTCACCTGCTGACCACTGTTCATCGAAGGCCTCCCGTGGCCAGGCCCTGTGCTCAGTGAGGCGAACCCTGCACCCCCCCACCCCCCCGCGCATGGAACGAAGCGCCCCTGTCTCTCACCCTTCCCCACCTCTCTCTGAAGGATCGGTCTTGCAAACCTGCCGCCAAGTCCCCGAGACAAAAGAAAACGGCGGGCTCTTGTGGGAGCTTACCCCGCCTCACGAGCTCTAGAAGCAGAAGCGCTCTGGGGCTCCCCGAGGGCTCTCCGTAGGTGGTGGCTGTCTTCCGAGGCGCTCACGTGGCCCTTCCCCGGGGACGGCTTACTGGGGGGGGGACCCGCGGGGCCATCCTCGCACCCATTCAGCAGGCCCTGGCCAGCTCGCGCGCGGGGCCTGGCGTGCCGGCGGCCCTCGCGGTCACCGTCGTGTGGCGCCGGGATGCCTCTTGACAGCTTGTATCCATGAGAAATCAGGAGGTCCTCTACGCTGTACATAATGCGCTGGCTTCATGGGAGCTCGGCCGCCGGGACCGTCGCGTTGGCAGGACCCACCCTGAAGGGACAACAGAGAGGGTTCGTGAGGGGTGCCCGACTCTCCCCGGAGCTGCGGCTGACATGTCCTCCTCCCCTCGCTCCCACCAAACTCGTCCCCGGTTGGGAACGTGAAGGAATGGGGACCACTCCCCCTAAAATTCTGCCCCGTCTAACTCACTGGGGATGGTGCACGTGGTACGGGCTCTGCAGGATGAGGCTCTGGGGACCCCACCCTGTGCCGGCTGCCTCTTGCAGAAGAGTCTGGACTAGCATTGAAGCAATGAAATGACTAACAGTGTCCACCATTCCCTTGCCCCGGGCATCCAAAAACAACGGGCACGAGCAGTGAAGGCAAAATAAATACAGATGCGGAAGCTGCAATTACCACGTTGAGTTTCTAAAATGAGAAACTGCCAGTGTCCGGCTTTACCTTATTATACTTGTCATCTTGCAGCCATACCTTTTGCTCTCAAAGGGCAGAGCCGGATCTCTCATCAGCACGGAGCTGTGATCCACCCTGGCGCTCTGGGGGCTCTGGGGGGCGGCCACACCGGGCTGCTGCGAGCAGAGCCCAGGTCTCTGGGCGCATTGTGAGAGACCACGGGCCCGGCTGGCCAAGCACGCACACCCAGCAGCTCCACAATCCCCAACTTCTCCCTTCCAACGTGAAATTGTTTTTAATTTTTTTTTATGTTTGTCTTTTTTTTGAGAGAGAGAGAGAGAGAGAGAGCATGAGTGGGGAAGGGGCAGAGAGAAAGAGGGAGACACAGAATCCGAAGCAGGCTCCAGGCTCTGAGCCCGACGCAGGGCTCGAACTCACGGACTGCGAGATCACGACCTGAGCCCAAGTCGGGCACTTCACCGACTGAGCCACCCAGGCGCCCCTGTGACGTGAAATTTTTAAGACTCCGATTTCTCGCCAACAAATCCTGGGGCAGCTCTTCCCTCTGGAGCCACTGCCCAATCCCATCGTGGTAGATGAATTCTACTTGGGCAACTTCCCCAAGTCAACCGGCCCAGGGCAGCAGGACCACGGGAGAACAGAAGGAACCTACCTGTGAGCACAGGTGTAAAACAGGCGGGGCCGTGTTTGTTTTTACCCAGGGGAATCTTCTTTCCCGTGGCTTCCGGCTAGTGGGGAGCAGCCCTGCGTCCCCGGAGGTTGGGCCGCAGGCCAGGCCTGCAAGAGCTAGGCCAGAGCCGGCCCCACTTCTCTGGTGGACGGAAACGGCGCCATGGCAGCCCCCGCGAACAATGGCCAGGAAATGCCTGCCGGCCTGTGTGCAGGTGAAAGGGAGACACATGTGCTTCCTGTCGGGGGAATTCTTACGGGGGCCCGTCCCACAATTCTGCTGACCGGGCGCGTCCTCGCTCTTCACCACATGCTCCGTTACGGTGGCAGAAAAGTCCCGGCCATCAGCGCAGAGAGCATCGAACTCAGGAAGTCGATCACTTCCCACGAGGCCCCCATGTCTTATGGAAGGCTGACAGGCCCTGGCGGTTACTGTAGCAGAAGCCATTCCTGACGCTCCTGCTGCACGGCTCGCAGGGGTTGTACCACTTGGGCCGTTCACAGGAATGGAAGGACCAGAGAGGCGAGCATGTGTTCTTGGATTCCACTGCAAGTCACTGGACTACGGTCCACAGGGGAAAGTGATCCCATTACAAACACAGGGAGGGCTACAGGAACACAGAGGCAAGGCCACGAAGGCGGCTCCCTGTTCTGTGTGGTGCTATACCCCCGGCATCTAGCACATAGCCTGCTCTCAATAAATAACTGTGGAATGAATGCACAAAAGGAGAAAGGGACATTTGAGCTGGGTTTTGAAGAATGATTAGGAGTTCACTAGATAAACTGCATGTGCGTGTGTATGAGAAAGGGAATTGGTATACAAAATAGATCTGGGGTGCAATTATGTCATTGTAGCATTTAGATCAGGGAGGGCCCCCATAGATCGGGGAGGGTCCCCCCCACTGACTGGCTTCGTGTCGCACATACAGTTGGCACCACAGTAAGCCCTGGAATGTAGGTCTGATTACACTCAGTTTCTCTTACCGTGTCAGGCTCTTTAAAAGCCAAGTGTACCATGCAGGACACAGGGGGGCAGGCAGTGCCCACGGCACAGCCCCCTGCCAGTGCGCAAGGAGAGAGGGCCCTCACCAAACACGCACGCGGCCCCTCTTCCTACTGGGGAAGGAGATGGTCTGGTTAGTCTGGTATGGTCACGTCCGCATGGACATTGTGTTTAACAAACCCTCAAGTGGCATGACGACCCAGGCCGACCTATAAACCTCTTTCAAAAAAGATTCAAAAGGTAAGAGCCATAACTCGAACTTACAGGTGTGAGGTCAAAAGCATACTGGTTATTGGAAACTCCGGACTTGTGTTGCCTCATGGAGGCCAGGTGCCTCTGTGGAGCAGGATTACAAAGCACGCCAGCTTCAGGACACCGGGCCTAGAGCCGTGCGGGAGAACGAAGAGCAACGGGCATGACCCGCAAGCCCCACAACCCAAATGGGCGGTCCCAGCCACCACCCGATCCCCGAGGACTTCTCTCCTTGGGCTGACACTCTTCACCTTCTCATCCCAACTCTTCCCCTGGGCCTCCACCTCATTTCCACCCATGCTAAACACCACCTGAGACAGATCTGGGAACAGTTACATGGGTTTTCCAATCCCTATCACCTTCTGCTTACTGTCTTTAGCATCCTCATCTACTTAAGACGGAATGGGCCGCCTCAAGAGGTAGCAAGCGCCCCATCACACGTCAGTCACAGCGGCCACCATTAGAGGAGCTGGCTTGCTGAGGAGACAGGCATCCAATGAACTGGACAAAAAGCTGTCCCTTTTAAAGTCTCTTTCTGATCCTGAGATCCCAGCATTCTAAATCAACAGTATTTAACTTGATCACCCACCCACCGACTCACAGGGTGGCTGTAAATACAAATACACAGCAAAATTTGCCATAAATGTAATTATTACAGCATTGGATTTAACAACTTCGAAAGGTATGGGTATGGCTCAAGTAACAAAGTATCAGGGGTGATCCTTTTAATCCTAGTGCTAATGCCGCTGGCACCCAGCCCCAGCTATGACCCCTGGAATAAGTCACTAACTATACCAAACCTCAATTTCCTGATCTGAGAAATGGCAATGCTACCATCTGCCCGTCCCACTAGACTGTTTGAGGACCAAATAAATATATATAAAAGTATAAATCACCACGTAAATCCAAGATTGTGGATTTATCATGCTACAGTGGTTCTAGTTTGTCTCTGAAGGGTTACTACTTGCCTTATGGAAAGACTTCATATTAGTTGTTAATTTTCGCCATGAAGTTTAGACCATTTCCTAATTCCTCTTGTATCCCTTGGGATCTGACTTTTGATTTCCAAGGTCAAACCTGCTTTATATCACCCACATATCTCATCTTTTGGGAATGGATATTTCGATCTCCATCCAAGTCACTTAGAAGAGTAAGTGGTACTTTGGAGAGCCCAAAACATTGAAGCACAATTCCTGAGTGCTTAGAAACCACCAGATACTCAAAGTATAATGAATAAGACACATACTTTGCCCTTGAGAATCTTACTATCCTGCTGTACAGACAGCAGGAAAATAGGCAGAAGGGACCCTAACCCAGTCTCAAGGGGTCAAGGAAGCTTCTGGAAGGAAGACTGCTTCTAAGCCAAAAAATCCTCCACCTCAAGGTAGATCTGCACTGTAAGATCACCCTGTAAGTATGATTGTCCAGCCAGTTCATTTAAGAAATGTTTTCCTTCCCTACTTTGGTTCATTACCTTGTTCATCTAGGAAGAGGTATCAGGACAGTGCAGGTGCCTGGATAGATCTCAGGGAAGGAGGGGACTTTTGGCACCAGCTGGGCCAGGACACAAGAGACAAATGAGCTCACTTTAAATATTTATTTTTTTCATTCTGTGAATATCTAAATACCATTCACACAGATGAAACATTTAATATAAGAACAAACATGTTCAGAGAGAAAGCACACTTTATTTCATTTTATGCTCCCAGCAAACTTCCTAAGGTAGCTACGGATGTCTCCATTTTGCAGACAAGAATACTGAGGCTGAGGGCCTGAGCCTGTAAGCACAGATCGGAGGTTCAAACACAGGTCTGTCTAGCTTCAAAGCCCTCACTACTATTTTAGGCTTACCCATCTAAATTTCCTTCCTTGATGACAATAGAAGTTTCCTAATTTACCAAATACTGTATAAATATAAACAAGGAAAAATGAAAGGCATGGTGACATTAAAGTGCAAAACTAGGGGCGCCTGGGCGGCTCAGTTGGTTGAGCATCCGACTTCGGCTCAGGCCATGACCTCTCGGTCTGTGAGTTCAAGCCCCGCGTTGGGCTCTGGGCTGACAGCTCGGAGCCTGGAGCCTGTTTCAGATTCTCTGTCTCCCTCTGTCTGCCCCTCCCCCACTCACGCTCTGTCAAAAATAAATAAACATTAAAAACAAGTTTTTAAGTGCAAAACTATACTTAAAAGGAAAAAAAAATCTCCTTTCTTCTCTTGGGTTAAGATGGCTCTTCTACAGGATTCTTTCCCAGTACACACCAGGGCACACACACATATGTACATACGCACACACAGCCACAAGGCCTGATGCCTCACTTGACTGTAAGGTTTTGATGGCAGTGTTTGTATTAATTTTCAATGCCCAATAATAGGACTCATTCACACATAGATCACGTCATTGCTCTGTGACCTTCAGTAGCCCTCTTTGGTCATTTTTGGATTCAGGCTCCTACAGAGCTATCGTGAAACCTGTTGTGTGAATTGGAGAAGCAGACAAACTACAGCTATGGTAAATGGGAGAGGAGTGAGTAACCTCCAAGGGAAAAAAAAGCCACCTAAATTCTAAAAGAAAAACTATCGATCTAGAAATAGTCACTCTTATCTACAACACTGATAGAATTTGGGCTTCATCTGGGCAAGGGGAAACCACAAAAGCGTCTGGGCGAGCAGGGGAAAGTGTGCCTGACAATCAGTATGGTGGGAAAGTGGACAACTAAAGTGGTTAGAACACAGACAGACGTGCAGACGAGCAGTTATGTCTCTTCTCTTGTAACATGCAAGGCTGGTAGCAGAGGAGATGGGGGAAAAGGAGTAATACAAGTAATTTTCAAGAAAACAAGTGCAATGTCTTACTTGGTGACTAAGATAATGGTCATTTAAGAGAAATGCGGAAATCAGAAATAACTTATCAGTTGGAGAAGATGACAGGTAATTTGATTTTAATTTAGCCAACCCAGTCCCATAAATTTTTTTCTCCAAATCATTTTTGAGTGGATTTTCATCAGATTATTTGTCCTGTCCAAAAAACCGGAATGAGACCACTTAAAGTAATCTTATTTTGTGGTAGATTTCGAAGTTCTATTCAATATTAGCCATTAGCATTTAAGCAGAGAGCTGTCCACCCCTTCATTGTAGGGATGAATTTCTGTTTCTCCACGTTGTTCAATATGTATCTGTTGTGTTGAATTGAGCCTGAGACACTGCACAAAAGAAGGGAAAATCTTTGGGCTTCAGTCTTCTCTGAAGGTTCTTCGGGGTCCTTCTCGCTCTAGAAATCTGTCTGTCTCTCTAGCCTATTCACCCTTGTGATGAGCAGCATGTGTTTCTAAGTCAGCTGGCCACAGTAAAAAGGGTACAGCTTGTGGCCATGACACGGAACAAAGCTAAATAGGTCACACGAAGACAGAACCTCTGACCTTGGCCCCATTAGCACCCATAGAGGCCAACCAAGAGAGCTGAGCAAAATGGTCACACACGAAGAAGAGGAAGAGGAGAGGGTGGGGGCTGAGGCCATGGAGTACACCATCCAGCAACTCTCCACCCAGGGGTCCCGGAGGGCAGGTGTTGCACACTTATTCCAACGTAGGTTGGTCAGGACACTTGTTTTACACTGAATGTGCTAGGCACTGGGCTGCACTAAAGAACATAAAGACACAAGGCCAGCCAACACCCTCCCTTGCAGATGCAATGGTCTAGGTTGTAGTATGTCGATTAGGGGCTCATCACCAGGATAGACGTTGGCAAATGGATGTTATTTCATAACAGGTACCAATTCCTCCTCCCTCTACAGCCTTAAAAATAAAAATAGTTTTTGTTCTCGTATTTACAGTTGTAAGGCTCCCCACGACAATGAAATAAAACTATTAATAAGCTCATGAGATCAACCAAAACTCTTCTTCCTTTTAAAATTTGCCTAGAACATGCACTGAAAATAAAGGAAAAAGACAAATACCCAATTAAAAATGTAAAACAAATTGGGACACCTGGGTGGCTCAGTCGGTTAAGTGTCCGACTTCGGCTCAGGTCATGATCTCACGGCTTGTGAGTTCGAGCCCTGCGTCGGGCTCTGTGCTGACAGCTCGGAGCCTGGAGCCTGCTTTGGATTCTGTGTCTCCTTCTCTCTCTCTCTGCCCCTCCCCCACTTGTGCTCTGCCTCTATCAAAAATAAATAAATGTAAAAAAAAATTTTTTTTAATGTAAAACAAATGATCACTCTCACCAGTAATCAAAGATACGTAAATTAAACCCAAATGCCATTATTCACTGGTCAAATTATCAAAGTTTCCAGAAGGCAGTATTTGTTGGTACGGGCATGGTAAGCTGTAAGGGTTCTCCTATTTGTGGGGGCGTATGAATGGGGAGGGGGGAAGTATCTGTGTGTAAATGGGTATTTCCTTTCTTAAAAGTGATATGTTATAAAATCTTCAAAAACCTGAAACTCTAATAATCTCATTTCCTGGGATCCATCCTAATGAAATAATCAGAGATACCCACAAAATCTTCTATAAAGAGACTTACCCAAGTTTCAATTATGATGACAAAAAAATTAGACCAAATAAATGTCCACTTGAGATATGGCTAAAAAAACAAAACAAAACCCTGATGCATCCACACAGTAGACTAGAATATGTACACACATGTATAAAATTATGTTTTCAGATATACAATGGCACAGGGAAATGCTCATGGTACCATGTTAAACAGAAAAATAGGATACAAACCCTACATTCAGTGCAATAGCAATTTCACACACACACACACACACACACACACACACACACACACACACACGAGAAAAATCACCAAAAGCAAACACATCAAAATGTCAACAGTGGTGTTTTATTCTGGTTTGCTTTTTTTTTTAATGTTCTTATTTATATTTTACTGTATTTTACAGTGACCTGTCATGAAATGCATTTGGTAGAGCCATATGAAGTAACGCCATTTTCAAGGAAAAAATGGCCACATGCTGACACTTTCATGTACTTTAACTTGATATGATCTCACCATCAGAAAAAAAAAAACAAAACTTAGGGGTGCCTGGCTGGCTCAGTCAGTAGAGCATGTGACTCTTGATCCTGGGCTTGTTGAGTTCGAGCCGCACGTTAGGGGTAGGGTTTACTTAATTGATAGATGGATAGATGGACAGATAGAAAGAAAAACAATTAAGAACAGTTTCTTAGGTAGGATTAGGAAAATGTATCTGTGAAAATATATTACGTATTTGGAAGGCTCAATGAAAAGAAACACCGAAGAAAAAAATAAATGAGCAATAAATTACATAAGGTTCTAAGGGTCTAGTATATGGCACATGGGTCTTATCTGCTACAGAGTTTCTTAACCTGTTTCCAGGAAGCCTAAAGTTACATGTTCTGCTGATAAAAATCTAATACAAGATTACAAAACAGCATTCTAAAGGTCTTGATTAGACATTGTTACTCTTCTAGAAAACCTAAAACTTCTCAGTTGTGTTCACTGACATTCCATATTTAAGATGTAATTAGTCCCTCAAGTTGTTGGCAGTTCACTGTAAATACTTCTTCCACTGACAACTTTTCAGTCTAATGTTATGATTAATATATAACAAAGTACTTTCTTTAAACAAGAGGTAAATAGCTAAGACCTAACAGCAGGATGAAGCACGTTGCTAACTGACACATGGATATTTACTGCTTTCTATGTACTTTTTTATGAACAATAGGATTGCCATTTCTCTCTTCCATCTCAGTGAAAGAAAGAACTCAACAGTTTCAGTGTAAACTCTGGCGCGGTGAAGTGCTCACACGCTGTTGTTACCATACCACAATACTGTGATGACCAGCTCTTGTCGGGGCACTCAAGTTGTTAAAATCTTCTCCACATAAAAAGCATATTTAATCTGTGAAGTAATAATTTCAGTATGGCAACCATTCCTGAGTTAAGTTTCTTTAGGGTGACAAAAAAAAAAAAAAGGAGGTGGAAAACTTGGGTCTCAGATCAAAAGGACTTCTGGAATGCTAATCTTGCTGGGTTGGGTCGGTGTTAAGGCACTGATTCCAAAACAGAGAGAGACAAGGGAAACAAAGTACCAAATGTTATGCACTTTATTTTTTTCATAAATATTATCTCTTCTAACTTCTTTTTTGTCTTTTCCCCCAAGACCTGAGTGAACACACACACACACACACACACACACACACACACACACGCGCTCCCGTCTTCTCTTTCACCTCTACGTTTGGTCACACAATTATTGCTTTGGTGACCCCACCCCCTTTTTATGAGACCCTAAGTACCTCATTAACATTTCTGAAAGATTAGTGGTCATTAAGAAAAGGAGTGAAATTGGATAAGATTTTTTAAATCTTCTGGAATTTCTGGCTATTTGCGAAAATAACCATAAAACTTACAATAGACTAGAATTTAATCCCACTACCAACATGCATGTCAAACTCCACATGTAAAGATTCCTGGAATGGTCTATTAAACTTAGAACACACTAGTTTTCTTTGAAAATATCTTGAGAACAAAAGAGCCAAGGTTTTATAATAATGTTAAAGTTTAAATCATTTCATAAAACTTGTAAATTATTTTCTAATTGCAAAAGTCATGTAAAGTTATTCTAGAAGTAAACGCTGCAAAATTCAGTGTTGAAGAAAAAAGTAAGAGTTCCCAGTAACCCCACTGTGCCAAGAGATAACCACCAACAGTTCGGTTTCTATCTCTCCTATTCTTTGTATACATGCAGTTGCTTTCTCACTCTCTTTTTTTTTTTTCTTCTTCGAAATGTATCTTGGTGACTCTTCATTCTTTCATTTACGTACAGAAGAAACAAGCTTATAGGTAAGCTACAGACAGATCACCAACAAGCAGCAACTTACAAGGATATTTCATGGTCTAATAATTAATCTTTACTAGTTTAGCCTGCCTGTGCCCAAATATATTATCTACAGAAAGTTTTTGGAGAATATATTTAAAGAAAGTAAAGGTAACAGTCCAAATTCTAAACAAGATACCACAAATTTAAATCAAGATAACTGACATTTCAGTACCAGGGCAGTTCCTGTATTTTTTACATGAATGTTAGTGGTTAAAGGATATATCAAAGTACTGGAGACCCATCTGCCCCCCCCCCCCCCGCCCCGCCCCAGGCTGCTGGCCTTACCAAGTAAGTGTCCCTCAGCACTCCTTAAGTTGGTAAGCTCTTGGAACAAAACACAGCAGCAAGGTTTTAATGAGTGAGAGAACCCTTCCCATCCAAAAGGTGAAAAACAACATCTGTTACCAAAAAAGTAAGTAAATAAATAAATAAAAAGAAACAGCGGTAATGGGATCAACGATAGACCTAAAGGATTTCAGAGGCATAGTCTTCGCTTATCAAAATCAAAACCACAACAGAACAATTGTTTCAACGCAACACTCTGTGTTCTAAACTCTCTCTAGATTAATTAGCGTGAAATCCCGCCAAGCTCATTAAGGGAGAAATTCTGGACTCCTACAGCACGACTGGTGTTTACTGTCCTCCCAAACTACAGGACTCTCCAACAAGGACAATGGGAACTTGGCGGAACCACAGACTTCTGGGCTGTCTTTACTGATAGCATTTCTAGTTTATTTTTAAGCTGCATTTAAAAAAAATTATAGTCCAAGGATCTTTTCAGATTTGGGTGTTTTTTTTTTTTAAATGAAAAACTGGTCCTTATTTACTCTCCTTGTGTACCTCCAATCTCCAGTTACATTTTATAGCTATTGAACAATAATCCATATGCCTCTGGAGTCTGTGACGACTCAGATGCGTTATTAGCTAACTCTGATTAGCTTGTCAAGTCCTCCAGAGCATGTGAACACTCGGGCACTTTAAGTTATATCCCAAGGAGGTAGAAAGACAAAAAAATTTTGGTTTGTTTTTTTTCTTCTTTTTTTTCCTGGCACAGGCTTTCTCCGCCCACCCAATCCCCTTAAATCTCTTGGGCCTGCCAAGGGCCTGACCTTCCATTCTCTGGAGCACAGGGTGAAGTTTGCCAGGAGGAAGGCCGAGCAGATTAAGGCCTCTGTTCAACAAATATTTGCTCACCCACTCTTGTGGGAGTGAAAACTGTTTGCTACAAGTTGCCTCCCCAGAGTAATAGTTAGGGACCTGCAGGATGCCTGTTTAGTTGGTGGCTAAGAATTAGACACCTAATAGCAAGGTAAATAGAAAGTTCAAACCCACACAACATTATGAAAAACCACATGAATTTACCAAATTCCCAATTTCACATGAAAACCATCACAATTCTCCTGAAATAGAATCCGCATATGAGTTCCAAAACACTATACACGCTTGCCTTGCCAAAGGGCCATAATCCAGTCATCTTAACTTCTAAAACTGCCTGACTCAAGGCACTGTTTTCCTGAAGTTTTACCTGCATAGCCTGTGACCACTCAGTTTTGAATACTGAGTCTGCCATTTTTGTCTAAGTATTTCAGGCAGCCCGACCCCTCCCACCCCATCTTCCAACCCTCATCTCAAATCCCTAGGATGTCTGTTCTTTGCAAATCTGAAAAGACAAAAAGCCAGAGAAGGAAGACCTGAAGATGCAACACACACACACACACACACACACACACACACACACACACACCCTTGAAATTGTGTGGTCCACATTACTCCATCCGTCTCCCTAAGACAGGCCAGGCAACTAGACTAAGGGAGGGAGAGGTGAGCATGGGGGTAGAGGGAGGAGATGCCGGGGATGGCCCTGAGGGTGGCAGGGTGTATGTGTTGGGAGGGGGAAAGGGAGGGTGATCTGCCTAAGCTAATTCCCCAAAGTCCTCTGCTCCTAGAGAGCACGGATGAGCAAGGAACGGGGCATGACCAGGTCGCGCTGGCGAGGAGTTCTCATTTTTCTTTTTTTCCAGTAGTGAAATCACAGCTCCTTTCTCAAAACCCCAGAGGAACCCAAGGGGGCTGGGCTGCTACCTCCAGTAACAAGGACCAAGAGCGGTGCTGAACCTCACTGCGGTCAGGGCATCTAGGCAAACCCGGGCATTCTAGGGTGAACTGATGGCGACGGGGGTGGGGTGGGGGTACTCAGGGGATCCAAGTGCGAAGACCCGGCGCAGGCAGGCAGGCTCCAGATCCCATAAACGAGCTGATTAACGAGATTTACAGCACTCTCAGGCGGGGCTCTTTCCTTTCTCCCACCCTTTCTCTCCCCCCCTCCACCCCCAACTTAACCACCAGCAGCCGGGGAGGCCCGGCAGCCCCGGGCAGTTGCTGGGAAGCAGCGGCGATTAGCGCCCTAATCCCGGGTCCTGACCCGGCAAAGCGGTGGGCGCGCAAGGCCGGGCGGAGACCCGAGCAGGGAGCGCCGGGCGCAGCAACGAGCTCCCAACGTCCCGCGGGCAGGTCCGGACTGCCGGGGGGAGGGGGGGGGGGGCGGTGGGTGGCGGGTAGGGGACCACCGTGGGAACCGGGGACCTCGGAGACTCTGAGCAGCGGCTGTCAGTTCCTGGGGTGCTGTCCGCGAAGTCGGGGCGCGCAGGCGAAAGAGCGGGCTGGCCGGAGCCGGGCCGGCGGGGAGGACGCCGAGAGCCGAGGCAGCGACCCCCGCCGTTCCGGGCCCTCCCCGCGAAAAGGGCCGAGCGAGCGCTAACGCAAGCCGCGGCCCTCGGCGCGGGACCCGCGAGTCCCGCACCCGGGCTGGGCACCTGAGGGGCGCGGACGCCCCCTCCCAGCAAAAGCGAACGCTCCCTCACCCCGAGGCTGCGGGCGTGCGGCCCGCGGCGGCCGGGCCGGGCACCGTGTGGGACACCCGGGGCGGGGGTGCGGACGCCCCCAACGCCGGGGGAGGCTCGCACCGGAGCAACGTCCGGGCTGGAGAAGTTGGGGGCGCGCGCGGGAGGCTGGGGGCGAGGCCCGCGTAGCGCCGTGGGAACGGGCCAAATGGGCGGCGGGAGTCAGGAGGGGCGAGACACACCGGGACTTACCGAGCGGCTCCCTCATGCTGCCCCGCGCCGCCGCCGCCGCCGCCGCCGCCGCTCGGGCCGGCCGGGGACCAGCGCGACCCGCCCCGCTTGCAGCCGCCGCGGCGGAGCATGCCCGGAGCCGCCGCCGCCCGCCCCACCCACCGCCCGGCCTCGCCCCGCCTATATCTCCTCCCACCGCCCGGCCTCGCCCCGCCCACATCCCCGCCCACCGCCCGGCTTCGCCCCGCCCACATCCCCGCCCCGCCCGCTAGGCGGCCTCCAGGCTCTGGCTCTCTCAGCGGGAGGGCGGCACCCGAGTAGGGAGCCTAGCTCACCCGCCTCGGGTGGGCCCTGCGTGGGTGGGTCTCCCCAGAGGTACAGGTGACTGGACCTTCTCTCTTTTTCCCTGTCACTTAGGTTTGAGCGGCTTCAACACTGTGCGAATGTCCACACACACACACACACACACACACACACACATACATACAAAACAAAAATATTCGTATACAGATGCACACACTCATATATAATTACGCAAAGATGCATATAAACACACCCATATGCAGTCACACACAGATGCATACAAACACCCTCATTCGGTCACAGGCAAACCCACACACATATACACACATATACACACTCACACAAAGACACACATAAAACACAGACACACACAAACACCCATACACACGCACTTTCAGAAAAACACAATCATGGAAGGTGTGAGGAGCAGTAAATAATGCCGGGGACAACAGCTTAGTGCTTGGGATTTCCTCGTTTAAAAAAAGACCTCTAAGAGCCTTAGCTATAGGCTGGAGACTTAGAGGCCAGTTAGTTTATCCTCTCTTGTGATAGATGAGGAAACTGAGGCTAGGAGTAGGATTTGCCTAAAGGCAAGAGTAAGGAGGAGGTCAGAGGGAGAGTTCAGAGCAGAATGAACAATTATTCGTAGCCCACTCCACGTTTCCCTGGCAGCAGTGATTAGACCACTGCCAGGTCCACTCAGGGGCAAAAGTCCTTGTACTTTGGAGAGTAGAGAAAAGACATGAAGCGTTCAAGTTTGCTGATGAGTTGGAGAGAGAGAGAGGGTGTTGGCTAAGTCAAGTCCAAGGGGCAAACATGGATGGCAGAGCAGACTGGAAT
Source organism: Acinonyx jubatus (assembly GCF_027475565.1). NCBI lineage: Eukaryota > Metazoa > Chordata > Mammalia > Carnivora > Felidae > Acinonyx > Acinonyx jubatus. Next base: position 26,910,089 of record NC_069387.1, on the reverse strand, counting down.
CCCTGCAGAATTTTTAGGAAACCTCTTAGCCACACCGTGGATTTAGTGTCAGAACAGCATTAACACATGAAGCTGTTTGCACTGTCACCATGGGCGACCCTGGTCCGAGGATTGTTTTCTTTTGATCCTCACTACCGGGACTGGGGCTCAGGGAGGCACACAGAAGTTGCAGAATCAGGCCAAAGACCCTTGCCCTTAACGCTGACTATGGAAGAGTATATAGGCCAAGAGAGCAAAAGAGCTAAACACACTGGAAAAGAGAAACAATCAAATCCGATGCTGTGTGTGTGTGTGCGTTATCTACCGCACATCAAGCATACCGGGGAGACGGTGCAGACAGGGCAGCGTGATGAGGTGCTCAAGGAAGAAGGTGTGGATCCCGATTTGGGGTACTTCTGCCACTTTCTAGATGTGTTATTTTACTTCTGTCCACTTCAATTTCCTCTCTAACAAAATGGGGATAATGACAGTGTTCACCTCCTAGGAAATGAGAATTGAAGGAGGTAAGTAAGGCCTTTTGAGCACTCAGCATAGTCCTGGCACATAGTGAAAATGTAGAAAGTGGCAGCCCCTACCATGGAAAGTTCTGTGGGCTGGAGCCGGCAGGGGAGGCATTCTGGGAGGGCACCCTGGAGGACAGGTGGGTTGTGTCTAGGCAGAGGCAAAGGGTATCATCTCCAGGCTGGAGGAGTTAAGATGAGAAAAAAAGACAATGAATCGCAGCGGCTTTTCTGGAAAATCGTAATCATACACAGTGGTGACATTACTTCTTGCCATAAACACATCTTTCAGGGACAGAGTGCTTCAGTGACATACAATTCCCATTTGTCCTCAATTTGTCAAATCAATGAAATAACTTCTTCTTCTTGTGGAATGCCTATACGTGCCCAGCACTATGCAGACACATATGGAGCTCAATATTCCTGCGAGATCATTTATCAGCCTGAAAACTGATTAGAACAATGTTATATTGTTGGGTTTCTGGGTCACCCCCGCAGAAGTTTTATAATGTCACTGAAATGCTATATAGTTGCAGTAGAGAAAACACGGAAGCAATACCAGCAACTAGGCTAAACATACCTAAATAAAGTTTAATAAGAAATTGTGTCTCAGCAGAAAGGTTGGTAAAGGCAGATTTCATTAGAGGAAGGTAATGAGATTGAGATACTGTATATTCTGAAGAAGATGATGGTGCAATTTCAAAGATTTTTGTGGTTTCTGAGCACTGGCTCTTTATCATGACAACCTCATTTCAAGATGTTTTGCTTCCCTCTTTCTCCAGCACTGATGTGTCACCAGCCCTGTTCTATTGCTTCCCAACCATGACTAAGGCCATTTCAAATGAACAAGCAAATGAAAACATGAGGATAGAAGGTGGTGGAGGGGCTGGAGAATGAGGAGAAGGATGGAGATTTTTTCAAAAGATTTGAAAATAGAAAAATGAAGAAGGAGGTAAGGTTGAAAAGATACATGAGTACGAGTAGGTAGTTGTCTGAGTTACAAAGGGGAGGGTGGTGCTTCCCCAGATGAGGATGAAAGTTTGAGGTCCATCCGTTGGGCAATTTGCCACACTGGTGACAGGGGCATGGACACGAGGTGGTGGACAGGATATGTGAGAAGCCAGCTGTACATACGCATGTATGCATATGTTGGCGGTTATGATTTTAGAGGAAAGGAAATTTCTTCGTAAGTCAGGATTTTGTCGCTCAGAAACCACCTGTGTAAGTTTTATTTTGACTGTAAGAAGAGTCACGTTCCTTCTCATTGCCACCCACCCCACTTCTGTGCAACTTCAGTCACTTGTTCCTACCTACTTGATTCGGGGAGGTTTAAACACAGGACAAAAATATCTATCTGCTGCTTATGGGATATGTGATATAAAATATGATTGAAAACAACTTTGAGCGTGATGCTGTTAGAAACCCAGCACCGGCTAGGGAACGTGAGCCAGATTCCAGCCCCGGGTGCCCAAATGTCTCCGCCTTTCTCTGAGTCCTGGAGAAGGGATTTCACAGACTCAGGAAGGAACTTGGATTATTGAGTCATCAGGGCAGATGTGCGATGACCAGAGAAAGAATGCTTAATGGCCTCTTAAGAAAAAAAATGAAAAAAAAAAAAAAAACAAACAAAAAAAACCCTTGTTTCTTTAACTCCTTGCCTTTTCAAGGACCTAGAATAACCCTCTTCCCTCCTTGCTTTAGGGCTCTTTTGTGATGACCTAATATACGGTTTCCTTTCGTTGACTTAGATATTCTTTGATGTTTTTCTGAGTTTGAAAAACACTACCAGTTCTCATTTTTTAAAGATTAATGTCCTTGATAAAATCTTGAATCCTTCTCGTTGGCTTGTACTAAAAGTCAGACAATAAGTATTATACAAAAACTACAAAAGGTTTTATGTCAACAAGTGCTAATAAACCTTATATATTTTTTAGATACTGACATGGTCTATATTAATTCAGAGGCTATTCTGCATAATTATTTTTAGCCCTAAACTGGAAATCTGTTTCTCAAACTGCATTCCATGGACCACCTAATTTCAGATTAATGTTGGGTTTGACTGGAAGCCGAATATCTGGTCCTCATCCACGTCGGACACAATCAGAATTTCTAATTACTGCGGTTGGGACCCAGGAATCTGTACTCTTAAAGTGAATGTCCAGTAAAGGTCCAGATGATTCTTACACAAATAAAATTTGAGAAGCAAGAATAGAGCACAAGAAATAGAAAGAGTGTATCAAAACCTAACAGAATGATAGGCACGGCTCAGGTCATGATCTCACGGTTCGTGAGTTCGAGCCCCGCGTCGGGCTCTGTACTGGCAGCTCAGAGCCTAGAGACTGCTTCAAATTCTATGTCTCCCTCTCTCTCTGCTCCTCCCTGGCTCATGCTCTGTCTCTCTCTCCTTCAAAAATAAATAAAAACATTTTTAAAAAATTAAAAAAAAAAACAAAATACAGTAGTCATCACCATCATTGTATGATGGTGAGGAATGGTACAGCGATGCCCCCTGTGAATAAAATGCAATAGATGTTTGTTAACTGTTGACTTAGAAGATTTGGCATCAACCCAGACAGAAAATTGACAATCCTGGGGATTAAGAGAAGAATAACAAATATTTTTAATCATATACCTTCACTCTAAGGAGAGTGAATCTGCATGGTTATTGCATAAGAAAAATCATTTTTAATCATTTGCTATCTCTTTGTTGGCTTTTTTCCTCCATGAGGCTACACATTAATGGGAAACAGCCTAGCTCTGCCTCTCTCCCAAGCCCTGTCGCCACCCTAGCAAAGGGTTCTGTTTACTAGTGGTTGACAGAACATTCCACGCATCCCCCTGCCTGCAGTCTGCGATTCTTTCCCAGATTCATTAAGGAAACCTTGTTTTCCTGTCCTCCAGGGAGTGACAGTGGCTGGCTGGGATCCCACTGGTAGAAGGGAGATGCACACGTGACTTCAAAAAGACAGTGACGTGGCCGACAACAGAGTAGTCCAGACATGGGCAGCCCTGAGCTGCCTCTCTTGCCATCACATACCAGCTAATCAGGGATCAACTAAAAACAACTCTAGCATTTTCTTTAACCCATACAACTTCTTGGGGCGCCTGGGTGGCTCAGTCGGTTAAGCGTCCCACTTCGGCTCAGGTCAGGATCTCATGGTCCCTGATCTCAAGCCCCGCGTCAGGCTCTGTGCTGACAGCTCAGAGCCTGGAGCCTGCTTCGGATTCTGTGTCTCCCTCTCTCTCTCTCTGCTCCTCCCCCACTCATGCTCTGTCTCTCTCTCAAAAATAAATAAACATTAAAAAAAAAACATACGACTTCTTATTAAAAAATGGGAACTATGTGAACAAAAAGGATACAAGTTGGTTACCAACATTCATTGAAAAAAAATGCAATGCTTCCATTGGGGGAGAGAATGACATATTGGCCTCTTATTAAGTTGGCAATGGCTAGCAACACAAAAAGGACACCGACTTGGGGGGGAGAAGTGTGAACTACCTTTCATTTAATGTTTCTTTTCTTTTCTTTTTTTTTTTTTTTTAGTTTATTTGTTTAATTTGAGAGTGAGAGAGCACACACAAGAGCGTGCAGGAGGGCAGAGAGAGAGGGAGAGAGAGAATCCCAAGCACCGTCAGCACAGAGCCCAACACGTGCCTCGAAGTCACAAACAGCAAGATCATGACCTGAGCCGAAATCAAGAGTTGGATGCTAAACCTGACTGAGCCACCCAGGCGCCCTCATTTAATATTTCTTATGTGCCAGGTACTTGCTAGGTCTTGACTTGTTGTCTTTCACGTACATAAGGGCAGCATTTGTTACCAGGGTGCTCTGATTTTGAAGAAGTGCTCCTAGTTGAGTGTTGAAGATATCGGAAATCTCCCATATAAGAAAGCTTTCTATGTCTTGCTTGAACAAGCTTGCTTGTTCGCCTCTGTGAAACTTCTCTAGCATCTTGTTTAAGCTCTTGGTACAGCATTGATCGTGGCATGCCTTGCATTTGCTTCATCAACCCATGTGTTTAGTTCAGCTACTAGGTTCTGAGTTCCTAAGTGGAAGGGATTGTCCCCTTCCACTAGGATCATCCCCATCCTAACTGTGTTTTCTTCACCCTTCTGCTTGTCTATTTGGCATCTATCAATCACAGTACAGGGCCAACCTGATGGCCATGGTTGTTTACAACCCCCTGGTGATGTAGAGCCCATCCTCTAAACCACCTCCTTATCTACCTGTCACACACCAAGTCAGTGTCTTCCCTGACCTAATCATCCCAGGTAGCCCCTTTCCTCTCCACCTGCCTCAAAACCTACTAGAGTTATTCAAACCAGCGGACCCTCCGCTGATTCCCCAGCCCTGCCTTGCCTTTTGCACAGAGACCTCAGTAAAGGCTGTGGTCTGTGCTTTTCTCTTGCTTCTTTCTGCCTCCTGATGGACACTGGTGCTTCCCCCTGTGGTCCAGCATGGCGTGCCATGCCTGTTTCTAGGGGAACAGTGAGTAACTTGAAACTTTTCTTTCATTTGTTTTGAGAGAGCATGCATGTGAGTGGTGGGGCGGGGGGAGGTTGGTCAGAGAGAGAGGGAGACAGAGGACCCAAAGTAGGCTCTGGAGCTGACAGCAGAGAGCCCAATGCAGGGCTTGAACTCACGAACCACAGATCATGACCTGAGCCGAAGTCAGATGCTCAACCGACTGAGCCACCTAGGTGCCCGGGAACTTTTCTTCCAATGGTACTTACATCTTCAGGTTGTCACTCAGTCACCTTTATAAATTAAGACCCAGGTACAAATCAGTCCCGCTGTTTACCCCAACTGAGCACCATACCTTTGGCAGCTAGATGAAACAGCTATCTGTTGAATTGAATTGGTGAGTACCTCGGAAATGAAGAGTGATCATTTAAACTCACACTGTGCAAATACAAAGTTGTAAATCCTCGCCATACGAATGGGGTCAAAACACTTAGGTGAGGGCTAAGGGTTACCACAGGAAAAATGGCTAGCCAGCACTTTGAGAAAAGGGCTAGGTTTTCTTGAATTATTTCTGTCTGTGTTAAATCTGTTTGGAGTTTTGCTTTTGCTTTTTCCGTGTTCTGTCTTAAAAACAGCTTACTCTCCTCAAACTCTGTTGATGAGCCTTTCAAGTACCTGGGTGACATAGAGATCAGGCAGATTGCATGCTATTTGTGTCTTTGGTGTAATCCAACAGAAATTAAATTTTCTAAAAGCAGGCAATATACAACATGCAAATAAGAGAGGGCAAAGGGAATAATCAGTAGTTTGTAGGAAGGCAACAAACAGACATGAAACATAATTCAGGGAAAAGAAAATAAATTGACGGAAGCCAGCCTTACATCAACAGTAGTTAAAAAGTAGCCCAGTGTCTCATTTGGCTAGAACGTTGGTTAGCAAGTTCCAGAATAGTTACTGCCGTGTTTCTTTTGTAACCCACCCTCCCCTGATAACCGGGTTCATTTTTCCCCAGTCTTTGCTGATAAGGCCCCGCAAGACTCTCCATTCCTGCAAGTGCCATCACTGGGGCCTCTCCTGCATGGGGACCAGGAGCACATTTTCTTGGTGAGAGGCCGAACTGAGTGCCTTTCTCAAGATGGCAGGAACTGCATGTACTTTCTAGTTTTCTCAAACTAGTGAATGTATTCATTCTTTGTCTAAACATTTTTATAGTCTTCCCTATAGTTCTTGATGCCTGGAATGTGCATCAGACCTTTAGCTGAAACCACCAAATACCTGAAGGTTACCATAACTAACCAGTCACAGATGTAATATTAAATCCAGTCCTATTCTCCCCCCTTCTCTATACAGCATACACTGGAGCTATAATATTATACATTCTTGGAACAGATGATATTCATAAACACAACGACTATCCTTTCCAGAGAGCACTGCCTTATCCGTGGTCAAGGGCCACCTGCTTATTTTATCGGGGGCCACCTGTTTACCAGTAGGCGTGCCTACTTATGAGGTTATGATGGATTTTGTATGTTGAAGGATTCATTTAAAATGTAGAAGAACATTCCTAGTTATGAATTCTTCACGGCTACCCCTCAGTAAATTGTTCCGTTTTATTTATTTATTTATCTATCTATCTATCTATCTATCTATCTATCTATCCAGCTGTCCTAATGAACCGTAGTATGAACAGGGCACTAACACGGGGGGGAATGGGAATGTTGGCAGACCGAACAGCGTGAGGACAAAATAATGTTGAAGTGGTTGCAGGATGGTAAGTCTGATTTTCAGTCATTTGATGTAAAATCATAGGGTCTTCATAACTACGTTTAAAGGAATGTATTTAAATGTTAAAAGACAGGGGCACCTGGGTGGCTCAGTTGGTTGAGTGGCCGACGCTTGATTTTGGCTCAGGTCATGATCTCACGGTTTGTGAGTTCGAGCCCCACATCGGGCTCTGTGCTGATGGTGCAGAGCCTGCTTGGGATTCTCTCTGGCCCTCTCTCTCTAAAAGTAAATAACAAAATTTGAAAAGAATATTTTAAAAAGTTAGAAGACAGGTAGATATTCTTAGAGGCAGATTTGAAACGCTAATATAAAGACAGTAAGAAGGATCCCCACAGACACCAATATATCTTTGCTTTGGGAAAACAGAATGCTCTCTTCTTTCGCAGAAAGGCGGATGCCATGAAACCTCTTTAAGTTCACAGCTAACTCCCGCTGCTGAGTTACGTCTATTTATTTAACACTCCCATTTTCCAGGTTACGTGCTATGTTTTGTACTCCTTGCTATGGCAGACACTATTTCTACTAACATCTCCAAATAAGTGTGTGCCTTCTGCAGCCTTCCTATGTGCACGAAGGCCTCCTTCATCACCCCAGATTGTGAGTTTCTTAATGGCCAGATACCTGATGACGACTGCCATTCACAACATAAACCACTAAGCTTGGAAATGTCATCGTCCGAATCTGTTGAAGTATGAATTGGTGAAGTTATGGGCTGTTTGGAAAAGAACAGGTGGTTAGCTGTCATTGGCCAGAAACATAGAGGCGGGGCCCAGAAACCTGCCTTAAAACAAGTTCCCTGATTCTAATGAGCACCAAAGTTTGCGAGCCACAGCTTGTGACCTAGCCTGATATTAACCTGCTACTACTCACAGTCATCCTGTACCACCTCTTGGCTGGCTCTGTAGGTCTCATTAACTGCAAAAGGACCGGCTGCCCCCCTGGGGGAGCTGAATGCATTCCCAGTAAAGGTGCCTCCCAATTCCCCTGCTTGTCAGGAGGTACCAAAACCTGAAGGAGGAAATACTTGGGCTCCAGAGTCAGACAGACTTGGGTTGGATGCACATGTTGCTGTTTATGAATTGTGCACCTTTAGGGAAATCAGTTCTCTGAGCCTCAGTTTCTTTATGTGATACAGAGCACGGTCTTGCTATGAGGATTAAATGAGGTATTTAGTGAGCGTCCTCAGTACAGAGTCAACATTCCATAAATGTTAGCTGGTCTCATGCTGCCCTCTTCATCGGGTTCACAGGAGAATGAATGAGAGAAACACAGAGCACCTGGCACATCGTAGCACTCTGCAAATGACAGCTATTAGTATCGTCAGTTTCTGGCCACTAAATATAACTTATGAGCACAGCTCCTTCATTTGTTGAGAGCCAAGGGAGGAAACTATTTCTAAATTCATTTGCTTTTTATAGGAAAAATGTTACAGAGATACTAGATGATTAACAAATTTTAAGAGAGACTGTTCCACTTAGCCTTTTGGATGGAAAGCCAGATTGGTATTTCTTTCCTTCCTCCCTTCTCTCCAGACGAGAAAGTGGTATTGCAGAGAGCATGTGTATTTTAAGGTTAGACGTCCTCAAAGTGGGGTGCCTGGCTGGCTCAGCCCGTTAAGCACCTGACTCTTGATTTTGGCTCGGGTCATGATCTCACAGTTCGTAAGATTGAACCCCGAGGTTAGGCTCTGTGCTGACAGCACGGAGCCTTCCTAGCATTCTCTGTCTCCCTCTCTGTCTGCCCATCTGCTGCTTGCATGCTCCCTCTCTCTCTCTCAAAATAAATAAATAAACTTCTATAAAAAAAGAAGTCCTTAAAGCTATTGAAATATCATAAAGAATTTAGTTAAGATAGTGTGTAAAGCAGGATATTTAGAGTACCTTCATTTTTCCAGGGAGCCCAGATATCACAGGATTCCAAGAGAACACTTTAATAAAAGGACTCTTACTTAATGTAAAATGTGAAGTCTCCGAGCTTAATCTGAGCATATGGCTCTGTGTGTGTGTGTAAGTGTGTATAGGGCAGTAAAAGAACTAGCTTTTAGGATTTAGAAGACCAGTTTTGGCCCAGTGACGAGAGGATGAATAAATGTGTTAGAAATCTTGACAAAAATACTGTGGACAAAATAGCCATCTGATACTAAACCAAGTATATCCTCTGAAGCCTACACGAGCGGGATACATTTACATGACTCTTCCTTTGGATATTAACACATGTCGTACCTGTGGCTGGGACATTACTTCACCGCCTTTCACCCCTTTCTTCCAAATTGAACGGGAGGGCGCCAAGCAGGCAACCGGCCAAGGTGGAAGTAAGGCAACCATATTATAAGCCCACTGAAACTTCCAGTGATTTCAAGATGAAATACTCTGATGTATCTGGGGCCAAATTCTCCAGCCTAAATATCCAGAGGAGTCAGCCTGGCTATCAGCGCCTGGCTTTTCCCACATTCCCAGGTGGACAATCTTTCTCTTCATGTATGAGTGGGTCATGGCAGGGGTAGCTCTGGTGTGTATATGGCTCTGCATCTGCCCAAACAACCCACGGCAACGGTTGCCAGGGAAAGACAATATCTGCAGCTGTGTGCTCACCTCCAGCTGCCAGCGATCCCCACGTGGATGAGGAATCCAAAAGGGGTGTTGGAATCCTCTGAGCAGGGTTGTGGAGGAGGAAGGTCATAGAGCATGTGTTACCCACGGCATGCCGACCATTCCCTTTACTGTATCCATCACATCCCAACACATGATGCTTCTCATATGTGAAGCAAAGCAAAAACTTGCTTGGAAGACAGACCCTCCCCCCACCCCCTGCCCCACTCCTTTCCATTTCTCACCTCAAACTAGCTCTTAAAGGCTCTAATGACTTTATTCAAATTCTGGCTGCACAAACGGGAACTCTGTGTAGACTTCGAGGCACCACCATATTCTTCCCTGGGGAGAAAGGTCTTGGAATCCAGAATGGAATGGGTTAGGGTTGTCCTAATCTCTGAAGGAAATAAATGTGCTTTGGAAATGGAGGACCTAATGCAATGCTATGAAAAAAGCCCACATGTGACAGACTCTGTTATGTGTTGCCTTCAATATGTTTTTAGTAGGATTCTTGAGGAACAACATGCTCTTCTCATTAGACCTGTTAGTCCGGTGTCATTTCACACAGCTTTGTCTCAACTCCCTGGAATGGCCTAATTGATTTCACATTCCTGTCAGTACCGATGACACTGGGTAGTTTCTATGTAATAATTGAGCTGATGGCCAGCCAAGGAGACAGAGTACCCAAGGCTTGCTACGACTTTGTTGGATTTTTGAAGCTAAGTGGTACGCCTAACCCCCTCCAGGAACTTATATTCATTCTAGAGTGGAAGAAAACCCTCGCATAAAATGAAGCCAGTGTCACGTCAGAAATGCCAAACACCAAGCACTGACAGATGCCAGCCTGTCAGAATCATGCCATCAGATTATGGAGCAGCCCAGTGGAAAAATCGGGAGTGGGTAGGAGGTGGGGGAAGGTAGTCAAAAATCGGGGCAGTTGTGTTTTGCTTTACTAACGCGTGCTCGGGGGGAAGCAAGTCCCTTGGAAGAACTGGGGTAAAAAGCAACGAAGCTATCATGCCCTTGTGTGTGCTCTGTTCTCCACAGGCTGCCACCACTGTATCCTCATTATAACACTTTGTCCCAAGCACTGCCATTTGTTCTGAATCTTCTCGACCGAGATGACAAATGGAGTTAGCCTGATGCTTCCTGGGGCATACGTGGTTTCACTTCCAATTTATAAATATGGTTCACACAGGACTTTTGGAGCACTGGGTGCCTACCCAGAAATCTGACAAGAGTTCCTTCTTTCTAGAGATAGAATGCCAATGCCTTGATTCAGTCAAAAGAGCTACACTGTACAGGTGTTTGTTGATTGCGGAAACCACAGCCTGAGCTGAGTTTCAAAGCATCATCCTCTGAGACTGTGGATCTCATGCAGCCAGATGTGGAAACAGGGGTTCACGTTTCCCTGTTCACGTTCATCCCTGAGCGGATGCATCCCAGGGCTGTCTGGCTATCCCTTCTCGAATTTTGCAGTGCAATTGTGAAGGGCTATCTGTGTGCAGGTAGGACAATATAAGGACACACGTGTGGTCCTGGGCAGCATGGCATTGTGAATGACCAGAGTCTGTATTAGAAGGGACCGAGGGAAGGCCTGTTATCCTCAACTTCACAGTAATAGAAGTCAGCATGAGAGCAAAGCCATCATGCTTGTCAAGGGTAGAAGGGAACAAAAGACATACTCTAAGCTGGTGAGAACCAGCTGGGAAGGCTGAATTGCTCAGGCCCATGTTTTATTCATGTTAAAAGGGTTTCTCAGGGAGAGGGGAAGGCACATTCCCCAGCAGAACTTGCTTGCCCAGAAAGGCAGGCAAATACACGGACATGTATTTGATTGAACTTGAAAAAATCTAAGAAGACATTTGGAATTGTGGAGAATATTAACAAGGCAGCTGCAAGCCAGCCGGAATTGTCCAGTGAAACCTGCCTCCCAGAGTCAGAGCTTCTAGTCTTCTCTGTGACAAGGTGACACCCGGGGTGTGGCTTCTTTCACAAACCCTGAGCAGAAGATGGTGTATGGAATCGGGCTGCCCTCAGCAGGGAATTGAACAGAAGACATGTACCTTTCTTTTCACCATGTTATCCATTGTTAAGCGTTATAATTCAATAGCATTAAGTACATTCACAATGGTACACAGCCACCACCACTGTCCATTTCCAAAGCGTCTTCATCATCCCGAACCCTATACCTATTAAACAGTAAGTCCCCACTCATCATCCCATTCAGCGTCTGATACCCTCTTATTCTATGTTCTGTCTTTAAATGTACCTATTCTAGGTGCTTCACAGAAGTGGACTCCTATAACACTCCCCATTCTGTGACTGGCTCATGTCACTTCCCATAAAGTTTTCAAGATTCCACGTTGGAGCATGTGCCAGAATTTCATTCCTTTTTAAGGCTGAACAATAGTCCACTGGGTGTTGAGACTACCACTCATCTCTCAATGGACATGGGTTGTCCCACTTTTTAACGGTTGTGAATAAGGCTGCTGGGAACACTGGTGCAGAAATAGCTGTCTGGGTGGGTCAGTTGGTTGAGCGGCAGACTTCGGCTCCGGTCATGATCTTACAGCTCGTGGGTTCGAGCCCCATGTCTCGCTCTGTGCTGACAGCTCGGAGCCTAGAGCCTGCTTTGGATTCTGTGTTTCTGCCTCTCTCTGCCCCTCCCCCACTCATGATCTGTCTCTCTCTCAAAAATAAGTAAACATTAAAAAAAAATAGAAATAGCTGTCTGAGTCCCTGCTTTCAATTTTTTTTCAGTATGTACCCATGGGCGGAGCTACAGATTGCACGGTAACTCTATGTTTAACTTTCTGAGGAACTCCCAAACTATTTTCCACATTGGCTGAACCATTTCACAACCCCACCGGCAATAAACGGGGGTTCCAATTTCCCGCTACCATTGCCAACACTTGTTATTTTTTTTATTTTCTTTTTTAAAAATAGCCACCGTAATGGGTGCAGAGCAGTATCTCATTGGGGTTTTCATTTGCATTCCATACTCTTAATAATTTGGTCACTGAGACAGGTATGGCTTGTCCTTTGAAATTTCAGAAGCTCGCCCTGGTCAACGAAATAGTGTCTGTGTGCAGCCTGTTTCCTGACAAATCTCAGAGCAGCTCGGCAGGGATTCCATCGTGTAACTGTCACAACCACATAGCACACAGAGACTGATTGCAATTGTAGAAAGGCAAACATCTGAATCAAGAAAGACACTTTGCAATCCCAGTGGGCTGGATGAAGGGTTTCTTTTTTTAATACCGTGGCTTCAGAGACCTGCCATTTAGTGCAAACCAGGCAAATCACCCATCAAGCCTGTGAAGATAGTTGAAATAGATTCTCTAATGGCTGAAAAGCTAGACAAATGGTGATCATTCAGGGTTTTCTGCTTTTTGAGGGAAGAGCTGATTGCTCTGACCCGACAGCAAGACCCATAAATTATACCTGTGATAATTGGAAAGAGCTGTATGTGGACCGATCAGTCAGAGAAGTTGCTTCTCAGGTGATTGGCCGATGGCAGCAGGCCCCTTTATACTCCTACATAAAAAGGCCACAGGACAATCGTGCATTCCTCTTTTGAACTAGATATATCAGAGCCTTTCTCCTTGGTGACCCTCAGGATGACGGCACACCCCTGATGGGGGACCAATGGGAGAACACCCAGGAGAGAAAGGTGTGGCCAGTACTCTTAAATACACCTTGGTAATGGGTGGTGAGATGTCCTGGTCATCTCTTTGACATGCCCCCGAAGCCGGCAACTGTATTGGGTGTGGTGGAGAGGGTGGTAAGAGCTCCTCAAATCTGGCTCCCGGCTCTAGTTGTCAGGCTCTGGTGAGGCTCCTCCATTCAACACCAGTGAAAGTGCTGGTGATGCTGGTCTAGGGATCTGACTTCGTTACTAGGTCAAGTAAGTATAGGAGCTTCTGGCTCACTGGCAGCAAACAGAAAGGTACACGTGAACTTTAGAGTGAGGGAGATATTACTGTTCTAAGTGGGGCTCTTTGAGTTTCTAAAGAGGGAAATTACCAAGAGAAACAATCTGATTGGTTTACTTAATCACCATCATCTCTGGGTGGAGTGTTTGTTTTGTTTTGTTTTGTTTTTCCAAACCTTCTGGATTTCTGGCCATGGATTTGGCTGACCTTGTGTCAGCTCATTGACCTGGTTCCCATTGGCTGTGATGGGGATAGGGGTTTGGGCGCTGGAGGGCTAGGTCAAATGATACACAGCATGGCTGCTCCCATTCAAACACTTGAGGGCAGTGGGCAGGAGGGTTTCTGGAGTATCACACCTATGCTCATATTAACTCTGCACTTATGAAAACCAAACACTAGGACTTCACATTTGTCTCCCCTGCCTAAAACTTGGAACGGTTTCTTGAGATTATGAGAATATGTTATAGAAAGAATTTAGCTCAGGTCTTACTTGCACAATTATTCCCAATTATTATTCATCATTTGTTTAATTTTTCAAACATCCCTGTCCTGAAGAATGAACAAGAGTAAAAATAATATCCATACAAATCTCTTGGCAGTAAATAAAATCTATAGGAGGGTTCCCTTAATGAGTTACCTGTGTTGAGGAGTTGAGATGTCTTTGGAATGAGTCCAGATCAAACTGATCCTCTTACTGTCCAGTGGTTCCATCTAATTGTCACTGAGTGAAAAAAAAAAAAAAATCTTGTTTTCTTTTTGGAATTCTCATCTTGGAAGAACCACCAAGTTTCTAAGCATCACTTCTGTCTTCTTGAAGATCCAGTGTTGTTTCCCCTTCTCCCCCTCCCCTGGTCTCATCTTCAAAGGGCATCCACTTCAAATGGTGCCCTCCAGTCAGTTCCTGGGGCTGGAAGCTTGGAATCCTCTTCAGCCCCTCCCTCCTCACCTCTTCTTCCCTAACAGACAGTCACCACTTTGTGTCCTTTGGACCTGTCCCTTTCGTCAACAATGTGCTGTCTGGGGCTTTGCCATTGACCTTCTTCTACTCCCTCAGATTTCCCACATAAAGCCTGGAGAACAATCTGACATAAATCGAATGCCGATCATCACCCTACTCCCGTTTGTGAACCTGTGGTAAAGCCTCTGTCGAATTCAAATCCTACATCACCCGCTTCCTATATTAAATTCCTAATCCAATGCTTCCTGGTTTATCAACCCTCTCTCCTGGGTAGGACGGCCCCACCTCTGACCACCCTCAGTCCACTGTGCTAGGCCCACTCTCCTCTCTCCCTTTCTACAGGCCAAGGCTTCTTCTGGAATGCTCCCCATCATCATCGCTCTGCGGTCCCCCTTTGATTACAATTCCAGCAGCAATGCCCAGGTCTGCACACACTGAGGCTTTCCTTTAACTCTCTCCTCTGGCTCAGCCCATATCTTCTTGTCTGTGGCGTCTGTTGCCCAGCTGTTTCCCTAAGCTCCTCTCCCACCAGACAGGACTCTGTAGGCTTACGGAAAGAGGAAAACAAATTCTCTTTTCACCGGTGCAGTCCTGCTTTAAAGTTGTATCACGCATTGTTCGTAATCCAACTTCCCTGAAGAACAATAGAATGTATCCTCACTGCGGCCCAAACCTCCTTACTGCTGACCACCCATAGTTCCCCAGGTGAAGGCAGGGATCGAACTCACGAACAGCGAGATCATGACCCGAGCCAAAGTCGGATGCTCAACCGACTGAACCAGACACCCCTATTTTGACATTTTATACATCAGTCAGGCATCTTTTTTTGGTTTAAGATGACAAAAACCCAGTTTGAACTAGCATTGCCATTATCAGGGATGTAGTTGGATCACGGGGTTGAAGAAAAGGTAGACAAACAAGTTGGGTAGGTTAAGGCATGGAGTTGAACCAGAACCTGGGATTCAAATGCCAGCAGGTACCATGGTAGTACCAGTGTTCCTCTAACTAGAAAAGAGACCAGTATCACAGAAGCACATCCCTGAAAAGATGGCACACAGCCGCTGTGTAGCAGCTCCTGGAATCAGCAGACCCTTGTTCGCAAGCTCTATCTAGTAATATCACCTCAAGCATTGCCTGCAATTCTGTTGCAACAAAATGTTCTTTTAGTTTTCAGGGATATCATATGTGTGCATGGCGAGGATTTGGCGGATGTATCAAATTTATTTGCTACAATTTCCACGTGGCCACATTTGTTTAAATGTTACACCTTTGAAGTCAAAGTCTAATTGTGTTTTTGCCTTTTTCTTAGAAACGAATAATTCTTAATATATATATTTATACATCTCACACATAATGGTGATGATAGAAACCTTTAAAAGTTCCATGAGCAGATGGTAGTTTTAGAACAAAACAGATCCATTAGCTGTCAAATGCAGCTTCCTGAAGGATGAAAAATAGAGTCAGTTCTCAGGTACTGCTAAGAAAAGCTCTCACTTACTCTAATCCCTTAGGATACGGATTCTTTTGTAAAAATTTTGCTATGGGACGACTATGACAATTTGCTCTTAAGGAATGTCACAAAATGCAAAAAAAAAAAAAAGGCTTTTGATCAAATGGTCTGAAACTTAATTCAATATGTGTTTTAAAAGATGATGCAGTTGATTCCAGACCAATTCCAGGTGCACATTTCCAGGGGTCTCCAGAAATGCATAGTTTTCCTGTCCCCATTTGTAGAAATGTTTTCTCTCTTATAGTAAGCATAAGAAGGAGGGGAAAAAATAATCTCCTATTTTACAAAAGTAGAGTTTTCTAAAATTGGTGAAACCTTCAGAAGTGATTACAGATGAAGCAAATTACTTGTCTAGGGTCCGATAATGGTTTAGAGGTAGACCAGCTGGAAACCAAGCATTCTCTCTGTTGCCTTCCCACCACCTCCACCCAATGCTGAGCAAGCATTTTCGAAAGGATCATTTCTATAAATAGTCCCTCATATTAGATTTTCTGCAGATATCTGTGTATGTGGATCTACTGAATGATTTGATAAAAGATTCTCAGACAACATTTTACATGACCACAAACAGCTGTCAAGATTTCAAATATATTTATTTATGGGCATCTCGCTCTACTCAACAGAAACAAAATACAGGGCTACAGACAGCCAAGAGAGCTTTAATTTAATAGTTAAATCTAGGGGTCCCTGGGTGGCTCAGTTGGTTAAGCATCCGACTTCCGCTCAGGTCATGATCTCAGTTCATGAGTTTGAGCCCCTGTCATGCTCTGTGCTGACAGCTCAGAGCCTGGAGCCTGTTTCAGATTCTGTGTCTCCCTCTTTCTCTGCCCCTCCCCCACTCGCAATCTCTCTCTCTCTCTCTCTCTCTCTCTTTCTCAAAAATAAACATTAAAATTTTTTTAATTTAATAACTAAAGCTCAAATATCTATTTGCCAAGCCATCCAATCTGTGTTTAAATGACTCAATCCATAATTTTACATGGGAACCAAATGAAACTTCTGTCTTTCAGCCTGAACATAAGTCAGTACTGAATCAGAACAGAAATCAGGCACGTAGACCATAAGAAGGGAAACATGCAATTGGCCAAAACACTTGTAAAGAGTCTGAAAATGTTTATTATTCATGAGGTAAGAGAGTAAATCCAATTAGCTTCACATAAAATTATTTACAATCTGGAAACCATTCATTGTGCTTTCTGCCCTCACATGGTCTTCAGATTGATTTGCCCTTGTATCTTCCCCCACAAAAACAAAGTAAAAGTCCTCATACTTGACCTAGCAGTACATTCCAATCCTGATACTGGAAATACAGTATTAGGTACTAATACAGTATTAGAAATACAGAAATAAGTACTCTGACGCTCACTGGTGACTTTTCTTCCAGTTATAGAAACTTTTTTTGTTCATTAATCTTCTAGTTTGTTTATGAACTCAAGTTCAGCTTTTACATTTTCACTATTTCAAGAGGTGTCTTTTGGTATGACCTAGACACTTGGTGTTAAAGTCAGTCCTTCAAACTGTGAAGTCAGGCAAGGCTTAAATAAAATGATCCACTATAAAATGAGCACATTGTGGCCCAGTTCCGGGTGGACCATCTGCCCGATCTGCCACTATTTTCAAGTGACTTCGTATGGGTCTTTACACTTCAGTGAAGTGTAGTCATATTACTACATAGGTCCATTTTTCTTTACCATAAGAGATTCCTTCTAGTTCAAAAATTCTGTAAGGAATAAAAGTCTTTGATTTCAACAAATTTACCATCAAGTTAGAAGACATATGGGACACAGGTTTTGCAGAAACCCTGCAAAGATGGAGGTCAGTGACAGCCTTGTAATCACAAAAGGCTACTTGAAGGGAATGAAATGCCCTCACTGGATGGGAAGAAGAAAGGGCTTCCAAGTGAGGGATAATACACATTATGAGCCAAAGAGATGAGAACCAAGGGCGGATGTTGGAAACTGTGTGTGTGAGTGGGAAATGATGGGTTGACCTCGAAGATGCCCTCCAATCACTGTAACTAGGCCAAGAGCCCTAATCTCTAGCATCACTGATAACTCAGTTAACCTATTGTATCTAAGAGTGTCCATGGAGTTAGGGTGATGTTGCCTGATCTGTGGGCTCCTAACTGCCTCCCCTGCTCACCTGTGCAGTAGAAATCTATAGCAGTGGAGAGAGCTTTGTTTACTCAAATTCTATCACCAATCTAGCTCTCCCTCTATACAGCTTATTTGTTTAGATGAACTCCTTCGAAAGGTTAAAAATTGAAACGACATGGAGCATGCGATGGGATTTTATGGACAAAATATATAAAACTCTGTATCTCTACCAACCCTTTTGGAAAATGTAAAATTCAGAATTTTTTTTAGCATCAAACTGCCACCAGAAAAATAAGCCAGTACATTTAAATTTTTTTAAAGGATTTTTCCTCAAGGAAGAATGAACACGTATAAAGTGCACAAAAGATGAGCTGCCCAGAAAAACAATGAGAAACGTCTACTTATTGTCTGCCGCTTTTTGGACATTGAACTTGTCCCCTCCACAAAGGACTGAGTTGTCCTTTGGCAGACAAATCAGTACAAATTGTGTGTCAGCTGTGCAGAGCATTAACCCAAAGGGTGTGTTTTACTGACAGGGCAGAAAATAGAGTCTACTACTGAGTTCAAAATGAGCTGCGATAGACAAGTCAATCAAGAGGTCTCTTCTCTTGGTTTGCCTGCCGGATGACATCAGTAGCCCAAGTTGGGAAGTTTAGTTATCTTAGCTTTGGATTTTCAACAGTGACTTTTGTCATCTGAGAGTCACATCACAAATTAGGGTCCTCAATTACTGTCTAGCTTGGGTGTAAAACCAGTCCCACAGTTGAAAAAGCTGTTCAGTGTTTTGTTTTCATTTTTGTTTTCCAGTTGACAAAAGACATCCTTGCTTTTTAACCATGATCCTTCCCATAGCTCATATGTTGGAGGAAGAGATGGGGGAATTCAGTAGACCTGAATTGTTTCCAATTTGAGGCATATGATCTAAAAAAGGTTCATATAAGGGCACCTGGGTGGCTCAGCCAGTTAAGCATCTGATTCTTGGTTTCAGCTCAGGTCATGATCTTACAGTTTGTGAGATTGAGTCCCACATCGGGCTCTGTGCTGAAGTGTGGAGCCTCCTTGGGATTCACTGTCACCCCCTCTCTCTGTCCCTAGCACCCCCACCATCTCTCTCAAAAATAAATAAACATTAAAGAAGTAAAAATGTTCAGGGCGCCTGGGTGGCTCAGTTGGTTAAATGTCTGACTTCAGCTCAGGTCATGATCTCGCCGTTCACGAGTTCAAGCCCCATGTCGGGCTCTGTGCTGATGGCTCAGAGCCCAGAGCCTGCTTCAGATCCTGCTCTTTCTCTGCCCCTCCCCCACTTGTACTCTCTCAAAAATAAGCAAAACATTTTTTAAAAAATAAAATAAAAATAAATAGAAATGTTCATATACTTCTTAACAAAAAAGCAATTCAATCGACCCAAGAAGTCAGAAATAACTTTCTAAAAGGTATATTGCTATATTTCTCTCCTTTTTAAAAAAACAGAGCAAACTTCTTAGTTTTGGTAGATTTTTATGTCTTGCTAAAGAACTCTTGCTGTTATCTGTCAGAAGAGGAGGGTAGGTATAGAGGACCCAATCTCAGACTTGGGGTCTGGAGACTTGGGCAGGAAGCCTAGCCCTTCTGATTTAGGGTCACCTGTTGGACGGAGGAAGCCATATTCCCCACTGGTGACACAGAGTCATACTCCAGGCTCTCCACTCCCGCACACACCATACCCCAGGCACGAGGCAAGGTGGCATCTCACTGTCAAGTCTGGGAGGAACTGAACACACTCAGCACCTTCTTTCTTCCTCTCCCAAACCTCCCAGTCATCAAACACACAGTCAGTCCTCAAGGCGGGGGCCATGGTTGTTCAGCAGCAACACTGTCCGAAGTTGAAAGCAGGTCTAATTTAGGGGCACGGTATTAAACCCACTTGGCTAGTAGACTGAAACCACATTCTCCAACATCATTTGATCTGGAACAAAACTGCCTGATTCAACTGTTTCTGAATGTGGTAGAGGAATAGTCAGGGGAGTTTTTTCTTCTTTCATGGTACCTGGCACCTCACTGACCATTAGTAAAGTTTTGCTTAAAACTAATGAAGATAGAGAGTGGATCTGGTGAAAAGAGCAAAGGCATCTGAGTGTGAACATTATAAACAGGCAGTGTGAAACAGCTTCAAATACCCAAAGAGAGATCATTAGTATTAAAATAGAAAATGGCAGTATTTCTCCCCACGGGAAGTTCAGGATAAAATCGTCACCCTTAGGAGTGCCAGAACACAACGCTGTTCTCAGTCTGTTGGTCTCAGCCAAAGCTGGAGGGATCCTCACTGCAGGCCTCATGGTTCGTTTGTTTACTTAGAGCAAATGGAGAGATCTGCCAGCTCAGTGTTCGGGTTTTAAATCAAATAGTTTGGAGGGGAAGGGAGAAAAAAGTTATGGCAAACCATAAGAGACTCTTAAAAACTGAGAATAAACTGAGGGTTGATGGGGGGTGGGATAGAGGGGAAAGTGGGTGGTGGGCTTTGAGGAGGGCACCTGTTGCGATGAGCACTGGGTGTTGTATGGAAACCAATTTGACAATAAATTTCATATTAAAAAAATAGTTTGGAAGATAGCAAGATAAAGGCCCTGATTCAATTTCAGTTTTCTTTCTTTTAAAAAAAATAAAATAAAATAAAGTTCAAAAACCCAGTGATTCAAAAGCAGGAATTAGATGAAGCTCATTTGGTTCCCAGGCCTTGATCTCTAACCCAAGGAGGGAGGTGATGTTTAAAAAATAACACTCATTAACCCAAATCAAGAAGGGTCTTTCCCCGTCTTCAGGGCAAATTTTAGAAACCATTGATGACAAAAGGGATCTGGTTCTTAAACCCTTTTTTAGCTTCTGTGATGGAAACAGCACCCTGGCATGTGGTAGACTGACCACTGGGATGAGAGTCAAGAGGCTGGGGCTTTCCTAAAACGTCCTGTGTCCTTGATAAGTTGCTTTCCCCATCTGTGAAATGAAGGGCTAGGCGGCTTCCTTCCATTGGTGGTGAGGCTGGGCCTCTGCCTCCGGCGGCCTCTAACTGGTGAGTGGAAGGAGCTGCCACGGTGTCCGTGGACGGCTACCTGAGAGGAGGCAGGAGGAGCATCCGTCTCTCAGCACCTTGAACAGCACCTCTTCTCGCCCCGCTTCGTCTGGCTGCCCTATTTGGCAGCTACTCGCAAAGCTACCGCTGTGCTTCCATCTGTCGAATCTCAGCGGAACATCAGGGATGAGGGGTGTGAAATGTGGATGCTCCTTCCATATTTTCTTAGCTGCTGCTAATGGCTGTCTAGGGAAAAATGTTGGAAGACCTTTTTGGAAGTCCCTTCTGAAACACCTAAAAATATCTAGAGTTTGCTGGATAATTGTTTCGTAGCACACAGGCTGGCCACCACCATTTTTGTAGCCAGTGACGCTGTCTGATTTATCCGAAAGAGTGAAAAGTCACTGTGGATGAGTTAATCTGTGGGACTAGAACAGCAGATGCCGGCTGCTTAGCAAATAGAAAGACTTTTCTGTATTTGGTGGCTTTTAAAGTACACACACACACACACACACACACACACACACATCAACTCTGCTCTGTAAAAGTTATTCACGATGTATGGAAACACAATTGTTTCAATATAAATTCAAAATGACTGGCTTGTTTTGTTCCCAATTATATTTATGAAAATTGATAAAAGAATGTCTGGGTCCCAGTAGTCAACATCGGTGATTTGTAACGTGGTTAACTTTTACTAATGACTAGAGAATATGCTGACGTTTTCCTTCTCAACCTAATGGGTACTTATTTAATTAAGTATTATCATCTTTAATTTAGGGGTTATCAGCCAAAAAGCTGCTGGTCCAGGAGCGTGATGAATGGTGTTCTGTATATTCCCTGGATTCCAAAGCCAATGACACTAAAAATACCCCAAGAATAAATCAAAGTGCAAAACTTATCCGGGACACCACCTGCTTACTTGCTGATTGCTTGAGGAATGTTTTAGAAGAAATCTTTGCATAAGTGAAAGGAAATCACAGAGGGATGTGGATAGAAGAGGGAGTTAAAAGAAGAAAAATGTGAACATTCGAGATCTTATGTTTGTCAACTCCTAAATCCCTTTCCATATTCGACCAAAGGTCCTACCAGATCATGAGAAGCAGGACTCCAGAAACTGAAAATCAAGTCACTGTAGGGAATGTGGCTCATCCGGGCCTCTGGGACACAGCTGTCCTCACTAGGCAGAAGGGTGGGCCATGATTAGCTCATTGTCTGTTAGCTTCTGCTCTAATTCACATGCTATTGATAAATAAGATAGGGGGCGCGAGAGGGAATTAGAGCCAGGCCCCAGGCAAGATTAGAAATGGCAGCCTGGCGCAGACCCAGCCCCTAGAGAACATGGAGCACTGGCCTGGGCCCTCCCAGCTGGGCGGGGCCACACTCATGAATCTTCTTTTGGGACCACAGGTGCAGAGGCTTGTCTTCGTCTTCATGGCTAAACAAAAGCATTCAAGCTCTGGAGGAGTAACAATATGGTGACTTAAAGATGACTGGTACATTTGAGAGCAGCTCTGCAATCTGAGTTCTGACAGTTGTTTGGCATAATTAAAAGATCACTAAACAGCGCTAAGAAAAAACGGTTCAAAAATAGATGCGATTCTGGATGAGATTCTAATGGCATAATGGAATTTCTGTTTAAATTTATCTTTAAAGGAAGTTCCTGTCAAAAGGAGGGGGGGGGGCTGACACATGGGAACTGACGTCAAATTTTCTCAGATGAGTGTAGGAGTTAAGAAGGTGGAAATGCATGTAAAGCTATTTGAATGTCCTCATGACGGCAATAGCCATATTCGAAACTCTAGTAAGTTCTTCTCAACCTACTTTAGGTCTAAAATCACAGAGTACGTTTTCTACAACACAGAGGGATCCTCTGGAAGGAGAAAGAAGAGTGGAGCGTGGAGACAGGGGCCGGGCAGGGGGTCGGGGAATGGGCGGTTGTACGTGGAGATCCAAGTAGGGCCATGGCGGCAGGAAGGGCCAAAGACACATATTTGTACAGCAGCGCCTAACCACAGCTCCTGGCTTATGGTGGCAGGCAGAACAGAGCAGCTGGGAGCCTCCATAGTCATCAAAACCATCACAACCACCCTTCCCTCCCCCACTCAACCCCCAGGCCCTGCAAACAGGAGCCAGCAGCCCCACTGGAGGGAAGAAACACCCGAGGGCTCTCCTCATGGACACCTGAGCCCATGGCCAACATCCTGAGCAAAAGTCTCCCCTCTGAGCACAAAGCCCAGTGCCGCAGGTCACACAGCCCCCATAGTGAGTGGCTCCTGAGGCTTCAAAAAGAAGCCTTTTCCTTCCTGAAGGCAGGATCAATAATAGTGCCAGCGCCAGCATGTTGGATGATGGACATTTGCAGGTCAACTGTTCCTGGTCTGGACTCTCTGTGAACAACCCCAAAAGCCTGTGACATGTAATAATTTGTTCTTCTGCTGAGGCATGGACTAGAATGGCCCAAGAGCAGTTGTCTGGGGTGAGGGCCAGCTGCTTAGCTGGCGACCAGCTTGGCTCACTCCTTGGCATCTGCATTTCAACTCGGGTTTCCCCATTTTTCTGCTCAGTAACTCTCGTGAGCCGCCATTGAAAGTGTTCTGCTGAGGAAAAGTTCTGTAAAGAAAGCCAACGAAGTATGCTGATTTTGAAAGTGAAAAGTGCAAAAAGCTCCAAGTGAGCCGTGGGTTTTTGCCAGAAAATAGATGGCATTGATACATTAGAAAATAATGGAAAGGATATACTACGGAAGGAATTCAAATTCGTATGTGCACATATGCCAAGGTCCCGGATGTTAAGTCTACTGTACTTTCCGATTTTGAGATGTGAAAGGCCCGTGCTCTGATCTACATCCTGAGACCAAATAATTAAAGGAATCTGCCTTCAGCCACAACTAAGGTGTCACGCTCACTGGCCGTGGTTTAAATGTTACCCAAATCCACAGATGGTCTCCTACTCTGTCCATGTGGGTCCCAACGGCATGCTTACTCTAGAATGACTTTTTGGTGTCCGTATATTAGGGCTGCTTACAAGCCCATTGTTTTTCACATCTGGGCACCCGTGTCAGTTTGGATTATTTAGAATTGGCAACTAAGTAAAATCGTTGGTGCATATAAGCTGCCTGTGGACAGGTGTGAGACAAACGGAAGGCCTGCAGCTGGCCCCCTCAGGACTGGGGGACAAACGGAGAAAGAGGGTGGGTGGGGTGCTGAGCATCTGCATGTGGGATGGCTGAATGCCTTGCATCCTTGAGTTCCTGCAAATACCTGCAACTACTTGGAGGTCAAGTTTCTTTTTGTTTTCAACGTTTATTCATTTATTTTTGAGAAAGAATATGTGTGCATGAGTGGGGGTGGGGCAGAGAGAGAGGGAGAGAGAGAGAATCCCAAGCAGTCTCATGCTGTCAGTGCAGAGCCCTATGTGGGGCTTGATCTCACGAACTGTGAGATCACGACCTGAGTCAAAATTGAGTCGTACACTGAAGCGACTGAGCCACCCAGACGTCTGGGGAGGTCAAGTTTCCTTAATAAGCATCTCCAAAGTAAACTCTAAACTGGTTGGTTGTGTAGAATATTGGGTTATCGGCAGGGCCCCTAGGTGGCTTAGTCAGTTGAGCATCCGACTTTGGGTCAGGTTATGATCTCCCAGTTTGTGAGTTCGAGCCCCACATTGGGCTCTGTGCTGACAGCTCAGAGCCTGGAGTCTGCTTCAGATTCCCTGTCTCCCCCCTCTCTGCCCCTCCCCTGCTTGCACTCTGTCTCTCTCTCAAAAATAAATAAACATTAAAAATTTGTTTAAAGACTATTGGGTTATTGGCTATTGTTTGCAATAATTAGGCTTCATGTGAGAGCTTGGGCATCTTGTTTTAGAGGGGACTTCCTAGGACTCGGTCTGATCTCGCCTAGAACCTTGGTAGGCCCCCAGGGACTCAGTGAGCATAAGAAGGCACTGCCATATAGAAGAAAGGTAAGTGATGCTTCCTTTAGGGTCACTCTAGGAAGTCAGCAGGAACTTGCCTTCCTGCTTTGTCATCACTGGTATTGAAGCCCAGGTGAACATTCATGACATGTGCACTGGTGCAGGATGGGAGGGCTGTGAATGATGGGAGGCGCAAAGAAAGGAGTGAGTCAGACCACCAGGTGCTATGGAGTTGCTGTAGCTGCTCAGGGGGCTGTACAGAATGCCTGCCTGCTTGTTGAAAGCAAAGGAGTTCTATTGCCTCCTGCACTCCGCCCCACACAGTCTTGGGGGAGACAGGTGGTGGTCTTATGGAAAGAAACTGGTTTTCTCACTGCTCTAAACTAAAGCTCCATTCTTGCCTTTATAAAGGCCAGCCACCCACTCCTACCTTATTTTCTTCTTGCCCACACATCTCACAGATTTAGCCTGCCCATCTCCGTCATTTTCATCATCCAATCTTATGCCCGAATTTCTCTGTCCCTGAACTCACTGAGGTGTGGGGTAGTTTCCCCATCTTTTCCTCCTCCCACACTCTCTCTAAAACGAGCCTACAAAGTCCCCCATTCGGAAGTGCCAAGGAGAACATCTAGCTCTCACCAGAGATAAGTTCCATTCAAATTGTCTGAGTAGGATGTTGGACCCAGTGATTTAGACTTCAGTCCAGGATGGGTTCAGGCTGGTGCATTGTAAACTATGGTGTGATTCTGAGTCCCTCTGATCATTTCCTCCTTCTCCCTAGTATTCCCTGTGGCCTTGGGACAAACTGTATGTCCGCTCTTTGTGCCCTGGGATTCTAGGTCCTTCCATGGTCCGTGCCCCCAATGAACTTGCAGTTCCCAATTTTGCCCCGATGGATGAGTCCATGACTCTCATCTCTTGAAGTTATTTTTGTCACCAGGCCCATTTCTTCACTTCTAGTTCAGTATTGCTGATATTTACCAGCCAATTATTAAAACTGATTCTCTCTCTGAGCGAACAGTGGTTTATAAAACTATTTTTCTAAATTAAGTCCTGGGCCAGCTTTCCCAGTGGCCCTGTGACCTCAGCAATGGGTGCCTATGTCCCAGACATCGTGCCTGTATTCCCTCAGTGCTAACCACAGTCTGCTCCTAGCTGTCCCCTTTCTAAGCTGGCATCCTCATTTACCCTGACCTAACTTGAGATTTGGGGTTGAACGTATGCATTTAGTACTCAAGTCATTCACGCTTCCTATGTCCTGGTATCATAACATTTATCCTGCTGTGTTTTAATTATTTGCCGATGTGTGGTTCTCCCAGGCCAGACCACGGACTCCTCTCGGGTAAGGACTGCATCTCACTGACCCTTGGATCATGAGTGCTGAACACAAGACAGGTGCTGAGAAAAAACATGTATGAGTCACTCAGGTTAGCTGTTAAGTTTCTCTAGGGAAGAGGCCTTGCAGAATCCAAAAACCCTAGCCTTGCCATGGACAGTACTTTCTCTCAGAAGCAGCAGTAATAACAAATGACCAAATTAGCAGGAGGTAGGCTGTTCCCATTCATCCTGGAGAATTTTTTTTTTGCAGGTTTGTTTGTTTCTGTTTGCTTATTTGTCGCTTTTAAATAAAGCGGAACTTCTCTCTGAAAGTCATGCCATGTTGAGTCAGCTGACAACAACAAAAAAAACATGCCGTGTTTCACTTTTTTTTTCACCGTCAGTAAGAGTCAAGGTTCAGTGCACACAAGTCATACCATCCGTCACCTGAGGAGCTACAATGAGGAGAAGATTCCAGAAAAATTTGAGCAGCCTGGACCATAAAGTCCTGCTCTCCCAGTCACTCTGCCTTGCTGCCTGCCTGCCTTGTCCTGTCCCAGGAGACAGAGGAACAAGCATCTGAGAGCTAGCCCTGGGGGCCTACAGTCACCACAGCTTTGAGCTGGACTCCCGCTGTGCCCCTAACCTCATCTCCCTGAGCCTCAATTTCCTCATCTATAAAACGAGAAAGCTACCTGTCTTACAGCATCATCCCAGGGATTAGTGATCCTGTATCCATGCCATTATGACTGCGTTATGATCTGTGCATCTAGACACAGACCACATTCTCAAGCTAGCACATAATGAAAATCAAGGCATCTCTAATGCATTATTCATCACACCTTGACATGACTTTTATATAACATTCAGCCAGACTATCTTCGATCTATTTCTTCTTCATTTGCTATTCTGAGCTCAGAACATAGGATAACTAGCTCATCAGTTCAACAAGCTGATTTTTTTTTTTTTAATGAGCATCTGCTTGTGCCAAGGTCTTAGGTTCCTGAACATACCTGGTTTCCTGAAGTTGAGGTGTAACTGATGGAGGCTTGGGCGGTGCCATCGAATTTCTCCAACAGATAATTAAGGCTGCATGGCATATATGTAACGTGTATCTATTTGGAGACACTGTGGGAAGGTGAATCAAGGAAGAGCTCAGATTTTCCAGGGAGAAACTGTAGAATTTTAATGAGCTTGGAGTCCATTTCTCTGCTGGAAATAGCAGATCTTTAAGCATTTCTTCAATAGCATTACAGTAATTATGACAATTCTGAAAGGAACAATTTACGGGATGTATTTTTGTAAGCTTGGAGGAACAAGAAAGGCCACATCCGGTTCTGCGTTTGGTACATGCCTAGAGTCACTGTCAGATAGATGTTTAAAAATATGAATGACAAGACTATAGATTATTCAGTTCATGGTCTCCACCAACATCTTAAGACAGTACTGTCCAATTCAACTTCCTGTGATAATAGAAGTATTCAGATTTGTGCTGTCTCTTAGGGTGGCCACTGGCCACATGTGGTCATTGAGCACTTGAAATGTGGTTAATGAGACTAAGGACTGAATTTTTAACTTTACTCAATGTTAACTGATGAAGTTTAAACAGCCGCATGTGGCTAGAGGCTACCGTATTGTACAACACAGCTCTAAGGTACCAGCTGAAACCCACTCCAGTCACCTTGCCACTTAGAGCATCAAAGCGCATAGGAGGAAACCTAAAAGGTACCAAGGGAGCCACAAAGCCCATGTACTCAAGCTCATCTGAAGCCTTTTGGTTTGGTTCTCTGATTTTTCATTCCACAACAGACTGGAGTGTTCAGTTATGTAGAGAGGCAGACACAATGGCAGCAACTGTAAATGAAAAAGGTTGAAAACAGACCAGGACTCAAAGAGACAAACAGTCTAGGATTACTGAGCATAGGACAAGCAGCCTTTATACCTCAGAAGTACAATATTTGATGCATTGCTCCATTGAGAAAAATGTTAAGAATTCAGGGATGTAAGCCTCAGGAAGGATAGAAAATGAGCAAACTTCATCCAGACCTTTGTCCATAGAAGGTGGTAAAAATATAGGCATTTTTGGCACACAAATGAGTGAATTTTGGTTATCTGAAAAGCCCAGCCACTCCGTGCATCTCATCCTTCCCACAAGGAAGAAATTGTAGTTCCATATGATGTCCTACTGCTCTTGAGGTAAATCCCTAGACGATGACCATGACTTCCTGGGCTGCCTTATGTGGCTTTGTCTACTTCTGCTGCCTTACTTCATCCCAACCTCCTGACTCTTTGTTTTCTAGCTATGCAGGTTTTCCTTCTATTTCCTGAAGGTGCCATGAACCTTCCTCCATAGGGCTTTGCATATGCTGTTCCCTCTATCTAGAAGGATTCTTCCACCCAACTTCCTTCCTCTCCCTTTCAAGATCCCAGTTCTAATGCCACTCCTTGGAAAGCCTGTTTATACCTCCAACCCTCCTCAGCCAATGCAGACCTGGCTCTTTTGTTATTCATGCTTCCATGTGAACTCCTTTGCCCAGAACACCTACTTGAACATACATATTCACCAGTGAGATCATCTAATTTATTGATTTGCATACTCTAAGAGAGAGATTGTGTTTGGCCCAATTCATCCATCTTCGTAGCCCCAGTAGCTGGCTTATGTTCAATAAATGAAAGAATGAATGAATTCTGGTTTGTTTGTAAGATCTTCAGAATGACAGGTGTCCTCTGATTCCTAACACATTCGCATCTTTTTGTAAAGTCTCTTTAGTCTCTGGGATGACTTATATCTTTAACCACCATGCCAAAGTTCTTATTGTCCCATAACTTTTTGCCATGAAATCTCTAACCTAAAAATCCCCCTACTGCTCCCTTATTTGCTCCACTTACTACCTTCGCCCCACCCTCCAAACTTCTCATTTCCTTAAAATAGTCAGCTCTCATGCTGGCAAACTGAACTACGTCTGTGTTTCTTTTCTTAACAGTGCATTTTTTTTATTTTTCCCCACTGTTTCCTTCACTTGATTTCACTGATAGCCTCTGAACTTCTTGTTTGCCATCTGTCTGCCAGGAAAGCTGTGTTGGCTTTTGAGATTTTTAGTTTATCCTCCACCTGGACTTTTTCTGTTATCTCTTCTGTAGACTTCCTCTAAATTTCCAATCTGCTTATTTATTTATTTATTTATTTATTTATTGAGAGAAGATGACTACATGGGGGAGGAGCAGAGGAAGAGAGAGAATCCCAAGCAGGCTCTGTGCTGTTGGCATGGACCCTAACACAGGACCTGATCCCACAAACTATGAAATCATGACCTGAGCTGAAATCAAGAGTCAGAGGCCTAACAGACTGAACCACCCAGGAATCCTGATCTGCTTAGTTTTCATGCTTGCCCTTAAAAATATTAAAAAGTGGGGAAAATGAAACCTACAATTATCCCCAACTCATCTTACTCCCTACCTTCAAAACAGACAACATTAGGAAAGAAAGGTCTCTGATAATCATTTCCAAAACCTTCAGGGGATTCCCATCTTCCCATTTTCTGCCTCATTACAGTTTTATCTAAACAAATCAAGGGTTAAAAAAAAAACTTTCATTATTCTACACACCGCCCCCCTCCCTAAACTCAACCAACTACTTATACCTCAGGCCGCATTCTCTTTTTCAGAATGAGGTTGCTTCACTGGTTAAATGATTATCTCTTTCTCCTAGACCTTATTTAGTACCAAAGTCTTGATATAAATCACAATTCTCTTTAGCGAGTATTTATTGAGTACCTTCTATGGGCCAGGCACTATGCTAGGGAAACAGCCATGCATAAGATGACGGGGGCGGGGGGGGGGGGGAATCCCTATCTCCATTTATAGGGAGAAGTATAATAAACATGAACGTATATAAAATAATTTTGGATAGTGATAAGCTCAACAAATAATGTTATGTGATCACTGCTAGATACAACAACAAAAAGTCTGAATTTGTAGCTCCTAACCCACAGAATGTTGTAACAATTAAGTGAGCTAGTATATGCATAATGTACAGAGGAGGATCCATTACTCAGTAGAAATTGTGGGTTTGTTTTTAAGCACAGACTCCTGTCATAGATGTGTTTAAAATTATTATTATTATTATTATTATTATTAATTTGATGAAAGATTATCCACTCATTCAAGAGATATTTATGGGGTGTCTCCTGTGAGCAAGGTACTAACATGCATGTGAGGTACTGCAATGAAGAACAGAAAACCTGCCACATTCTGACTTCAAAAGCAGGACTGAAATGAGCCAACTCCGCTGTGGCCCCTGCCTGGGAAAGGCCAGCTGGGCCAGAGGATGAGGTGGCCCACTACCTTTCAGAGCACTCTTGGTGACTCACCTCTTGCCTAGTCAACTTCACATGGCTCTAGAGGGCAGAGCCCTGGTTATACTTTTGCCATAATATTTACAGGTGTCGTATAAGGATAGGGAGGCAGGGGCACCTGGGTGGCTCAGTCGGGTAAGCGTCAGATTTTGGCTCAGGTCATGATCTTGTGATTTGTGGGTTCGAGCCCCTCGTTGGGCTCTCTGCTGTCCGTGCAGAGCCTGCTTCAGATCCTCTGTCTCCCTCTCTCTGCCCCTTCCCCGCTCATGCTCTCTCTTTGTCTCAAAAATAAGTAAACATTTTGGGGCACCTGAGTGGATGAGTCAGTTAAGCATATGACTCTTGATTTCAGCTCAGGTCATGATATCCCAGTTTCATGGGTTCAAGCCCCACGTTGGGCTATGCGCTGGCAGTAAGGAGCCTGCTTGAGATTCTCTCCCTCCCACTCTCTGCCCCTCCTCCACTCAAACTCTCAAAATAAATAAATAAATATATTAATTAATTAATAAACAAACATTTAAAAAAATGGGGGAAGGCCAGTAACCCAGATACATAGAGATTCAGAGTTGAAAGGAACTTTGTATGTCGTATGTGTATTTCACAGATGAGGAAATCTATATATATTATATATATGTGTGTGTGTGTGTGTGTGTGTGTGTGTGTTTAAGTCACACACACACACACACATACACACACACACACACACACACACTTAAATATCCAGATCTTTTGATCCCAAACAAACCTTTCCTCTATCCCTATTGTTACTCGAATGACCTACAATTAGAGACCTACAACTTCTCAGTTCAATTCAACCAACCTTTTCTGCTCTTTGGTTATGGGCAAAGTAGCATGCAAAGTACTATATGAGGCATAAAATTGAAGAAGATCTTGTTCCAGGTTTCAGGGAGCTTGCTGTATAAAACAGGAGGCATAATTCAAAGTGAGCATGGTTAGTGCTACAGTAAAGGCACAAAGTATCATGGAAACCCACCAGAAGGAATTAACTCCAACTTGACTGGTTCTTATGGGGACTAGCCGGCAGGCAGAGATGGGGAGGAAAGGGCACCAAGAATGAGGGAATTGGGAGCTAACTCACTGAGAGAGGGCTTGGGGCATAGGGCTTTTGCAGGAAAGGGCTATGATTTTAGGGGTGCTGGAATGTAGGGCTCACAGGGCTGGAGAGGGTTGCTGGTGGGAAGGAAGAGAGAAACACCTTCAGGAGGGGCCCCTCATGGCAGCTGTAGGGGTTTGGACTTAATTCCAGCCCCCACCCCCACCCCCACCCCCAGTTTTGAGCAGGGGAGTAACTTCATCAGAGCTGTGCTTTATAACTAAACTCACAGGAGGGAAAAAAAAGAGGCAGGCTGGCAATTGGCTGAAAGATGGCAGCTCACTTCTGTTATTCACAGGTTACCTGAGATAATAATAGTTAACTCGGATTGAATGTGCTAAGAGCTTTGCATACATTAACTTACTTAATTGTCATAACATTCCTGAGGGCTAGGAGCTTTTATTATTTTGATTTTACAGATCAGGAAACTGAAGCTTAGGGAAGTTGAGGTTCTAGGAAAGAGGCAGACTGGGGAACCAACCTAGTGGGTTCTATTTCGAACTCTACCCTCTTAACTGTGGTGCCATATTGCCCTGCTTTGCTAAGTCTAGTTGGCAATGATTTCGCTTAGGAGAGTACCCAGGGGAGAGGTGAAACTAATTTTTAGACACCCTTTTACGGCTGGCATCGAAAAGGATGACAAGAAGACAAAAGCTGAGCTTCACAATGCTTCTCTGCAGCCCTGTCTTGTGGGTGACATCTAACCCCGAAGGGGCTCCTTCTGCCAGTTTTCTGGCCCGATTCCTCACCTTCAGTTTGTGTGTGCTGAAACGTAAACATGACTTCAGTATTAATTTAAGAACGTTAAGAATCAGCAAGGTAAGGCTATTAGAAAATAATTCATCGTATACTTTTTAAAGCCTACATGCCCTGGGTGGCTCAGTTGGTTGAGCATCTGACTCTGGATTTGGCTCAGGTCATGATCTGGCCGTCATGAGATGGAGCTCTGCATCGGCCTCCAGGGCTGAGTGTGGAATCCCAGTTGGGATTCTCCCTCTCCTTCTCTCTCTCTCCCTCCCCTATCATGCTCTCTGTCTCTCTCTTTCTCTCTCTCTGTCTCTCAAAATAAATAAATAAACATTAAAAAAATACTTTTCAAAGCCTAAATTAAGCCAGTGGGGTAGCTGTTTTATTTTCATCATCTGCCATTATAAATTAGCTTTGGCATTAACTGGCATTACTGCTTTTGATAAACATAAAAGATCAAAGGCTGATTTTTACGGTTTGTGTGCAAAAGTCCACAATGGTGGTTTTACATCTTAAATCCTGAAATGGCTCAGACCCAACTTTAATCCAACTGTGCTAACCCATGTAATCACTCATATCCTAGAGGCAATATCTAGGAAGCCGCAGTATCTAGGATAAAACATCCTACGGCACTAAGACCCCTACCAGTGTTTCTGCTCAAACACAATGCCAGAACATTAAAACCATTATTATAGATGATGCCTTAAACATCATCTATTATTTTAAACAGATGTTTTACAACAGGGAAGGGTGCATCATGTAAAAGCGAGTACATTCTCTGGAATTTTATCACTGCAAAGCCTGCAGTAGCACAGAGGGTTAATTTGGATCAACACATTGGGCTATACATCTTTAAGCTTGGATAACTTACAAGGTGCCCGTTCTCCCGTTTAATTTCTCAGTTATTATCCTCCTGGCTGGGTGTGCTAGGGAGGCAGGGAGACCACAGCTGTATGCAAGAAGCCCTGCACCTGGTTTCTTTGCACTTCTCTTGTATAATCTCTTTTCAGAAGACCCTTTATTAAGACTTCAGAACAGGGACACAAAGTGAGAGGCTCATCATCCCCATCATCCCCGGTGACACCAAGCACCCTCCTCGGTGTCCTTAGCCAGCAGGGAAGGACAGCAGGGACCATCCCCTCACTGGAGTCTCCATGGAGTCTGTGAGAGGAGATTTCTGCCACTAAATACTCTTTCCCAAGTCAAAGTTTTCCATCCTAAGTAATAAGTGCCTTCTTCATAAATATAGGTCAGTCTACATTTTGATGGAAGAGAAAACCCCCATGTCCTTCATATTAAAAAAAAAAAAATTAGCTCACACATGTTTTTGGCAAGTTCCCATAAACACACTCCCCACTAAACACTTTGGGAGTAGATTGTCTCCACCCCTGCATCTGGATGCAGCTGAGCTTGGAGTCCTTGGCCCAACTTAGCCGGTTGAAATACATGAACCAGAGCTGTAGACCGAGACCCTTGGAGCTGCTCCCCACCATCCTCCAAGGGCCGAGCTCCTTCCTTCTTCCCCAGGCTGCTTTTCTCACATGCCCCTGTGCTCAGGGATCTTTAGATACTTCCGTCGTGTGCACTGAGGTCATTCTCTACCATGGTTCCACAGAGTGCAGAGAATACCCATGTGCAGGGCAGAACTTTGCTCCATGGTGCAAAGAAGCCATGTGAGGCTTCAAAGGCTCCCTGTCTCAGGAATGTCCTTATAAACTCTCTGAATGAAAAGTCCGGACTTTACTCATTACTAACCTTTCATCTGGAAGGTCCTGGGCTGCAGGCGGTCAGGTGAGGCTAGTTTTACAGTGTTTGGAGAGACTGAGGGGGCAGGGGGGCAGGGAAAAAGGTGGACCCACAAGTCAATTGCCAAATCTCTCTCTGTTCCCCATCTCTCTCTCTCTCTCTCTCTCTCTCCTGCTTCTGAATAGGTGGAAAGTATTCTGGAATACCAACCCTTCACTGCCTCCTCCTCTTCCTAACCCACCTCTCCCTCTCCTTTCTCCCTCCCCACTTCCTTTGTTGTGCTCCCTCATCTGTGTCCTACCTCCCTTCACTTTCCTCTCTTCTGCATCAACATTGCCCAACTCTAGGTTTCTCCCTGTGCCCTTCCCCCTGCCCCTCTTTCTTTTGCTCCCCCCTCTTCTTCTACCCACACTTACCAGTGCAACACTTACGCATTTCCCTCCCTCTTTATGCCTCTCTCCCTTCTCTCTGGAGCTCTGTCCATTCTCTGAGTTGGACATCTCATTGATGTCCTGGATGCTTGACCTTCCCTTATCAAGAGGATCTTCCTTCTGGTCTCCTCAAGTCCAGGGCTGTGTCTGCCACTGCCACCTCAGCATGCACGTTCCCATCTCTTGTTTTCTTCTCAAACTCAATGTAAAGCAAGCTTCCCTTCCCCTGTTCCCAGACACTCTTTCTCCCAACTTCCTTTAATGGCTAATGGTGCCACTGATTTCTCAACCTTCCAAGTTCAAAATTTGAAGTTACTTTGATTGACACTTCAGCCAGTCATCTAGTTTTACTGATTTTTCCTTAAATATCCCCCTGCTAGGTATTCCTCCCACTCTGTTCTTGCTGCTGCCGCCTTAGCTCTGGCTCTCATGACTTCAAACCTTGACTATCTCTATAAGTACTTTGCTGTTCCCACTTCTCTCCCCAAACTCCAAAGGGTGGGTGGATGGCAAAAGGGTAGTATGGCTCTAGCAACCTGAGCTGAGGGTAGGGAGGGTGGGAGCATGGTCAGGACTGATGTACCGACCAGCTCTGGCTCTCCCTTCACAGTGCTGCCCTTCTGCTAACCCATCAGCAGGAAGGTGAGGCCTCAGGCTCAGGGCTGTGGGGAATAAGCATAATTTGATCTTTAGTTATTCTGCAAATACATACCAAGTCCCTGCAGTACCCAACCCTGTCCCAGGTACTGAGACACAACCATGAACAAAACAGAGTCCCTGACCCTGGAGATCACCTAGTCACAGGAGAGATAGATAAATAAACATGTAATGTGACAAGAAGTGGTAAATCACAGGACTTATGTATCAAGAATAGAGCCGAGGGGCACCTGGGTGGCTCAGTCTATTGAGCGTCCAACTTCGGCTCAGGTCACGATCTCATGGTTCGTGGATTTGAGCCCCACATCGGGCTCACTGCTGTCAGCACAGAGCCTGCTTGTGGTTCTCTCTCTCCCTTTCTCTCTGCCCCTGCCCCATTCATGCTCTCTCTCTCTCTCTCTCAAAAACAAATAAAAGCATTTATTTAAAAAAAAAAAAAGAATAGAGCTGAATAAAGGGAATAAAATGTGAACGGAGCAAATGGTCAACAAACGAGTGAAAAAATGCTCAGTGTCATGAGGGAAATGCAAATCGAAACCACAACGACACAGTGTTTCACACCCACCAGAATGGCTGTAATAAAATAAAAACAGGAAGTAACCAACGTTGGTGAGGGCATGAGGGCATCGAAGCACTCGCACATGCTGGCGGGACCGTGAAGTGACGCAGACCCTGTGGAACGCAGTGTGGCAGCGCCTCACCAAGTGTAACGTGGAGTTAAATGACCCCGCAATCCCACTCCTGTGCTTTCATCCAAAATAACTGAAAACATGAGCTCCAACAAAAACTTGCCCATGAATGTCACTGCAGCACTGTTCGCAGCAGCTGAAAGGCGAGAACGACTCAAACGTCCATCGAGTGATGACTGGATGAGCAAAACGTGATGGACGCACACCACGGAATATCACTCAGTCATGCCAAGGAATGAAGTATTGATTCATGCTACGTCGCGGATGAACTTTAAAACTTGGTGCCAAGATGAAGAAACCGGGTACCAAAGGCCACATATTGTATGATCCCATCTCTTTGAAATGTCCAGAATGGGCCAATCCATAGAGACAGAAAGCAGATCAGTGGTTGGTTGTCAGGGACTAGAAGAGTGGGGACTGAGTGTAGGATTTAGAGGGTGTAAGATATCCCTTTGTGATGATGGAAAACTTGTCTGGAATTAGACGGTTGCATCATGTTGTGAACCTACTAAACACCACTTAATTGCACACTGTAAAAATGGTTCTAAAAGACTATTTTTGTGTTATGCGCATTTTACCACAGCAAGAACAGCAAATGGGGGTGGCCACAGGGTGCTCCTTGAACAGCAAAGTCCAGGAAACCTCTCAGCTGAGGTGAGAAGCCTCTGTCACAGACCTGGGGCAGGAGGGTTTGTGCCCTGCAATTACCAGGAAAGGCAGGGACTAGAAAAGCATGCCGGCAGTTCCGTACGATATTCCTGGTGATCTGACCCCCTTTCTTCATTTCACTCCACAGTCGGGCACAATGCTCCTTCTGTGCCCACACCTCTGCCTCTCTCTTCCCAGCACTTCCCTGCCGCCTCCCATCACCGCACCCCTGCACTGTCCCCCAGACACACCTACGCTTCCCCCCACCCTGCCTCGCCCTCAGAATTGCTCCTTCTGGCCACTTGGCCACTTTTAGGGCCCAGCCCACTAAGCCCTTTTCTTGGGACACATTTTCTGACGCCTGCCAGAGCATGAGCACCTGCTAGACTGAGGCTCTGAGCGTCGAGTCTGCTGCTTATCAGCCATGTGAGGCTGGGCACCTGACCCCTCCCTGGGCTTCAGTTTCCTGCCGCATCAAAGGTGGGCTATTAAGAGAAGAAAACAAGATGACCAAAGTGCTGAGCTTAGTACTTGGCATGTAATGAACTCTCAGGAATGGTGGTCGGGTCACTGCTTCAGCATTTCCTATAATCCCAAGTTTGAAATTTCCCACTTCATTTTGTACTGATAATATTTAGTAATTATTTATTGAATGTATGGAGGAGTCAGAACACATGATAAACATAGTGATGGTATTTATAGACTTTGAGATAACCTTCCTGCAACTCTAGTAACTATTTCAATACAGAGCATATAGATCACACTTGAATAAATGTTTAATTGACCAATGATTGATTGATTGATTTGGCTCTATCACCAAATAAGAATGGAATTTTCTTCAAATTAAAATATAAAGGGAAACAAGATGTCTGGGCAGGGGAAGGGAAGAGAGAGAGGGAGGGAAAATCAGCAAATAAACAGAACCTGACCCAGCCAGGGTGAGATATATTGAAATATTCCATAGGCATAAATGTTTGCAAAAAAAAAAAAAATGCATAGTTGAAGAAGGACTTGGAGGGGTGGTGGAAAATTTTTCAGAAAAATGGCTCACTCTACAAATGAATTATTTTATTGTTTTATTAATTTTTTTAATGTTTGTTTTTGAGAGAGAGAGAGTGAGCACGAGCAAGGGAAGGGCGGTGGGGGGCGGGGGGGACAGAGGGTCTGAAGAGGGCTTTGTGCTGACAGCAGAGAGCCCAATGTGGGGCTCAAAATCATGAACTGTGAGATCATGACCTGAGTAGAAGTTGGACGCTTAACCAACAGAGCCACGGGCGCCCCTGAATTGTTACTTTGTTTCAAGATGCCATAGTTACAGGTGTTCAAAGTAAATGTTAATGCATTTGACAAATAGACATAAGATAAATCTTTAATGTACTATCACTGGAGAAAGGCATGAGTTTAAAATATTTAAAAATAAGATAGTAGAGATACATTTCACAGATTTCTAGAAGTGGGAGATGATAGATAGATAGATAGATAGACAAACAGATAGACAGATAGATAGATAGATAGATTATGGTGGCACCCAACTAGTGGAGGAGAAATCAGCAAGGGAAGGAGAATCTGTTTAGTTTTATTCCATAAAAAGATGTGATCACAAGATAGGGCTGGGACTCACTCCCCTGTGCCCTGGTCACGTGACCAATCTCCAAAAACTGCACAGAGTAAGACCAACCCAACTATTGTTTCCTATTTTCACGACCTGCACACACCCAAATGCGGTTTGTTGACCCACTGAGGCACATCGCTCCCTCAAACCCCCAGCCCTCTCTCCAGGAACAGAATCGCCCCTGCACTTTCCTCTCCAGGAGATTCTTACTCGATTCCCCTTTCAGAGAAACAGACACAAGCCCCGTTCAAGAGTCAAAAGCTAGAAATCAGCTGGCTTCTTCCAACGCTTACTGACACAATTTTCTTAATCATATTTCCCTTTCAATAAAACAGTGAAAAAGAAAAGAAACCGTTTACCTGACCAGATCCCTGACGTCTTCACGAGGGTCTAGAACTGAATATGGAGAAAGCCACTCGGAATCGTCTTCTGAGACTTCCTGAAATCCCCAATCTGCCTCCGATGGCAGCTCTGAGTTTGAGCCGTGAATAGAGGCTGTGTGTTATTTTAACCACAAGGTTTCTAGTCAGAAGGGAGGAGAGATGGAAATGAGGTACGTTGGCAAGCAGAAGCACCATCCACCTCAAGTGAAATGAGCTCGCCGATCTGATGTAAGAGCTCGGGGACATTTGAAGAACCCTCAAACCAACTTTTGCTAAACTAGAGGTTAAATAGCTGCGGAAAATTCCAAAGGAGTAAGATAAGACACTTATGGTCTTTTCTAAAAAAAGACACGTTGGTATGCCCTGTCTGATACTGTCTGAAGGGAAGCCCAGCATGGAGCTGGCTTCAGGAGCCCTGGGCCACCGATAGGAGACCGTGACACCTGGAGACAGCTTTGCTCCACACGAATAAAGGAGTCTTCCGGGGGTTAAAAGTACGGAATGACACAGGAGGAGGACCAAATCACACCTTTTGTGTAAAAACAAAACCGGTATCATGAACAAGCCATATGAAGTTATGGGGTAAGGGAATAGCTATTCTGGAATAGGTTATTCTGGAAGATTAACATGTGTGAGTGTGTGTGTGCGTGAGTGTTCTCACTTCCCAAACAACTGAAAAAGCAAAGATCCAGCCTCAGCTGAGACCAGTTGGAGATCTTCCTCCTCAGTATCTTGGCAAATA
Source organism: Acinonyx jubatus (assembly GCF_027475565.1). Taxonomy (NCBI): domain Eukaryota; kingdom Metazoa; phylum Chordata; class Mammalia; order Carnivora; family Felidae; genus Acinonyx; species Acinonyx jubatus. The sequence continues at coordinate 26,870,847 of NC_069387.1, read as the reverse complement.
GAAATGCCACTTTGGACTCGGAGGAGGAGAATGATTTATCGTTCACAGATCAACAGCAGAAACTAGAGCCGCTGAAATGGCCAACAGTCCTTTACAGCCAGCCCTTCCCAGATGCCAGAGGGGTTTAACTCCACTTTTGGAAAAACTCAGCAGTGCTCCCATTAAGCAGGGTCATAATTCAGTTTTATATAGACTCTTTCATCTCAAAGGAGCTCGAGGTGGGTTTACACCAAAATATAAATTACCCTGTGCACAGTCACCTCGGGGACGAACCACAGCTCCTGCCTAGCAGCAGCTGGCCCGGACGTAGGCAGTCAGTTTGGAGCGGCAGTGAGACAGCGGGTCAAGAGGTGCTCGGCGAGGAAGAATGTGCGGGACCCGTGCTCCTGACGTGGCCCTTTCCTCCCTGGGGCCAGGACCTCTCTGATCTGCACGTGGCTTTCCTTCCCGAGTCCCCCAGCACCCTTCCCCAGTACCTGCACATACAACCTCAAAACGGACCTCAACATCACCAACCAGGGTGGCCCCTGGATGGCTCAATCGGTTAAGTTTCCAACTTCGGCCCAGGTCTTGATCTCACAGCTCGAGAGTTCGAGCCCTGCATCGGGCTCTGTGCTGACAGCTCAGAGCCTGGAGCCTGCTTCGGATTCTGTGTCTCCCTTTCTCTCTCTGCCCCTTCCCCACTCAGGCTGTCTCTCTCTCTCTCTCTCAAAAATAAACGTTAAAAAATCACAAACGAGGAGTCAGTGATGACTTCATTTTCAGATCTCATCTTATAGAAGTGGGCTTGGCAAAGCATGACCCTTGGGCCAAATCCAGACACTTTGTAAATAAAGTTTTATTGGTATACAGCCACACTCACTCATCTATGGACTGTCTATGGCTGCTTTGGTACTACCACAGCGGGGTGGAGTGGATGCGGCAGAGATTGGAGTTAGGGTGTTTTGTCTTAGAGGTAGAAAAAATGAACAAGGAGTCTCTTTCAATATGGAAGACGCACCTACTCATACCACCAAACCTGTATTCAGGCCCTGAGTCTCCATTTCAATTATTCCTTCATCAGAGAAACTCTCGCTCAGGCATTACCTAGCACACTGCCTCAGCTTACCTAGTTTCATCCCCAAGAAACTACAGTGGCTGCATCCAACTGTTCTCTCAAACAGCAGCCTTGGAAGCACGCTCAGGCCCTCTCCATATCATCCCCAAGTGCACCTTGTCTTTGAAACCCTCTCTGGGTCTCTCCAAAAGAGTTAGCTGCTCCCTCCTGCAGGATTTCATCATGTTTTGTTTATTTTTCTCTTCCATTTCTTGTAGCTCTACCCCAATTATCTCTCTGTTTGCCTTTCTTAGCACACTATGCATTTTCTGAGAGTAAGAATGATATCTTATTCAACCTCTAAAAATTTTTTTAATGTTTTATTTATTTTGGGGGGATGGGGGAGAGAGAGATAAATAGAGAGAGAGAGAGAGAGTGACCACCTGAGTGGGGGAGGGGCAGAGAGAGAAGGAGACACAGAATCTGAAGCAGGCTCCAGGCTCTGAGCTGTCAGCACAGAGCCCAACGTGGGACTTGAACTCATGAACTGCGAGATCATGACCTCTTATTCAACTTTTTATCCCCAGAACCTAATACTGTAAAAGACATGTAAAGTGGACACTCTGTTAGGGGTTTTCTACAAACATAACTCAGTCAGTCTTACTCCACAGGAACCCAGTCTTAAAGGAAATGAACAAAAGGATAGTCTGACACTCCCTTAACATGAGGTGTTCTTGAAATAGCCTTCCCGGGGATGACGCTGGGTCTGTCCTTCTAACACTGCCCCTGAGTTGGGCTGACTTTTACACATCCTTTGTTAGCTGGTCCTTTTTTAAAAATGTTTTAAGTTTATTTATTTTGAGAGAGAGAGAGAGAGAGCAGGGGAGGGGCAGAGAGAGAAGGAAGGAGAGAATCTCAGGCAGGCTCCACGCTGTCAGCCGAGAGCCTGATGTGGGGCTCGAGCTCACAAACCATAAGATCATGACCTGAGCTGACATCAAGAGTCAGATGCTTAACTGACTGAGCCACCCAGGCGCCCCGTTAGCTGGTCCTTTAATTTGGAATTTGTGGAGGAAGAGTCTCCTTGCAGAAAGATCAACAGCAGTTAGAAAAAGACAATCTTTGTAACAACTAGAGCAGTCAGAAGACCTGGAAAGATCTGGCACCAGGTGGAAAAGAATCTGTGTATTCTCTAAGCTCACTTCTCATGCTAAGTTCTGGTAAAGCCTAGTTTCCCTGGTGTGAGCCCATCAGAACAGAGCTATCGCATGGCCAAAGGATGCAGATGTCCCCTCTGTGGGTCTGGGGCACAAAAGGAGCCAGATTTCTTGCATTGTGGGGTCAGTAGCGCTGCACCTTCTCAGTAGATGTACCGCTACGCCTCCTCTTATTTGCATCCTTTCTAATGGTCACAAAGGTGGCAAGACCTTGATAATATTCTGCGGTAAACAAAAGAGGGTTATGTGGATATGCTGGACATTTATCATATGCGTGGCCACTCCACGGCTTGTGAACAGTCTTCCTTTGGTGAACGTGGACTTCTCACATTGAGTCCTTGTCTAAGTCTGCTCAGGCTTCCATAACAAAATAACATGGCCTGGGTAGCTGAAACAACAGACATGTATTTTCTCATGGTTCTGGAAGCTAAAATTCTGAGATCAGAGTGCCAGCAGCCTCAGGTTCTATGAGAACTCAGTGCCCGGCTTGCAAACTGTCATCCACCTTCTCCAAAGGCCTTTGCACGTATGGGAACATCTCTCTCTTTCTCTCTCTTTTCCTCTTCTTATAAGGCCACAAATCCTATCAGATTAGGACCTACTCTTATAACCTCATTTTACCTTACTTATCTCCTAAAAGCCCTGCTTTCAAAAACAGTCATATTGGGGGTTAGGGCTTCAACATATGAATTTTTTGTAGGGTGAGGTGAACACAACTCACTCCGTGGTTGTCACCCTTTCTCAGAGCAGAAACCAGGCTTTCTCTTCCAGCCTCCTTTGCAGCTGGCGCACAGGCGTATGTCACAGGCTGGGTGTTCAGCTGCCTTCAACTTCGTAAAGACCAGGAAGAGGCAGGAAAGGGGTTGAATCCATTCTACAGGAGGTCAGTGCCATTTGGCAGGGAGTCATCAGCTCTCAGAGGCAGCCCCAAGGAAGGCCAGTCATCGTGTCTATTGGGTGTCTGTTGGGTGAGCTCAGGGGCCTGGCCCTGCCTCTGTAGCAAAAGCCCACAGCCCCCTAACAAAACTTGTATTGTGCTCCCTCCTGGTCGTGCAGCTTCTCTGCCTGACCTGGGTCTCCTGGAGGTTCTGTGACGTACTGATGGTCTTCAATAAATAATGTTTTGGCTCCCAGTAGTTAGAGGTACCATTTATAACTAACAATGCTCTTGTGTGTGGCTGATACGGTGACTTAAAACCAAACCATTTAGTACCTTTTGCTTTCTTGCCCAGCACTTGCAGAGGGTTTTCCTTTCTCGCCTCAGCGCCTTTTTGAATGAGTATTTGACAATGTGATTCTGTACTCGTTCTTAGCTTGTTTGCCCATGGGCTCATTCCTCATCCTTTCCCTACTTCACTCGGTATCAAGGGGGAGGCGGGGATGCTCACCCCTGCAAGTTGTATGTCACAGACTCTCAAGACACCTGGTTTCCAGCTGGGTTCAACCAAGGACAGGCACTGGTTGGAAGGCTGGAGGGAGGAGAAGCCAGGGTATTTCTCCTTCTCTCTCTCTCTGCCTCTGATCGTTTTGCCAGCAGGGCCACATCTCCTCCCCCATGACTTTGGCTCTGTGGGGCCAGGCTCCCTGGGCCCAACTTCTACCAGATGATTCTGTCTCTGTCCTTCAGCCTGGGGGTAGTATGGCTTCCACCTTGGCTGATCTCTCAATTGCCTCCCCACCCCCATTTGGCTTCTTGGCTTTTCCATTATCTGTGGTCACTACCCTGCTGTAAATGCTTATAATTGCTCTCATTTTCCTGGTCGGACCCTTAGTGATACAGCTATCAATGCCATTTCTGCTTTAGGTCAAAGAACCAGCACCTGCCAGGAGCCTGAGTGGGACTCTGCGCAGCACGTTCATGCTGTTGGGTAGACTTCCTTTTTATTCTTTGGATAGGGTCATGTCTCCAAAGTTGGTGACCATGAAGCAAGTGCTATGAGGCTATCTACATAACTCTTCTGTCCTTTTCAGAGAACAAGAAACAGCATTCTAAGAGGCTTGTTGATAGAAAAAAAATCATGATTAGAAACAGCAGCTAATTCCTTGCCTCCCTGACCAGAAGATCCCATGAGGATTAAGCAAGATAAAGCAGAATAGGTCAGCGAAGGCTGATAAATACCAGTGTGTGGAGAATTTAGAAAACTCTGCCTGGCTTTTAGAAAAAATAGATTATAAACACTTTTTCCTCTAATTCATTAGGAGAAAAAAAAAAGGCTACATACACAATGTATTCATTATGGCATTATTTATTAAAACAAACCTAAATGTCCAACCGTAATAAAATTGGGATTTTCATCATGAGATGCTTTGCCCCATGGGATAGTTTACAACCAGTAGCAAAAATAATTATGAAAGTGATGTAGCAACTTGGGAACTGTTCATAGCAGTGTTAAGTAGAACTTACGAGTCACAAAATGTACCCTGTCTGTGATCACAGACATCTGAAAATCATTAATGCATATAAATAAATTAGAATCGGTGTGGGGAAGACTGAGTTGCCAGGTTAGGGTGACACCTGATGGGTGGATTATTTGTTCCACAATTGCCTTTTTGTTTTTTTAAATAAGGATGTTTGTACAACAATAAATATTCTTCCCTTTCCTCTCTTTTTTGTTCTTTTCCTATCTACGGTGGGTCGTGTCACCCTAAGTGAGGATCGGAAGAGGACAGGCAGGGCAGAAAGGCAGCCAGCTACCAGGACTTGGGGCATATTGAAGGGGACACAAAAGTAAGAAAGAGAATAAAAGAAGATAATAAGGACTTTTAGTGACTCTTAGGTCTCATGTAGAAACAAGAACGCATCAATTTTTAAATTGGAGCTGGATCATATGTTGTAGGTTTCATATTCAATGCTTTACACACACTTCCTCATCTGTTTCCCCGGAAGAGAGGGCAGACCTCCTTCCCTGCCTCAGTTAACAGGAGAAACTGGAGCTAAGAGATGTGGAGTGGCCTGCTCTGATGAGCACAGCTGGAAACATCTTCTTTGACTCCAACTTCAGGGCATCGGCCTCCACACATGGTTTCTTCCAAACAACTAAGACGGAGGTTGAGCAATCCAGTGTCCCTGACAACCAGAGGTGCTTCTTCTCTTGTTGAGCCTCGAGACCTCCTCCTGAATCTCCCTGAGCTGCTCAGATGAGACATAGTTGTGTGCCTATTCCTCCCTGGAGATCAAAGTTGTCTCCACAGTGGGATCTTCTTATCTCCCATTGGGCAGGTTTCCTGCCGTCCATAGTCAGCTCACCCTCTGTGGATTCCCAGGCTCAAGAAGACCTACTCACAGAGAGTATCCGGCTGCTTTTAGGAAGGACTGCACATAAAAAGAGTTGCTGGCAAGAGGTGAGGACCTACTCACAGGGCGATTGTAGGAAGAACTTTTTTTTAATGTGTGTATTGGGTTTAGAACAGTGCCAGGCACATAAAAAGTTGGCTAACTAGCTGGTAGGAAGAGAGCCACTGCTGGTAAAAATGGGAATAGCAGCAATTAACCAGGGATTAGGAATAAAAATAGCCCTATGAAAAAGTTTTCTTCAGAAATTAGGAGCAAGGAGAAAGGTTTTTTTTTTTTTCTTTCTTCTCCCAGAAACTTATTTGATTCCTCCTTCTAAGTCACTCATGTGCTTTCCTTTTAGCCCAAACTGCAAGAAGACTCCTATCTTAGGTCTTATACATTGTTCGATATTAAATATGTTTTGGAAAGAGGTAGAATAGAAATTAATTGATTATAAAATAAACCAGGTAGTGACTATACATTGCTCAGCTGATTGAATAGGTATCTCTTTGTCTCCCTGTTCTATGGTGAATCAAAGAATTTGCACAGTGAGTGTTTATATACTGAAGATAATTTACTTCTTCAAGCACTAAGAATTTGCTTACTGATAATTTACTTACTAAGTGAACAATATTTAGTAAGTGCTATTAATGTAGTTACTGCTCAGTAAGTGCTTACCACCAATAAAAAAAAGTGAACCTTAACAAGAGCTGTATTTTCCTAAATTTCTCACTCCTGTTACTCCCTGAAAATAAGTTCATGCTCCATTGATAAAGAAGCTGTGTGTGTGTGTGTGTGTGTGTGTGTGCGTGCTTCTTCTTCTCTTGAACATTCCCTACCTATATTCCAAGGCACAGCTCCTATCTTAGCGCCATCCACTCAGTCATTCATTCATTCATTTGGCAGGGATTACTGAGTGCTTGGTATACGCCAGTCTCCATGTGGTAGTAAGTTCCCCACGAAACTTTCAAGTACTCGATGGTCAAGCCTTCCTTCAAAACCTAAGGGTGGTTAGTGAATCCTGAGCCATTCATCTGATACTTGATATCTTCTGTGTGGCTTTCTAAATTGTTTTTTTATGAATGGTATCCTATATCTCCCATCAGAGCATGGTCCTCTAAAGAGCAAGGACCTTATCTTATTAATCTTTGAAGTCCCAACACCTACCTAGTACATTGTTCTACACGTATTAGGTTCTCAATAAATGGTTTTATTAATACTGATATTATGGTAATTTAAGATAAAATAAATGGATAGCACATGGGAAGTGAAATTTGATGCCTCCAGATTCAGAAAGTTTTTCATGTCAACATATTAAAGCATATCCTAAGCTTATGGGAGAGTCCAAGCCAGAGCTTATAAAGGCTACAGTCAAACATCTGAGCAAAGCTGACTGCGTGTGTCTAGAGGTTAGAGCCTGCAGCCTGGACTATTCTTGAACAAATGAATGGCCCACTGCCACATGTAAGTAGGCACGTCTAGAAAAGCATGGTGAATGTGGTAATGACAGTGGTTGGGACTGTACCTTCTGAGAACGAACAAGCATGTCATGAACAAAACCATTACTAATAAGCGCTAAGCTGAACAGAATTTATCCTGTATGTCTGCCAAGGAGAAGCCATCTTTCACGGTAGGAGGGATGAAAAATGATAGTTGACCAGCAAAGCCTTGTTCATCTTGATGCAAAATCGATTAGCTAGTAAGGCCAGTGGTGTTTAGTTTGGAGGTGGATGCGATGCAAAATGAGTAAGTACATAAATATCTGTAGGAAAGGAAAAGCCAGTATCTCGATGTATACAGTGTCATAGCAGCCAAATGTTCTCAGGGACTCCAGTGGTAACGACTCAAGAGCACCTCTTAGGAAGAAAGCCTTTTTGGTTTTGTGGGACCACGTCAAAGTCTCAGCAGCTATATCACCTAAGTACCAAAAACTTTGACCTGGCACAGATTCCTCTCACACTATGGTAGTTCTCAGACTTGACCTATCCTCAGACTTACTGTCTGAAACATTTAAAACATTTTTGTAATTAAAAAAAAAAAAAGTGAAAAGCTGATTGTTGGGCTTCACCTCCAGAGATTTTGATTCGGTAGATATTTTTAAGAACTTCTCAGGTAACTCTGGAAATTGACTGGGTTTGAAGTCTACTGATCTAGTGCTCTGTCTTCTGTACTAAACTCTGCTGGGAGCTAAAATTGGAAAAGAAGTGCATCCCCTGGTTCATCTTCAGGGGTGAGTAATTGGGAAGACAAACCTTGCACATATGAACAAAGAGAGAATACTGACGGTGAGAAAGGAGGGCTCAGGGTGGATTTAAATGCTACATGAGATGTCCCTGGACTGGAGAAGGGGCAGGGCAACCCTGGTAAAAACAAAAACAAAACAGAATTAGCAAAGCCATGGAAAGAGACTAAGCCAGGAGCAGGGAGTAGGGCCAGCTGACGAGGGTGGAGGGGACACATATTGGCATAGATGGAAATAAATCTGGTTTATGTATATTTAACAAGTGGCTATGTAGTTCTCTTTGAAGAACACTATTCTGAGACAGTGACCCTGTGGAAAGTGTGACTTTACCCAATAATTCCCAACCAAGTTGGAGTTATAAGACATTGTAATTGTTGGTTTGATTTCACAATGTCTGGCTTTTTCCCTCCATATCTCTCCAAAGAGCTCATCAGAATGGAATCCAGGCCCTAAGTATATCAGGTTTTCCCTTTGTGAGGTTTTGCAAATGCTTCTTGAGAACATCCAACTCTGAGATAAAATAGCGCTTGGGTTAAAAAAAAAAATCTATGCACCACATCTCCATATGGGTACACACTGCTTGAAGGAAGTCACATCTATATACACTTCCCAGCCATGTCCATGTGGGAATGTGGGAGAGAGGAAGTCTATCAAGGAATGCCACATTAGTCTTCAGGACCAGCCTTAGTCCTAACAAGACCTCACATAGCTAGCATGGCTTAGAAAAGACATCTAGCAATGTATTCTGAAGATCTACTGTGAGCCAGGCATCAATCATGATGAGTACAGGGATAGAGCATCAAATATTCTGCCTCAAGGAGCTCACCTATTTTTTTTTTTTGAGTAATTTCTTTTTTTTTCTTTCCGTTTTTAATTTAAATTTTCGTGAGCATACAGTGCAATATCGGTTTCAGGAGTAGAATTCAGTGATTCATCACTTAACATACAGCACCCAGTGCTCAGTACAAGCACCCTCCTTAATACCCATCACCCATCTAGCCCATTCCCCGCCCACCTTCCCTCTGTCAACCCTCAGTTTGTTCTCTATCACCTTCTCACTCAATAGATTTAAGTCCACATTTGGAGGTGAGTCTAGCACTTTAACAGGCACAGAAAGAATTGAAAATAGTGAACGACAAGTAGAAGAAAGGGGTGAGACCTTGAAGAAGTTCAAGGAGGGTCCCCTCAGTTGAAGTGTGGGGGTCATTCATTAGTATGTCTAACCGTGGCCATGAAAACAAGTCTGATACCAAGACAAAAGGAATAGAATGGACAAGACTTATGAAGTAATCTCTCCCTCCCTCGCGGCATCAGCAAGAATTGTCATAATTGACTCTTTTCAGCCGTGGCTTTGGTTTTTAAGAGGGAGGTACAGAAAACAGGAAGGCAAGAACAAGAACAATTCAAGTAGGTAATGGAAATGAACCCTAGGGAAAAGTTAAATGATTCCAATTCTTTTCAGGAGAAGAAAAGCCAGAAACGGGATTTCATCAAGCAATTAAATATAGGAGAGTTATTTTAAGGAGAGAACACTTCTCCATCTTAAAGGGGTTTAAATGAGAGGAAATGGCTTTAATTTCAAGAAGAGAGGTTAATTTACTTATAAGGAAAACTTTCTGACTGGAAGGATTGTTACGGATCAGATAACTGGGGAATTGGTGGAATCTCCTTTCCAAAAGACCTTTAAGATGAGGAGAAACAGATTTTTGTCTGGAACAGTAGAATTCTGGCAGGGGAAAGAAGAGGTGGTGAGGATCACACCCTTATAAGTCCGACCAGTCAGGCTCTGGCATCCTCTAGAATGAAGGTGATTTTTACAATATTTGCTACATGGGCAGCAATCACAGGTAGCTTTTATCTAGTGCTTTCCAGGAGCCAGTTTATATGTTAACTCCTTTCATCCTCAAGACAACCCCAGGAGGCCAGTTACTATCTGCATATTACAGATAAGGAAATGGGTGGGCAAGGAGGTTAAGCTGCTTCTTCAAGGTCACACGTCGGGGAGGGACAGGGGCCCAGCAGTCAGTTTCTGAATGACCTGAGCTAACCCATCCTGGGAACCTGCCTCTCCCCGGTGGCTCCAAACAAGCAATCCTCATTCCTATCTCTGACTCCGTTCTCCCAAAAGGCCAGAATAAAAAGTACTTTATTTGCACTGTATTCTATTCTCTATAAATTATAAAACTTGTGGTTGAGGGAAGAAATTCTTTTAACATCGGGCCTTTCCCCAGGACCTTTCTCTTCTATCCAAACAGTAAACAGGCAACAAAGGGGTGACCCAGGACCCGTGGCTCAATTCCTGGTCCAGCTTGGGACCCACATTCTGGTTATGAACCAGGGTCCAAATCCTTTATTAATATATCTGCACATGCCTTCTTCCCAAAATGATTTAAGGCAGCTCAGGGCTAAAATCAATTGTTGGCTTCAAGCAAATCAATGCCCACAGGACTTTCAGATATATTTACCTGCTGTTAACCAGATTCGGTGGAAAACTCAGCTCTTATCCAGTTTCAGGATACATCAACCATACAAGTTAAGGAAAAGAACAAAATACTCCTTTTTTGTTTGTTTGTTTTTAATTTTTGAGACACAGAGAGAGACTGAATGAGCAGGGGAGAGGCAGAGAGAGGGAGAGAAAGAATCCCAAGCAGGCTCCGTGCTGTCGGCTCAGAACTCACGAACCGTGAGATCATGACCTGAGTCGAGATCAAGAGTCAGACCAAGAGTCAGACGCTCAACCGACTGAGCCACCCAGGTGCCTCAAGAACAAAACATGTTTATCGTGGTCATTTTTGTGGAGTGAAAGATCGTCTTAATTCATCAAAGGCAGGCTGTTTTCAGGTTGGAGAACAGGGTGGGAATGAAGGAAGAATGAAAAGAAATTTGTTCCCCCATTATTAAGGCCAGTTTTCTTCAACCAAAAACAACTGGCAAAACTGAATGGAGGTGTCATGGTTTTCGGGGAAGTTTCAGAAAAAGAGTTCGTAGGAAGTGAAGGCCAGATTGTTGTCAAGGCTCCTCTTAACTTGGACCGCAATTATCGGGGTCCAGCATGCTTGTGATTGTTCATAATTCACAGGGTTTTATTTCTGACATGACCTCTATTCAGAAGAAAACTATTTATCGTTTAGGAATGTTTGGTGTTTGACGCTTTCGTTTCTGTACCCTTTGCCCCGCTGAAGTTTGCTGCATGTGAAATTCATCTTGAAGCTCCTACTTTAAGAAAATGAGTCAAAAGGACCAGGGGACTGTCTCCTGACTCTCATAACTTCTCTCTGCTCAGCAGAGCAGTACTAGTCTTGTCATGGGAGGGTCCCTCAAGTGCAAGACCCTGCCGGAAGTGGGGGTGAGGCCACCTATGATTCCAAGTGAAGCTTCCAGTGAGGGCCCAGTACACAGAGGCAGGGACCCTGGCTCAGCTGGTATGCTGGCCCACTGCCCCTCACACCAGTGAAACCAGACCCTCACACCCTATTGTAACACCTCCAAGTGGGCTGGCCAGGAGCCTCCCTGGGCTCTGTGTCCAACGTCTCCACCCAGAGTTGGTCCAGAATCCATGGAGTTTGGGCAGACTTCAGGAGGAATGTGGCAGCTGGGCAGGTGAGAGTCAGGCTTGACCGCCTTTGTGGCCATTCACCTCACATCACCATCAAATAAGCTCTGCATTGGATTCTTCATGATCAGCAGGGATGATGAGGTGGGGCAAGAGAAAGCGTAAAAGAGGGGCAGTGTGGTAAACTGGTGTGACCCTGTCACAATGTCAGGGGTTCTCAACATTTGGGGGATACCCACCTTTCAAGGGTCACTGAAATTATGCATTCTTTCTTCAGGAAAAAAACATACCACACGTTACCCACCACATCTTGCACACAGGTTCAGGTGGGTTTTCAGGGGCTCCCTGAAGCTCAGCTGTGGACATAAACAAGAGCCCCAGTGAAGATTCCCGGCCCCAAGGGTCGGATACACTGTCCCTGAGAAGGCAGGCAGAGGTTTGGGGTTGTCTCTGTCAGCCCTCCTTCCTCAAATGTTTACTGTCCCATCTTGTAACCCTAGCGGGAGTAGAATACTCTGGTACTGGTGACAGACCTGGCTTGCATCAATGAGCTGTGTGACTTTAGCCAAGACACTTAACCTGTCTGAGCCCTAGTTCCCTCATCAGGAAAATGGGGGATAATAGTAGTGCCTACAGTGTGAGATTGTTTGAAGGTTAAATGAGAAGGTACTTTAGCCGAACAAGTGCTCAGAATATAGTAGCTAGAATTGGGTCCTGTCAAAGTCCAACCACCCACACATTGACCATGAGATTGGTCAGGGCTTGAGAGTATGAGACATTGTCTCCGGCAGCCCCCAGAGGTGACAGGAGCCACCAGACTCACGATCAGGGCAGGCCTCCCGTTTGTCACAATCGGGTGACGGAATGGCCATGGCAGAGAACAGGCATGCACCCTGGGGTGAGGCCTAGATGTGGCGGGGGGGGGGGGGGGGGGGGTGGTGGTGAGGAAACCTAGGGTCCTAAGGCAATCTGACATCACACAGAAGCATAAGCAACACAAAACTCCACTCTATAACCAAAAAAGGACATGCTGATGGGATAGAAATACCTGAGAACCTCACTGCAGCCCCACCTCGCATTTTGCCAGGAGGGCAAATGAAAAGGGAAAATGTGAAAGGAGATTCTTCCCAGCATTTTGGTAACTACATCCCCAGTCCCACCCCACCAGTCTCCATGGGGATAATCCCAAAACCTGAGGCACCAAGGAAGTTCCTGTTTGAGTAATTAAGTCTTTCCTTGAGGGCATCCAACAGGACAAGCCATCCTCTCTTTGTTTTTAAGATAATCAGACACTAGGGTGTTGAGAGAAAGGGTGGGGGTGGGATGGTGGGGATGGGGGATGGAAAAGAAAGGCAGGGAGGTGGAGGGGACAGAAGGAAAGAAGGCAAAGCACCCCTCCCACTCTGTGGTGAGGGTATGGGATGTTCATTTTCTAAGTTTCCAGGTAGTTAGGATTTTATGTCTGTGGTTTTCTAGATGCAGATTCAGCAGTGATAGCCTCAGACTGTAAGTACTTCCAAAACAGTTTCAGGCTGAAACTAAATTAACCTATCTTTTTTTTTTTTTTTAAGTTTATTTATTTTGAGAGAGAGAGCAAGCTGGGGAGGGTCAGAGAGATAGGGAGAGAAAGAGAGAATCCCAAGCATGCTCCGTGCTGTCATCACAGGGCCCCATGTGGGGCTCGAACTCGCAAACCTTGAGATCATGACCTGAGCCGAAACCAAGAATCAGACACTTAACCGACTGAGCCACCCAGGTGCCTCAGCATGTTTTTAACGGATTATTGCCCTCCTCTTTCCTTCATTCTAAGCCATATGCCGTCTGCCTGTCCCTGTGAGTGATCTGTCTTCCTCAAGCCTTGACTTCGGCATCAAATGGGTTCGGCCTGTCTCATTCCTGCTGACAGCAGGGAGGAGTGATTTTGCTCACTGTAAGACAGATTAATTTGGGGGGCGCATGGGTGGCTCAGTTGGTCAAGTGTCAAACTCTTGGTTTCAGCTGAGGTCATGAGCCCAAGGTTTGTGAGATCGAGCCCCTCGTTGGGCTCCTCATTGACCCTGGACACCTGCTTGGGATTCTCTCCCTCTATCTCTCTGCCCCTACCCCCCCCTTTCAAAATAAACAAATAAATAAACATTAAAAAAACAAAAAACAACGAACATGCATCTAGTCCTGAAGCATTCATTCTATATCTGCTATTTTCCTACCTTGAAAGTAACCGTGGGGACAAAATCCCCCACGGAAAGACCAGAAGCACCTCACCGCAGCCAGTTTAACCTCAGACCAAAGGCCTAGCATCGAGGGTTCCCCGCGGTGTTTTTATTCTGGGTCCCCCACCTGGAGAAAATTTGACTCCAACTGTCCCAGCTGTGGGTCTGCAGGGCCCTCCCACGTGGTAAACGACACCGTGTGCAGACAGCGTTCCTGAAGGCTCTACTGATCCCCGGATGACCCGGGGAGGTTCAATCTGGAGACTCTGAGGCAGCAGGCAAGAGCTGGGGTCGGGTTCACCTGCGGACCCCACCTCGGCCCGCACAGCAGACCCCACCCAGTCTCCGGGAGCAGGGACGGCTGGGGGCGGGGAGCAAACCTGGGCATGCCGCCCGCCCCAGGCAGCTGCAAGGAGGTGGGAGCGAGGCAGCTCCGCTGAGGTCCCTGGATGCTGGAGGAAAAGGAGCAAACGCTCGGGCCAGGAAAAAGGCGGGGCTGTCATTGTGGAGCTCAGGAAAGGCTGGTTTGCTTGGAAGCAAAGGAACGCGGCTGGCATCGCCCCATCTTGGGACACAGTCTTCCTTCTCTCCAAGAGGCTGGCCCGCGATCCAGAAGGCACAGGTGCCAGGGCCTGAAGCACTTCAGCAAGGCTGGCCAGATGCTGACGTGGGGTGACTGCCCCACACGGGCACGCGTTGAGACCCCCCCCCCCCCCCAGGAAATGCCCCTTCTTTACGAAGCCAACGACGTCACACGTGTACACACGTGCGCACACACACACACATCACACGCACGCCACACCACACCACGGACACGTGCCACACCCGTGACATGCACACCCATCCCACACCGCACCCATGCAGCCTACTCTGGAGGAGCAGAGTGCTCCACATGGATGGTCCTTAAGGCCAGCAGGCACCCGCCCCCAGCTTGTTCCCTGCAGGGCACAGCCCAGCGAGCAGCACCATGGACTCTTCCAGGAGGACGTGTTTAGAAGAGTTCCCAGTCTCCTGTCAGCCCCAGGGACACGCTCTTACAAACCCATTTCTTGCAGCCCAGGACGTGGGCCACGCTGACCCGCTGCCTGAAGGAGGCATGAGGTACGTCCGGGGGGAGGGTAGCGAGAAGTGACCACGTCTCCTGAACCCGTGTTCCCTCACCTGGCCTGATAAGGGAACAGAACATTTTAAAGTAGAAGTAACCTAGGGGATTGGAACTGTGTATTGATTACATAAATGTTAATATTTATTTTCCCAAAGCCTTTATTATCATTGGTCAGGCATTTATTGTTATGAGTGCATTACGTAGATTACCACTAATCCTTCCGGGTGCTTGATGAGTGGGTGCCACCATCTTTATTGTGCAGATGGATCCCTGTGAGGTTGCACAAACAGTAAAAGTGGGACTCGGACGTGTCTATCCACCTCCAGAGCCCATGTTCTTAACCTTGGAACTATACTTCTGCTGTGTTGGGAGATTTTGACCGCCCTGGAGAAGAAGATCTGTGACAAAATGCAACAGTGGAGTCTAGGGAGTGAGGGCAAACAGATGAATGCAGTATCACATTAGTTTCTAAGTAAATCTGGTACAAACTTTAAAAATATATTATCATATGCTGAGTCGCGAAACGAAACATGGCAGCCGCAACCACCAGTTTCTCAGAGGGTTTTAACATCAGGCTGCCTTTGTAGAGATCTAAGCGTAGACACCCGGCTACAGAACTGAATTGGCCCTAGAGCTCCTCACTGCTGTTTTAATCAGGAACTAGAAACAGCTCACCTTTAGGGTGCTGGGTGGCTCAGTTGTTTAATCATCCAACTTTTGATTTCGGCTCAGGTCATGATCTCACAGTTGGTGGGATCAAGCCACATGTCGGGCTCCATGCGGACAGCCCAGAGCTTGCTTGGGATTCTCTCTCTCTGTCCCTCCCCCACGCTCTCTCTTTCTCAAAGTAAATAAACGTTAAAAAAAAAAAAAGGAGAGCTCACCTTCCATTTGTGAAGGCCACTTGTCTGAAAAATATCTATTCCTTGGAGGGTCCAGCTACATGGTTAAGTCTCTAAAACTTAAAAGCAGTCGTGTCAGAAAGCTGCCCATGAGACTGTCTTGCCCTCAACGGACACTCTGTGTTATCAGTGTGGTTGCCCAACAATGCTGATGTCAACAGTACACACTTGTGTGACATGTTTCCGAAGCAGTTGCAGTCATTTGCTCCCATCACTTGGGTGGCCCCATGTCCTCCACCCCCATGCTGACACTGGTGATCCAGTGGGGACAACCCTGTGATCCACAGTCAGATGTTAGAGGTAGTTCACAGGTTAATGCCATGTGCATGTGCTCTAGCCGTTGCCTCCCACAAATCCTCTGTTCATGCCAAGCAGTGGAGAGTAATAGAGCCAGGTTGGTCAAAGATAATATGGCAGGCAAAACTTTGACTTTCTTAAAAAAAGAAAAAAAAAATAGAATCAATGAAGTAAGAACCTCCAAGGAAGATCAGCTGGGCCCTTGTAATTCTGACGCCTGCCTCCCTGGAGACCCTTCCTTTTAGGGCTACTATAAGCCTGCCTACAAGGGTCTGCCCTTTTTTTTTTTTTTTAATGTTTATTTATTTTTGACAGAGAGAGAGAGAGACAGAGCATGAGCATGAGCATGAGCATGAGCAGGGGAGGGGCAGAGAGAGAGGGAGACACAGAATCGGAAGCAGGCTCCAGGCTCCGAGCTGACAGCACAGAGTCCGATGCGGGGCTTGAACTCAGAAACTGCGACATCATGACCTGAGCTGAAGTCAGACGCTCAACCGACTAAGCCACCCAGGCGCCCCAACGGCCCCTTATTAAAGCTTTGACCTAAATGTGAACAGAAACTCTTGCATCTATTCCCTACAATGCATTTGCAACAGCACTGGAATAATAAATTAAAAGTTTGTAGATAACGAAAGAGAAATAAACAAAGAAACTAACAGAATCAGACCATGTGTCATCAAAATACTGTCATCTCCTTCTTTCTAGGATGCCTGCTTCTTTTTCTTATTCCCTACTGGTCTCCAAAGGGCCAAGGCCATCTTTGTTGCCTGGAAGTTTCATTGATCATGCTTAGGAACCTCGAAATCCAAACTCATGGGAAAAAGATCTAGGGAGACAGCAGATCCCTCTTCCTTATGTCCAAGGTCCCCTTGCTCTTGTCCAGAGGTTCCATTAATTCATTCCTTTACTCGTTAGATCTTTAGTGAGCCTTTACTATGTGCTAGACATTTGGATGGGCTCTGAAGATGAAGTGGTGGGCAAACAACATTTATGCCACCTTGGAGCTGCATTCAGTGATCTCTGGAGTTCCTTTGCAAGTCATTGGAGGGTTGTGCTTCCATCATGAATAGTTTTGAGGTTCCTATAAAAGTTTCCCTTGGCTAGTGACTCATTCATTTCCAATCATTTCAATCTGTGTGTGAAGGGTCAAACTCTGAATTTAATCCTCTGAAAGAATCCTGATGGCTACTTTTGTTTTGACGGGGTGGGGCTGGTGAGCAACCGGATGGCCTGAGTTTCCTTGGTTCTACATGTCAACAGCACAGACAGTGCCAACACACTCTATAAGAGGAGACTTTTTTTGAAGGAAACTCTCTAAGAGGAGACAATTCATTAACTATCATGGCCATACCAACACCACAGATCGTTCTCTTGGTTTCTTGAGCTTCCCGAGGAATCCCATTGGCCCTGAAAATTTGTTGACTGGATATCTGTATCAAAATACCAATAGTCCAGAGAATCAGGTGGGGGTCAAGGCCAAGGCATTCAATTCAGGTCTGAGACCAGGGACCAGGCTTATGTGGGGAGACGGGTGAGAAAAGAGCCAGAATCCCCAAGAGCCAAGTCAAACCTGGGGAATGCTTTTTCTAAAGCCATAGAGTCAAGGGCAAGTTAGAGGTCTACAGGACAAGAAGTCAAGACAAGGAGTGCCAAGCCTCTGTGTCAGGTGAAGGCAAGGATCTAGGATGGTGTAGGATATGGATGCAAAATGACTGCTACCTCGGAATTGACTCAGAGGCTAGACTGCTGCTCTTTGATCTCTGCAGAGTCTGGAGTGGCCAGATCCAGTTCAGCAGGTGGCTGGGGAGGAACAGAGCACACAGCTCAGGGTCAGGGGTACCTAGGCTCAATGTTGGGGCTTCTTACAGGTAAGCATTCCTCCTACCCACCCCTTCCCTAGAGGTCTTCCTCAAACCCCTAGTTCTGTGCTTGGCCTCTCCCCCACTGCATCATGGGATTTTCAGAGGTTCCAGTCATACCCATTATTTCCACCAAACAGAAAGAACAAAAACCTAGCAGACATGATTGCATTCCACTTTTCTTAAGTTTCTCATGATAGTTCCCATAAGTTTACAGCAAGTTCAAGCTTATATTTCCCCACATATTCTAGACTATACTGTATTTCATTATCTGACTGCCAGGAGGGTAACTCCCCATTGGGTTACTAATTACTATTTTTATTGCATTCCAGAGACTTTCCAATTTTTTTTTTTTGGTCATCTGTTTTGCCCTGTAATTAGATGTCATGAATAAATTAGAAGAGTTTTAATGTGATTTTGGGGTTTTCTTTATTAATCACACTGAAAGATGAAAGGATCAGAGAGCCAGCAAGATAAAAATGTAGGGTATAGTTCTTACCTCAGTCTTCTAGCATAGTGGCTCTCAAGCTGTGGTCCATGAACCTCTGGGGGTCGCTGAGACCTTTCCAGAGAGTGCATGGAGTCAAAACTACCTTCTGAATGATACCAAAATGCTATTTACCTTTTCCACTCTCTTGACATTCATACAGAAGCAATGGTGGGTACCACTGTTGATGTCTTAGCACAAACCAGCTTTACCAGTAGCCATTAAAATCTTCACCATCACAAACTCAGAGGGTGAAGAAAAACCTCAATTGAAAATACCCTAGATAAAGCAGTAAAATTACTAATTTTATTATGTTTCAAACAAAAAGCCTAAGGAAAGTTCTATCCAGAGTATAAGAAAGACCAACAGACTTTAAGTAACAGAGTATTAATAGATCATGGATATGATTTTGGATTCTACATTGCAACTGATCTTTAAGAAAATGCCACTGGTTAAATTTCGGTGTAGTAACAAATAAGAATATCCACAATTATCTGAAAAGGCTAGTAAAATGTTCTTCCCTATTCAAGCTATTCTAGCAAATATCCAGTGTCTTCTATAAGCCAGGCATGAAGGGGGGTTGAAAAAATGTAAAACAATGCTACTCTTCTTCTAATTATCTTTATTTTTGAAAATATAGGTTGTGTTTATTTTTAAATGAATTAATAAATAAATATTTTTAAAATGTCTCCATTTTAGGGGCACCTAGATGGCTCAGTCAGTTAAGTGTCCGACTCTTGATTTCAGCTCAGATCATGATCTGACCTCAGATCATGGCTCAGGTTCATGAGTTCGAGCTCTGCACTGGGCTCTGTGCTAAAAGTGCAGAGCCTGGTTGGGATTCTCTCTCCCTCTGCACCTCCCCCTACTTGCACTGTGCCTCTTTCTCAAAATATATAAATAATTTTTTTAAAAGTCTCCATTTTAATTTCTAGTATAAATATTGATAGATATAACTACATGACCTAAAGCTCTTTGGGGCAATCAATAATTTTGAAGAGTGTAACGGGATCCTTAGAACAGAATAGTTGAAAACTTACATTTTAAAATGCACACACATATACATTCCTCCCTTCTCAACAGACCAAGACAATCTTGCCTCATTCACTGAGAAGTCCTTGAACTGTTCATAACAAGAAGAACCCATGTAAAGTAATAAGAGCCAGAATGACATCCTTGTCTCCACGGTGACCACCAACAATCTGCGAGGGCAGCCTGGAAGAACATGTCAAAGAGCAGGAATTTGAGATTCAAAGGATGGATGCTGCCAGCACCTTGACAATATCAAGATTGCTCTGAATTACAGGAACCATCTCTGTTCTTAAAGTCACATTTCCTCATTTTTACATAATGCCATAAACAACAGGACCTGGACTTTCTTCTGATGTGCCTGCTACACTTATTCTCCAGGAAAGAAGTTCTAACCTCTCCTGTGTGCAGAGATATTGCCTGAGACAGAGAGAAAGTTCTAGAGTGTTTTAGAGAGTCAATAAAGATACCTGACTTCCTTCTAAGATTTATCTCTTGAGACGTTAACCAGTACCTATCACAGAGGTTGGGCCCATGTACAGATTTAAATAGGTTTGCAAACCAGGTGCTATGACAGCCATGGGTGTTAGGAGACAATAGGTATCATGAAACTCTATATTCTGCCTCACATGTGCTTTAACCAACCCAGGGTTCTGGATGAGTGGTTCTTCAAGTGTGGTTCCTAGACCAGCAGCATCAGCCTTACCTAGGAACTTGTTAGGAATGCAAATTCTTGGTCCCTAACCCAGACCTACTGATTCAGGACCCCCGCGAGTGGGGTCCAGCAGTCTCTGTTGGAAAGAGGCCCCAGGGAACTCTGACATACATCAGATTCAAGTTCACCAGATAAAGGGGCTTATGTTTGTCTTGGACACCTCCCACCCATTTCAAAGTAGCTTATCCTTTTCCCAAGTGGGCTCTTCAACTCCCAGCTATCTCTCCTACTTCACACCAGGACAGGATCTCATCTTTAGTTCCCTGTCAACCCTTCCCAAATTGAAATGTGAGCAAATAAGGCTTAAAGCATCAAGTTTCATTTCATTAAGAAATGAAAGAAATCTCTAAATGTGAAACTCGGAAGTGCTGCCCAGAGACTGACTACCTTAGCCTTGCTTTTTATCCGTGATGCTTACCATTAAGTTCAAGTTCCTTTATATCTCTTTTTTTCCTTTTTACAGAAATATTCATCTTTAATCTCTCCTTAGCTTACGTGTAACTAACGGAAACATTCCTGACTGGGCAAGTGAAACTTGCACCGTTGCGCTAATGTCTCCAACCAACTAGGAAAAGGAGGAAGAACTTAGTGGCCAGCGTGTTGGACTCTCTTGGCCAAGGCTATGTTGTCAGCACTTGCTGTGCTTCTGAGGCAAATTCAGCATCTGGAGTAGAACTGCTAAGCCTGGGCAGCTGCATAAAAAATATGCCCAGCCAGTCAAATACGTTGCTTCTAACTGGAAGAATAATTCACATTTTGGGTCCTCCTGCTGGGGATGAGAAGTCTAATTCCCATGCAAAGCATAGCATTGACTTAGAGAACCAAATGGATGGGGACTCAAGAAACCGGGGCCATAGTCCTCCATGCTGCAGAGAAGCTAGGGCAAGACTGCTGAGCACCTCCAAACCACCTTCAGATATGGGCAATTCTGACTCTTCCTGCATGGATGGATCTGTTGGTACAGTTCACCAAGGGCACCAAGTATACTAATCTTTCTGCCATCATGAGCCACTGGCTGCCACTTCTGTTTTGTCTGTTGCCATGAAATATGTAATGAAGTGTCCAGGATAATTTTATAAACAGAGGAACCATTTCTGAATGCCAAAAATACATGTACATACGCCACCACCTTCTTCCAGGAGTTAGATCTGCTTGTCACCAAAATGACTGCCCCTCCCATTGATTTGTATGATTTCATTGGCACGGTGGGGGGGGGGGGGAGTGGCAGTTCTTAGTGTGACAAGGCTAAGACATGTGCATATCCTAGAAAGGAAGTTTAATTTTAAAATATTAAACAATCTGGCTTTCCCTCCTTTGGCACCTCGGGGAGAAAAAGATAGGATGGGAGCTATTAGAGACAAGGACTCCTGTGTTCTCAGCCTAAACGCTTCTGTTGAACATCTGTATAACACACAAGTCACCTAATATTGAGGAAAAGAAACCATGAAACGTCGTATCTATTATCCTTTTGTCAGAACCACCCTATGTTAGATGCAACGTCATTGTGTTCTTAAAGCTCTCTAGAGAAAGATTCCATTCCTTCTTCTCTCCTTTCTAACAACTCTAAAGAAGACACCTGGAAAAATTCTTTAGGCTCTTCTCTCCTTTGCAATACCACTTGTCCCATATGAGCGGAATTGGATCAGGGTTCTTAGCAGCAAGTAATAGAAACCGGCTCTGGCTCTTCCAAGCAATAAGGGACTACGGGGATACTATTTGGGGCTCTCAGAATGTGAGAGAAGCTGAAAGTACAGTCTTGGGACAGAAAGAACCATGAAAGGCCTGGAGACAAGGGTCATAATGTATAAAATAAGGCAATAGCCTTGTTACAGGTACAGCATGATCAAGACGTCACTGGCACCAGAAAAGCCACCAGTGAGCCACACTCACCACTGTGATGAGTCCAACTTCTGAAACTCCTCTCCTTCCTATGTCACATGCACAGAATTCAAAGTCCCCAACAGCAAGCATCTGATTGGTCAAGCCTATGTCTGTCACTGACCTGAGCTGACACTCTGGCTGTAGCAGTGGGCAGATGGAGGAAGTATTTGGCCCCTTGGCCTCCACTGTGTGGAGATGCAGGGAGAGGCAGTGAGAGGCAGCAACCAGGATGGTCTTCGGGCCAAAAAAATGTCCAACAAGAGAGTGTAATCCCCAATAAGGAAACTGGTGGCTGTTGGAAAGGAAAGTGAATATAACAATAAGATATCAGTCTTTCTCCCCAAAGGAATATAAGTATTAAATGTTGTGGTTACGATCAAATCCTAGCATGAGCACTGTGGACTCTTGAAGGGTAGCATTGATCACACAAAGTTTGATTTCCATGCTCTTGGATTGCAATATTTCCTCATCACACTTTCCCTACATTTCTTAGGGCTGCTGGCTGAGCAAGGAACTGCCTGACAGTCCCTCCCTGTGTTATTCAGGCTATACGGCACATTTTGGCAGATATTTTGCACTTAGTTGTACTTTCACTATTCCATCCCTGAGCTTGGCTTCGTAGAAGGCACAGCAATTTTAAAGGCATTATCAACCTAGATCTTGATGTAGGTAGCCACTGCGAGTGTCCTGAAACAAAGAAGTAAGGAATGTTCTGTGGCCACAGCCAAATCAGTCCGCCAGAGCAGAAGGAAACTGACACATCTCTAATGAATCATGTCAACTAAGAATCCATGTCACGTCAAAGGGAGGACCTGTGGGCCACAACAGTGCAAAGTATCGTCTGCTTCTCAATGACCAAATGGCATACACATTTCACGATCTGTGAGTCACTGCCTAGAAGATGCACCATTTCTAAGAAAGAAAAAGAAACACTTGTCAAACTATGACATAACATTTTCACATTGTGGAGTGTTTTTATCTTCTGCGTACTGGAAGGGCTGTTTTAGTCTTCTTTAGACACAGGTTTTATAATAATATGGACATATAGAAGAGGAAAACATGAGAGAAATAAATTAGAAATATCTTCACAGTCTTCCTCTAAGTCTTCCAAACTGCTTTTTGACTCAGCATCGTTAAAAGCTATTGTTTTTCTATATAAACTGTCCTCTATGCCATGAAGAGTTTTAATGCCACAGTGCATCCTAAAATAATCCATCCAAGAGCAAGAAGCCAATTGTACTGATCTCCTAAATTGGCTCTGCAATTATTTAGATCTTGCCTTCTTTTGAACCTCCTCGGTAAGAATTGCCAAACCCATGGGATTCACCATCTTTCCCTCCCTTTCTCTCCCACCAAAGAATCTGGCCCTACATTGTCCCTGGGACTTTTCCAGGCTGCTGTCACTCATGCTGCAAACTTTGATGCTGGCATTTATAAAACTTAGGCAATGACACCAATTTACATTCCCACCAATAGTGCACGAGGGCTCCTTTTCTTCCCCCACGTGCTGGCCAACACTTATTATATCTTGTCTTTTTCATTCTAGCTATTCTGACAAGTGTAACATGATATCTCATTGTGGTTTTCATTTTCATTTCAATTTCAATCTGAAAATCAATTTCAAATTTCAACTGCCACTGTGGAAAACAGGATGGAGCTTCCTCAAAAAATTAAAAATAGAAATACCCTATGATCCAGTAACCCCACTACTAAGTATTTACCCAAAGAATAAGAAAACACTAATTCAAAAAGATATATGCACTCCGATGTTTGTTGCAGTATTAATTACGATTGCCAAGACATGGAAGCAACCTAAGTGTCCATCGATAGATGAATGGATAAAAAGGACATGGTATAAAATATAATGGAATTTTACTCATTCAAAAAAATGAATGAAGTCTCTCCATTTGCCACAACATGGATAGACCTAGAAGGTTGTAGGCTGAGTGAAATAAGTCAGACAGAGAAAGACAAATACCATATGAACTCACTTATCACATGTGGATTTTAAAACACAAAACAAATGATTAAACAAACAAACCAACAGACACTTTTATACAGAGAACAAGATGGTTGTTACAAGAGGGGAGGGGGGTTAAGGAGACTAGTAAAATAGATAAAAGGAATTAAGAGGTAAAAACTTCCAGCTATAAAATAAGTAAGTCACAGAGGTGAAAATTACAGCATAGGTAATGTAGTAAAATATTTATAGTAGTAAAAATGTTGTCACAACTTCTCTATGCTTATCATGACTGCATAGTGAACATTGTATAATGTATAGAATTGTTGAATCAATATGCTGTACACTGGAAGCTAATATAACATTGTTTGTTAATTGTGCTTCAATAACAAAATTGATTATTAAAAAGAAGTAGGCAACAACAGTGAGGGTAACAACTGACACCTTGCCTACACTGACTATAAAACACCGATTGTAAGATGCATATAGTTTGAGAAATGTTAATTAAATATATATATATATGAAAAAATGTATCTTATAATTTTAAAATCAGTTAAATATGAGATGTAAAGACAATCTTTAAACTCAGAAGTGCTACAACATGAAAGTTATTGATGTTGCCTTGTAACACTTATTGTCATGCAGGACATGGGCAGCCAAAGCACATATTTTTATGGGGCTATTTGGACTCGGCCATTTTGATGAGTTTATTTGGACATTCATACTTATTCCATAGCCCTGATCATACCTTTAAATGTCCAGTTTTGTAAGTTACCAGGAAATGTAAGCAATAGACTCTCACCTTCTCCCATCCCCATCCTATTACTCTCCTGGAGTCTAACCTTATCCTTCACTCTACTTCTTCCCTGAACTTGAGGCTCCACCCTGAGGGAAGATGGAGTGGAGTCAAGGAGGAGTAAGGATGTCTTGATTTCAAGAGCTGACATCAGGGAGCAGGTGGGCTTTGGGTGTCAGTGGGCACTGAGGCTGCGAGAGAATCATTGTACAGGCTCTAAAAGGGAAAGTTTGAGGTTAGGAAGAGTGTCACAACCAAAGATCAAATCACAGACTAGAGTATAAGTAATGGAACAAAGATCTAGAGTACCAGAGTATAGGTGAGCTTCAGTATGGTTGAACCAGAGTGAAGACGGTTGAACTAAAATCAAGAACTAGGTGGTTAGTACTGGCCGAAAACACCTGGGGAGTCCAGCAAGTTAAGCAAATTAAACCACAGGCAGCCCCAATTAACTGGGTACAATGGATCAACAAGTCTTGGCTAAAGGCTTCATATATACTTCCTGCCAGAGCAGACGCTGGCTAGGGCATAGGCTGGCCCATGTCTAAAGAAATGAACAGTAGATGACCTACAGCTGGATGAGGTGAAGAGAACTGGGACCTTGGTAGGGTCTGATTCTTCCCAGGGCACATGTGGGGTTGACACAGGATCTAATATTTTTGGATCATCTTAGAATGATTTCCTCATCATTTTCCATGGTTATTCCCTGAAGTCACCCTGACTATCCTCAGCGGGACAGCTAAGCTCCAGATGTAGAAACACCCCTGGACGTGTTTTCCTCTGATGTTGTTGAGCCCAATAAAAGATTATGACAACTTGAAACAAAAATGAAACTTTCTTTAAGGCATGGCCACCCCACCTCCACACACGCAGCTGGAGTTTCCTGCTAACGTGATCCTTGAGTATCTAGAGGTCCTGGCCAACTGACAAAACAATTTGCTCATGATGGTGGCTTAATGACAAAGAGGAAATCTCTTATGGACTGCTTGAGCAGCAAAAAGTATCTAAAGAACACAGCTTTGTGTTATCGTAGCCACAGGGAACAAGAAGACTAGGGATACTTTTATTTTCCACTGTGAATGTTCCAAAGATGACAAGCTCTGCAGGAAATCCCAGGATATATACATATATACACTAGCAGTATATATATACAACAGGAGACATACATATATATACTTCTGCTGGTCATATTTAGTTCTAATCAAGGCCTATATCATCAATGAGCTTATCCATAATGGAAAACAAGCAAACCAAACCCAGGTTGCAAAACCCTCCACACAACTTGCTTTTGCTTTTGACAGCATTTCCCGATGCTCTCCAGGAGATGGGAAGCTACGGAAATGTTTGTACAAGCAGCAGCAGGGCAGAGAGCTAGCAGGAAGCTTAGTGTTTCAGGGATTTTTTTTTTAATAGCTTAGTTTAGTCCATTTTCGTTACCCCTTTAATTTGATCACAAGGTCAAGTTTTTGGACTATAAGCCTATCTGTTTACAAGCTGAGGATAAAGGACACAGTGTATTCATATTGCACAATTGAGTATTTTCTAATCTCCTGTGAAATAAGCTAAATTCATAAGCAAAAAATCATCATAGGCTTATTTACTTCACACCACACCAGAATAACTTCCATGACTCTTTAAATAATTTCCTTGATATTATACACTTTTGCCTCATGGGATGGTCACTCTCTTGAATACATCATGTAATATAAACTCCCGTGATAGAATATTCTCCTGAAGAGAGATTCTCCTGCTAGCCTTGAAGAAGTGAGCTACTATGTTGTGAGGGGGCCATATGGCGGTGGACTGCAGGAAGCTTCCAGAACTAAGAGCAGTCCTCAACTGACAGCCCATGAGAAAATTGAACCTCAGTCCTACAGCCTCAAGGAACTGAATTCTGTGTGAACTGGAAAGAGGACCCAGAGCTCTGGAAAGGACAGCAGGCTGGCTGATGCCATGATTGCATTTCCCTATTACAAGTCCAGCAATGAACCATCTTCTAGACACATGTAAGTATTTCTTTAAAAATTTTTTTTTGTTTAATTATTTTTGAGGGAGAGATAGAGTATGGAATAGAGGAGGGGCAGAGAGAGAAGGAGACACAGAATCTGAAGCAGGTTCCAGGCTCTGAGCTGTCAGCACAGAGCCCCATACAGGGCTCAAACTCACAAAATGCAAGACCATAACCTGAGCCAAAGTCGGATGCTTAAACCGACTGAGCCACCCAGGCGTCCCTACATGCAAGTGTTTCTGAAGGGCCTATCACACAAAGTGGATTTTGTTAATAAAGAGTATTCCAATTTGCCCTCCATGGCTGTACCAATCTGCACTCCCACTATGACCAGCCATGTTTGAGAATGCCCAGTCCCAGACCTTTTACCAGTACTTGATATGAACATGTCTCGTATTGCTAATGAGGCTGAACATATTTTCGTATGTTTATCGGCCACTTGGTTTTCCTCTTCTGTGAAATGCCTCTGTATCTTTTGCCCACTCTTCTGTTGGATTATTTATTCTTTTTTATTGATTCATTGAAATTCATGATAAATTCTGAATAGCAATCCTTTTTCTATTGTATTCATTGCAAATATATAATATTTGCGTGTCAAAATCCATAAGTCACTTTCCCCTAAAATTTGCTTACAGTTTTCTTTTATCACACAGAAATTTTTAATAACTGATGTGTAATCAAATTTACTGATTTTATTAAATAAATTAATAAGTTTATTTACATTTTCATTTTGAATAATCAAAACTTAGTTTTGATTTGGGGTTCCTTTTAAAGAGTTCTTCCCCCAAGATTATAAAAAAAGATTCTCCAATATGTTCTTACAATATTTTTATGATTTTGTTCTTATGGTTTTACTTATATTCCACCTGGAATTTATTTTATGTCACCCACTCCTCCACCCACCCCAATCTGGCGTCCACCCTTACCATGTACCTGATGGTGCTTTGCACAAGGTTTCTAGCGATTTCTACATTGGTGAATCAAAAAGCCAGCCCTGTGGCCTTGTTTATTTTACTTCTGAGCAGCACCCGTAGGGGTTGAGCACAGTTTTTTTTCTCAAACACCTCCCTCCCTTGGCCTCTGGGACTGCACACTTCCTTAACTTTCCCTCCATCTCCTGGCCTTCCTCTGCCTCCTTTAGTGGATCATCTTCCCCTTCCCTTCTGTAAATGTTGGTATTTTGCAAGGTCTAGTTCTGAGTGTCTTCTCTGTCTCTCTCTTGGGGACCCAAGGTTTATATAATCTCAATAATGATTCCTTAATTACAACAATAACTTAGACGTCTCTCCTGAGCTGCAGCTTTGTATATTCGGATTCATGCCCGACAGATCTGTTTGGATAATCCACAGCCATCTCAAACTTCACATGTTCAAGACTGAACTCTTGAGTCTCACCCCTCCCCATTCCAAACTTATTTTCTCTGTAGGCTTCTTCATGTCTACTCCTTTGGCTCAAACCAGACACCAAGGCATCACTCTTGGTTTTTCCCTTTCTTCCACTGCCATACCCAATCGGTCAGCGAGTCCTGTCAACTTTATCCACCAAATATGTCTTGACTTTCTCTGCAGCCCTTCATCCCCACCGGCATCCCCTCATCCAGGTCACTGTTAGCCCTCACTCATGCTTCTGCATCAGCTTCTCTGCTTCCATTCTCTCTCCATGCAGGAATGGTCTCCTTCTAAAAACTAGGTCACTATAGCTCCTGCTTTAAACTTCTCAACGGCTTCTCATTGTATTTAGAACAACCCAAACATCTTCTAGGGTCTCTAAGACCTGGGAAAGCCTGGCTCCTGACTCTCCACTGTCATCTCAGGCTGTCACCTTCCTCATGGGTCCTTCTGAGATCTTTGAATAAACACTTTATCTTCATCTCTAAAGGGCTGTATTCCTGGGGCCACTGTAACAAGTAACCACAAACTTGGTGGCTTAAGACAACAGAAATCTCGTTTCTCACAGTTCTGGGGGCCAGAACCCTGAAATCAAGTAATTTACTGATGAGGAACTGCAGTTTAGAAAAAGCCCCACAGCTTCTAGGAACCATTCCCCATTCCCCACCCTCAAAACTAAATATCCACAATAAGATACAAATCACTGTACAAAGACAAAGAGCAGAGAAAAGATTTGTCATACAGTCATTCAGTGAAGCAACTAGACTACAACCAGTTCAAAAAAATCTCTATTACTACAGGCCAGGTCATGGGAATAACTGCAATGCAATGTATGTGGATTTGCTACTTTTGTGTTTATACCAAAGGAGAATTTGAGATCTAGAAGATAGGGCTGACCCATATGTATTATCTCATAGGAGGAGGATTTCCTTAGACGTGTTTGAACGTCCAGTTCTGTGTTTCACTCTGAGTTCTGTCTGTCCCCAAGGCTTTTAAATCAACCAAAGAAGGGGATTATAACTATTTATGACTCTGCCTACCAAACACTGCAGGGCGTGACCTTGCTGCAGGCTAAGGGCCGGCCACATTTGCACTTCCCTCTCCCAGTGGCTGCTTTGAAAAGGCCTGCTTTTCTTCTCAGAGGCTTTTGGGATCTGGACAGGCACACACTTTGGAGTTATCTCCTCTTAAGCAGATAATTCAAGGATTAACTTATCTCAGTAAACACAGTGATGCTAGAAGGACAGCTAATCACCTCCCAGGAGAATTGGAAAACCTCAGGGGAGAAACCCAGGCCTCCCCATCCAGTAAACAGCACAAAGCTGGAGCATCCTGGAGAGGCTCTGGGCCACATGCATCCACCAGAGCCATTGTGTATGCAGTGGCGTCAAGCAGGGAGAGCTCTTCAGGGACCACTTTTGCTTTCCCTGGCAGCAAAAGACTTGGAGCTAGTGGTAAGTTCACCATGTGTATCTGGAGAACATAATTCTGTGGTTTTCTACAGCCCCTTCCCACCTCCACCATTCACCCTTCTAGGGAAAAAGTGACTTGACCACCCATGGCCGGCATCACTGGGAGCCACGCAAAGGTTTCTGGCCACCCCAGTCTTCCAAATCCTCAGGAGCAGCTGGTGGCCAACGTGTCTACTTTTTAGATATTTAGTCTTCAAACTTCCACATCCTCCACCTTCTATCTGGCCTCTGGCCTGCTACTTTAAGGACTCTTGCTGCTTCAATGGTAGATGCTTTATACACAGTAAAAGGGTCCAGTGGGTGTAGGGAATTTTATTTTTTAAAAATTAAACCTTTCTTTACTACAAGGTTCTTTGAGCCTCCATCAGACTGATTTATACGGTCACTTTTCAAAAGATAGGTATAGTGTACAGGATTTTTCATGCATGTGTGTTTATAGCACACCCATTACCCTGCAGTCTACTAGTGATGCATAGAACCCAATGTGGGAAACCCTGCCCTGGGCCTGTGCTCAGGAGAATGGGAAGAGAAGGAAGTATAGTATTTACTGTGAGTCTGTGCGTGTCAAGAGCTGTGTGTGCCTTTAGCAGGCATGGCCATTAATATCCATAGTCTCTCAACAATTCAGCAAGGTAGGTATCCTCAATGCCTCTCCTTAGGCGAAAGACGACATCATTTGCAGCCATAGGAAGGTCCAAACCCTACAAACATCGAAACAAGTAAACTGCCCCAAAAGAATATTTTTGTGATCATCCAGTTAAAAAACCAGGCCATTGTACTGAGTGAGGGACAATCTGCAGTGGTGGGTGGTGCATGGCGGTGTTGTGCTGTGCCTGCTGGGCCGTGAAGGACCAGTCAGTGAGGTCATGGTGGCCTTGGCCATGACATGAGGACAGAGTGGGGGTGGGGCACCTATGGATACATCACAGATGACTCAGTCACAATCAGAAGACACTTTGTGCTGTGAAAATCTCTGAAATTCATGGAACAAAAGTCGTTTACAATTGAATAGGGGCTACTGCTGATTTGCAGGCTGAAGGAGAAATTCTGGAAAGAAAGGCATGGCCAAAGCCAACTAGCGCTCTTAGGGACCACGGATTTGTCTGCAACATTAAAGGAAAGGGGCATGCAAATGAATTTCTGGGTTTTGAAAAGAGAATTGATAAACCATGCCATTGCTTTAAAAAAAAAAAAAAAAAAAAGCTTTAGGGGCACCTGGGTGGCTTAGTAGGTTAAGTGTCGGACTTTAGCTCAGGTCATGATCTCATGGTTCATGAGTCCGAGCCCCGTGTCAGGCTCCGTGTTGACAGCTCGGAGCTTGGAGCCTACTTCTAATCCTGTGTCGCCCTCTCTGTCTGCCTCTCCCCACTCACACTCTGTCTCTGTCTCTCTCAAAAATAAATAAATGTTAAATAAATAAATAAATAAATAAGCTGTTGGTTTTAAGAGTTTTAGATTTCCAGAAAAGTTGCAAAGATAGTATACAGCGCCATACCTCCACACCCAGTTTACCTAATTGTCAACAATTATCACAATTAATGAACAGTATTGTTACAACATTAGCTAAAGGCTGTAATATATTCAGATTTCTTTATTTTTTTACCT
Organism: Acinonyx jubatus; assembly: GCF_027475565.1. Classification (NCBI taxonomy): domain Eukaryota; kingdom Metazoa; phylum Chordata; class Mammalia; order Carnivora; family Felidae; genus Acinonyx; species Acinonyx jubatus. The sequence continues at coordinate 26,839,811 of NC_069387.1, read as the reverse complement.
AATGTCCTCTTCCTGTTCCAGGATCCCATCCAAGATAGCAAATCACATTTAGTAGGCCTGTCTTCTTAGACTCCTCCTGACTGGGATCGTTTTTCAGACTTTCCTTGTTTTTGGTGATCTTGACAGTTTTGAGGAATACAGGTCAAGTATTGGAAACAGTGTTCTTCTATTTGAGTTTGCCTGCTGTTTTTCTCAAGGTTAGACTAGGGTTATGGATTTTAGGAGGAATACCACAAAGATAAAGTACCATTCTCATCACATCACATAAAGGGCACATACCATCAACGTGATTTATGTTAATGCTGCCCTTGACCACCTGGCTGAGGTCGTGTTTATCAGATCTCTCCACTGTAAAGTTACTCTTGCCTACTCCCCCTTCCACACTGTACTCTTGCAAGGAGGTCACTATGCACAATCCACACTTAAGGGATGGGCATCATACTCTACCTTTTCCAGAAGGGAGGATCTACATAAATTGCTGGGGAATTTTTCTGCTTGGGAGATGTGTCTATTCTCCTCCATCTAAACAAATGTATTCAATCATTAATTTGTATCAGGATGGACTCATGGACTTTTACTTTATACTTTGTACAAATATGTGTAAATACCACCATGTTATTTTTTTTTTCAAATTATTCCAGCTTTGATCACAAGGGAGCTCTTTCATTTGGTTCCCGTGTCTCTTGATGGGCCTCCACTAGTGTGTGTGTGTGTGTGTGTGTGTGTGTGTGCAATTTTTTGGTTTCTTTGGGAGATATTGTTTTTGTTTTGTTTTTTGAGCCCTTCCTTGCTTTTTAGCACTACAAAATGCTCTAGGCTTACCTTGTGTATTTCTTATCCCTGTCCTTTCTAGAAACAGCCATGTCTCTAAAAAACTCTGTCCCCTTCTGTCAGAGGATGGTGAGGATGAGAAATCAACTCCAGATCTTGGTTGGCTGTGCTTACTCTTGCTGCAGAGTCCTTCTTTCTAGGTCCTCCCAGCAAATGGAGCAAAGAAATACATGTGTGTAGGTAGTCTTCTGTATCAAAATTGAGATAAACTTGAGTTCATGCTGATGTCTCCACCTGTAATCCAGTACTACAAGGATTATTCTAGCCTCCTCTGCTTGTCCATAACCTTACAATCCAACAGTGAGAAACCTGGCTTCTGCCAGCTGCCATACATTTAGTTCACTATTCAATTCCAGTTTACGTATCTGGTGGTTTCAGAATGCTGAACCCATATCCCCATGGAAGATAACTTCACCAACCAGAATACAATGTTTATGAGCAGTTCCTTTTGTCTTTGGTCTTATGGTCTCTGCTCATTTCCAAAGTTACATGATCTACACCTTTTCTCCCCACCCCCACACCCAATGGCAGTATGTCTGTATTCTAAACTGGGATCCTCTGGCCTCCTGAATGATTTTTTTTAATTTGCTTACATTAAAGTTAACTCTGTGCTGTGACGTTCTATGGGTTTTGACAAATGCATAGTGTAATGTATCCACCATTACAGAATAGCTTCACCATTCTAAAAAGCCAAAACATGGAAGTGTCCACTGATAGACAAATGAATAAAGAAGTTGTACAGTGGAATATTACTCAGCCCTAAAAAATGAGGAAGTTTTGCCACTTGTGACAACATGGGCGGATCTTGAGGGCATTATGCTATAAGTGAAATAAGTCAGACAGAGAAAGACAAATACCATATGACCTTACTTACATGCAGAATCCAACACAAACAAACCCATAGAAAAAAAGACCAGCTCTTGTGGTTACCAAAAGTGGGAGGAAAGGGAATCAGAGGAAGGTGGCCAAAAGGCACAAGCGTCTGGCTGTAAGATGAATCAGCACTAAGGATGAAATGTACAACATGACGACTGTAGTCAACACTGCTGTGTGTTACACGGGAAAGTTGTTGAGATCTTAAGTGTTTTCATCGCAAGGGCAGTGTGTGTGTGTGTGTGTGTGTGTGTGTGTGTGTGTGTGTGTTTATGTGTGTGTGTATATGTGTATATATATATACACATAAACATATAAAATAGTACCTATATGAGATGATGAATGTTAGCTAAACTCATTATGTTGATCATTTCACTATATGTATTAGAGCATTGTTCTGTACACTCTAAATTTATACAATGTAGTATGTTAATTATAGCTCAATAAAACTGGAAGAAAATATCTTTACAAGGTGCAGAATATTGTGTGCCATGTGCTGCCATTTGCATTAAAAATCAAGAGTGAGCAAGAAAAAAATTCCCTGAGCTTCACCTATTGCCCCCCTCCTGTATTTCGGTGGGCTTTTCCATCTTCAAGTGAGCAGATATTTTAGATGAACACTAAGTAATGATATATATGTAATGTAATCTTTAATTGTTTACATATAATGTAATAGTAAATAAAAGCTTTTTTAAAAAAATACTATTAGGCGAGGCTGTGTGGTTCAGTGGGTTCAATGTCTGACTCTTGATTTTGGCTGAGGTCATGATCTCATGGTTCATGGGTTCAAATCCTGTGTCAGGCGCTGTGCTGACAGCATGGAACCTGCTTGGGATTCTCTCTCTCTACCTCTATCTCTGCCCTTCCCCTGCTCATGCTGTCTCTCTCAAAATAAATAAACATTTAAAAATTAAAATCAAAATTAAAAAGAAAAATACTACTACTATAAAATGCTTATTTTGTACTATGCCTTCTGTAACATATCAGGTAGGATATGGCAAAAAAAAATTTTTTTTCTTTTAGATCATTATGCACTTTCAGAGTAGGGAAAGGTTAATTCCAGAAGTTTCACTACTCTTGAAGAGGTCAGATCCTAGCCGTGGCCAGGAAGCCATCAACCCTGTGGCAAGCGGCAGAGCCAGTGTTTGGACATGATCCAATTTTTTCTGTACCAAGTGGCCTTCCAGAATTTTCATAAATCTGGAGGCTTTAAAACTCAGCAACGACCTTCTTTTTGCCCTGTGACCAGCTCTCACCTCACCTCATTTTTTAAGCCTAAATTACGTTTGCTTACAAACTCAAAGTTTTACAACAAAGGCATTACGGTGCCTACTCTGCAGCTGAGACCAGAGCAAAATGCAAAGGATAATTTATCTACCCCTTGCTCATAGTCAATTTCTATTTTTCATTGACGACAGCTTTGTGATCTCCAGAACGAATCTCATGGAGGCAAAACTTTTATGACTTACGTTAATTCAGTGTCCTCGGCTGTCATGTTCCTCAACTTGCTATCAAGGCACAGAAGTATATTTTTAGGGTATTTCTAAGGGAAGCAGAGTGAGGGCTTATCAGACAAAATTTACAGCAAGACTTCCTGAGAAGCTAAAACAGGTGAATTCTGCTATGCACACCCACACACGCACATGCACAAATACACGGCCTTGTACGCAAGCAAGATAGGAGATAATTTCTTTGGGGAAGGACGCATGTTACATGAACATCCTTTTGTATGTATCTTATTATGATTCCCAGGCCTGAGTTTCCTCTTCGGGAGTCACTCAGGCTCCATTGGGCCTGGCTCAGGCGAAGGCTCGACATGTTTGTAGGGAAGGAAACCAGAAGGCAGGAAGGGGGAAGATGAGTAAGAAGAAAGGTGGAAAGGGGCGCCCGAGTGGCTCAGTTGGTTAAGTGTCCGTCTCTTGAGTTCGGCTCAGGTCATGATCTCATGGTTCAGGAGTTCGAGCCCCGAGTTGGGCTCTGCGCTGACAGCACAGAGCCTGCTTGGGATTCTCTCTCCCTCTCTCCCTATTCCTCCCTTTCTCCCTCTCTCGAAATAAATAATAAATGAGCTTTAAAAACAAAGAAGAAAGGAGGAAAGGAGGTGGAAAGGTGTTAGGGAAGAAGGAAGGAAGACGGGACGAGGGAGATGGGGAGAGAGGAAGGATATCTCTCAGGTACTTACATTTCAGGTAATGGGCCATCTGCTTTACCTACAATTTCTCACTTATTTCTCATGGCAACATGACTAAAAGGATGACAAAAGTAACATCAGTGATGCCAAAAAGTGGAGTGGGGGTGGGGAAATGATGGAGAAAATCAGAAAAAAGACTTTTCACTTAAGAAGCCAGAAGAAAGATCCTCATCAGGTGACAAACCATTTCTCACAATGTGACTTTTTTTTAATACAAAACCCATTAAAATTTTCTGCCTCTAACATATCCTCTGCTAATCATAAGTCATAAACGTGTAACGTTACTATTGTATTATTAGTACTAACCCTGAACATACCCAGTGCCCTGGGCTCTTTTGCCTTCATAGAGTCTTCCTCCATTAAAAAAAAAATTGTATTTTATGACTCTGTTAGTATAAAGACGAATATATTAATATTATCTATTGAAACCTCTTCTTTGGTCTAAAAGTTCATTTTTTTTCTTCTGGTTTTATTTTTTATTTTTTTATTTTTTAATGTTTATTTATTTTTGAGAGAGAGACAGACAGACAGAATGCAAGCAGGGAGGAGCAGAGAGAGGAGACCCAGAATCTGAAACAGGCTCCAGGCTCTGAGCTGTCAGCACTGAGCCCGATACGGGGCTTGAACCCATGGACCGTGACCTCATGACCTGAGCTGAAGTCTGATGCTTAACCGACTGAGCCACCCAGGCACCCCTCTTCTGGTTTTAAAAGAAAGTGAGATAGGGGCACCTGAGTGGCTCAGTAGGTTAAGCTTCCCAGCTCAAGTCGTGATCTCCCAGTTCATGGGTTCAGGCTCTGTGCTGACTGCTCAGAGCCTGGAGCCTGCTTCAAATTCTATGTCCCCTTCTCTCTCTGCCCCTCCCCTGCTTGCTTTCTCTCTCTAAAAAATAAACATTAAAAAAAATTTTTTTTTGAAGAAAGTAAGACGTGTTATGGGTCCCTGAAAGTATTACAGGGCATCAGCACTGTTCCCACTGTGCTGAATGAGTAAGCTCGCCCCTAAGGATACCCTCTGTCAACTACTGAGATGGCTCACCCAGGTCACCACGCGGTTCCTGAGTTCTGATTCCTGGGGTGCAGGGTCAATGCCGTGTGAGACCAGGGTGTGACGTGTTGCTAGGTGTCTGCCAGTAGTTGAATTCAACTGATCTATATTCACAAGCTCTTTTCTTAAATAGCAGCTGAAAACGGTGCCCATTGATCTCATAAGGTTTATAAAACCAGCCCTTATGTGACAGCGAGAGGTGGAGTTAACTCAGAAACACAAGGTCTGTGCAGAGGTTGGTTCGGGCCCTCTCAGTTCAGCGCACACTCTGCCTGAAGAAGCAACTGGCCAGAGCAGAGCAAAGTAACCTCAAGAAGATAAGGTATCAGGAGCAGAGACTTGTCATTCTTTCCTCCGTGAAGACTCTAAGGGCACAGGCATTTAAACAAAAAGATAAAGTAAGATAAGTATAAGCAAATTCCAAAGATCTCCTTTTCTTCTTGAGAATTAAATACTGTTCCCAGAGTCTTTCATAATTTTTAGTATTAGTTATTATGACAGCTTCAGAATAAAACAAGGCATTTGTTCACCAAATTGATCTATCATTAAGATACAGTATTTACTTTTTTGAAAATCAAATCCCAAGAGAAGTTCACAGAGAAACCTTAGAATGCATTATTATTTTTTTTAGAATGCATTATTTTGGGGGGCACCTGAGTGGTGCAGTCAGTTAAGTGTCCGACTCTTGGTCTCAGCTCAAGTCATGATCTCACAGTTCGTGAGTTCGAGCCCCACACAGGGCTCTGCGCTGATGGTGTGGAGAGTGCTTGGGATTCTGTCTCTCCTCTCTTCCCCTCCCCCACCTGTTCTCTCTCTCTCTCTCTCTCTCTCTTTCTCTTTCTCTCTCTGTCTCTCAAATTAAATAAACCTTAAAAATTAAAAAAAAAAAAAAGAATGCATTATTTTTTTAAAGTAATAAACCTCCCCTAAGGCAGCCCTTCTGTGGGCCACGGGGAAGATTGAGGAGTGTGGTGAGTTCCCTTAAAAGTAGACACACCCGGCAAGTATGGCAGAAAATAACTGGTTTTTTGCATTTGAATTGCATGTTTCTAGACCACATCTCCCAGAGCTTTCCATGACTCGTGTCTTATCTTTAAGATCTGGCTCAACCATTCCCCCAGAAAGAGAACTTTCTTGACCACCCTATTCTTCCTCATGCCGGTTCCGTATTTTTGTTTTCCTGACAGTACATGTGATCATCAGAAATTATTTAGATGTGTTGATTGGTAGTTGGCTCACTTATCTGTTGTTGATCTTTCACTACTGGAATTTAAGCTCCGTGAGAGCAAACACCTATAGGTTTTGTTCACTGCTGAATTTCCAGGGTTGAGGATCATGCCCAGCATGTATTTGTTGAATGAATGAATGAATGAATGAATGAGTGAACGAATTCCAAGGCCCCTCTGAATCCCTCTGAATTCATTGACATTGACATTCAGAGACCATTGGAAACAGATTTCTAAATATTGCTGGGAGGTAACAAGTAACCAGATCACAGGGCGTTAGAGCCAGAGGTCCCGGACTGTCATCTGACCCCACTCACTAATCTAACATACAAAGACAACGTGGTGGCCCAGAGAGGTAAGAGCTACCCATAGCAGAACCACTCAGAGGTTCAGAGGGCCCCAGCTGTTTCCAATTCCTGAGGCAGGCCTCAAACCACAATTTTAAAATAAAGGCGCATGAAAATCAGACAGAGTACCAACCAAGTCATCTTCTCCAAGATAAATAACAGTCTACAATCATGCAGCTGATATTAATCAAGGCAAGACCATCTGAACATCAAAAACAAACAAGAGTCTCCCTTTTTTTGAGCTTGCAGCCCAAGCCAGCACTCTTGGTCATTCCTGCCCTTGGCTCCCCTCTATCCCTTGCTCGAGACTGGTAACGATGAAAAGAGTTTACCATGTCTTGAGCATTATGCTAAGTGTTTTACACGCTCCATCTCCAGGAGGGAGATACTGTTATCCCCATTTTACAGAAGGAGAATGTAGGCTTCAAGATATTAGATAATTTGCCTGAGTTCACACAGCTAATAAGAATGGCGCTGGGGCACCATCTCAGGCTGTCGGGTAACCACAATTTGGATGAAAAGACTCCTTTTTAACTTAATTTTTTTGAATAGATAGTATAGTCACTGTGTTCAAAATTCAAAAACTACATGTAGACTTACTTTAAAAAAACTCTAAACTCCAGGGGTGCCTGGGTGGCTCAGTCGGTTAAGCGTCTGACTTCAGCTCAGGTCCTGATCTCACAGTTTGTGAGTTCAAGCCCCACATCAGGCTCTATGCTGACAGTTAGGAACCTCGAGCCTGCTTTGGATTCTGTGTCTCTCCTTCTCTCTGCTCTTCCCATGGTCATGCTCTGTCTCTGTTTCTCAATAATAAATAAACGTTTAAAAAAATTTTTTTTTAACTCTAAATTCCCTTCCACTCACAGCATAGCTTTCCAGTTTCCCTTCCCATAGACCATGTAATCCGCTTCTTGAGGGTCCTTCTAGAGATGTTTTGTGCACTTCCAAGTCCATAGAGGGTTGTCTGTGTGTGCACGCATGTGTATGCTCTTGTGTCAACTTTTTGAAAATGTTGAACATACATAAGAGTAGGCAAAATTCTATAATGGAAACCCCAAGTTCCCATCACCCTGCTTCAAGTAATGTCAATGCAAGACCAATCTTGTTTCCACCACATCCACTCGTCCCCTCTCACCCATCATAGCATTTCATCCGTAAATATTTCTGCATGTATATCTAAAAGAAGACTATTAAGATATGACCAAAAATACAATTATCACACCTAAAAGTTAACACAAACTTCTTAGTATTATAAAATATCCAGTCAGTATTCAAACGTCCAATTGCTTCATAAATGCCTTAATTTTTCAAAAATGTGTTCATTTGAATTTGTGGAGAGGCCTTTTAAGTCTCTTTGAATCTACGGATTCTCCCTCTACTTTCCTTCTTTTATACTCCTTGCAAATTTGCTTACTGAAGAAATCATTTGTTCTATAGAATTTCCAGCAGTCGGTATTATGGAAAAGGGGAAAATTCTTTTTTATGGTAGCACAGAATTCATTCTTTGTTCTTTTTCATTTAACAGATTTCCTTAATCTATTCAATAAATACTTACTGAGTGCCTAACACTTTTCTACATACTGGAAATAGAACGGTAACCAAAACACACACACAAAGAAAACACCCCTCCTCCTCATGGCGCTTACCTTCTAGTGGGTTACAAATAAGAAAATGTACACGAACTCGGATTACTGTGTTTATCAGAAGAATAGAGCAGGGAAAAGGGGAGAGGCTGTGTGAGGAGAACCACAATTTGAAATACATAGTGCGACCGAGGAAAGCCTCACCGAGAAGATGGCATTTGAGCACATTCTGGACACAGGTGAGAAGCCGGGTCCTGAGGCTATCTGGGGGAGGGGCATTTTAAGCAGAGACACAGCAAGTGCACAGCTGTATACACAGTGGGAAACAAGCCCTTTAGCCCATGGGCTGCAACTAGTTTTTGCTCAGTTTACCTTTTCTCTTTTGCTTTTGATACGGTGATTCTTACCATTTAGAACATGGTGACTTTTAGAAATGTGGTCCCACTTAAATCATCTCTTCCATGGCTTCCTGGGCTTTGGTCAGAGTTAGAAAAAGCTCAGGTTTTTAGTCACCAGGCAATTTACTGGCCAAGATGGCAGGGGTTTCACTACAGTTATAAAAAAACCACAGGATCTCAATGGTTTAACATGACAGAGCTGATTTCTTGCTCACACCGTATGTCCAGGGCAGACCAGCTCAGTCTACTGTCACTCAGGGGCCCAGGCTTCAGGTACATCCACGAGCGCTGTGTCAGGGGAAGGACTCGTGGCAAACTGCACACCAGCCCTTGCAGGCTCTGCTCGCGTTTCATTGACCAGAGCAAGTCCCACGGTCAGCCTGAGCTCCAGGCGGTAGGATGGGGTCACTCCAGGTGTGCCCACGAGAAGGGAGCAGGTGCAAAAGGCCATGATGACCACCACGTGCTCTGCCTCCCTTGCTTGAATCCAGGTGAAGAACGGCCCTTTGATTAACCCCAATTCTGTGACTTTCCCTAACACAAGCGAACTAACACAATACAGCCACACTACTAGATCTGTCTGACTGGTCTGTGTGGTCAGTTGGAGTGTCTGTAGGGAGAGCCGTTTAGACAGGCAGGACTCACTCACAAAGCTCCCTGGTCCCCACTTTTCTCCAGCATGGGGAGGTTCTCTCCTGCTCACCTCAGGAGCCAGGATGACACCTGCTGTCCACTGGCTAGGTTAGCTTCTTGGGGCACAACATCTGGAACAAATGTATAAATCAATGCTGGTCACTTTCAGATAAAAATAAATAGCCTGTATCCTATAGACCAAGAGAAAGGTGCTGTTTGTTTAGACAGTGGAATTTTTGCAGATTTAGTGAAGCCAATGGATCTTGGAACTTTCAACATAAACAATGAGGAAACTAAAATAAACCCTTACGGAGCAGAAGAGATAGGAACATTTTCTTCAGCATGAATCATGGGCTAATTATTGTTCCTAAAACTGTAACCTAAATTAATTTATGCTCAGTCAGCAGCAAGAGAACAGGAGGGATCCAGTACCTGCCTTGTGTTCAAATATAGAATATTTGGAGACAAGAGCGGTGTTCGATTTTTCTGCTTGCTAGAATACAACCTCTCTCAAGCCACCTCAAGGAATGGGAGTTCTTTTGAGGGTATACATGAGTAATGAGATCTAGAGGGACCTCATGGGAACCTAGGACTGGAAACCAGCTTGCACCCAGACTTTGATGGGAATGAAATCACATCTAAAGTGTTCTCAGGATCTCAGTAGCAACGGGGATGGGGTTCTACTTAAAAGAACCTCCAGGGTAGAGTGGGGCTCCGAGAGTTAGTGCTCATGCCTTGCTGGGATGGGTAACAGTGGGAATCTCCTTCATATCCTGCCAGTCGAGGGCTAACAGCTCATGATGTGCGGCAGTAAAGGAGTTAATCAAAGTGCTGGCTGTCTTTGAGACTCCGGGCCATATGCCCACTGCAGGGATAGGGACTGTAGGGTAGAGACATTAAATGGCTACGTCTCACCTTACTACAACATTATCGTGTGAAAAAGACCAACCTCAGGTTCAGATTAGCCAGTTTCAAGAAGAGGAAAAAATAATAATGAAGGAACTGTGGCAGATTGCATTACTGTATTTACCCCAACTATTTGCTGGCTCCCCCTACTAGATGCACCCCCAGAGGGCTGCTCCCTGGGACCGCACCTGGTGGAACCACCATACTTTCTCGGTGGGAGTTTCTTTGTCTGCTGGAATCTATACCTTGTCTGAACAGTTGTTTTAAGGATCATTGCATGGTTCTGCCATTGCTTTGTTCCCTCTGTCACAAGACTAAGATAGAGCCTCCTCCTTCGGCCTGCATTCCAGAACAAAGAATACAGAGTGAAAGTCGACGGGTGCACTGCCAATATGTATATGAGCAAGAAATAAATATTCGATGTTGTAAGGCAGTAGGATTTTGGAAGTCATTTATTATTGCGACACAATTTAGTTTAAGCTGATGGGCACAGATATCAGAACGAGGAACGTGGTGCTGATCTAGTACAAACCCCAAAATACATAGCTTCTTGCCTGAAACAAATTTTTGCCTGTAATAAGAAAAAAAAATGGACCAAATGAACTTGTGGTTTTAGTTAAGGGGTAGAGAAGCAAAACATCGGCACGGTGCGTTTGCTTTTATTGCCTGCATTTGACAAGGGACTGACTACAAGAAAGAGATAAGCTCCCAAAAGATTTCCATTGGAAAGCAGAATCAAAATATGGGAACCCAGGTGTCCCAAAGCCAACAGAACTGGGGTGAAGAGGGCGACGAGGTATGGAGAGCCGGGTGAAAGTTCTTTCAGAAGTCGTTCATCTCCAAAGCCCTCATTCACTCTGTGCCCCTTGCCACTTCTTCCTTGCCTCTCTGGAGAGGGTGAAACAGAAGGTCATGGGACTGAACAATGTCAGCCACAGTTGCAGGTACAGGTACAGTATGCGTACTGAATACTTAATGAAGAGAATCTTCCATTCAGCCCCTGGAACATGGGTGGCCAGACTCTTCCTCTGCAGCCAGGGGATTAAGAGACTCTCTATGGAAAATCTTACAGCCCAAGAAGAAAGCTCTTAAGATATTGATGCCAGGGGTCTCCCGACAAGGGGTATGCCTAGGTCACATGATAGTGTGAAAATCAACAAGTCCCAATCATGAACTTGGAGCTTCTAATCAGCCTTTTATTCCTCAACTCAAATTGAGCAGGCCAGAATGGACACGCGTGCGTACACACACACACACACACACACACACAATTAATGCCCTCAGAGCAATAGAGAAGATTTGCATCTATGACACAAAAATTTTTTTTTAATAAAGATCATTTAGGGGCGCCTGGGTGGCTCAGTCGGTTAAGTGTCCGACTTCGGCTCAGGTCATGATCTCGTGGTTCACGAGTTCGAGCTCTGCGTCGAGCTCTGTGCTGACAGCTTGGAGCCTGGAGCCTGCTTCCAATTCTGTGTCTCCCTCTCTCTCTGACCCTCCCCCCATTCGTGCTCTGTCTCTCTCTGTCTCAAAAATAAATAAACATTAAAAAATAATTTTAAAAAAAGATCATTTAGACATTCAGAGATCACAAAAGAGATCTTGGAAATTCAAAAATACAATTTCAGAAACAACAATACCAAACTTAATAGAAATCAAATTTGACAAAATATCCCAGAGAGTAGTCAAAATCACAAAAAAGATGAAAATAGAGATGAAATAATAAAATCAGAGGAACAGCTCACGTGGTTCAATACTGATATTTAGAGGAGTTCCAGAAAATAGTGATGAGGAGATCTTCAACGATTCAAGAACATTCTCAGGATGGAAGGACATGCATGGCCAAATTGTGAGAATGCACTGAGATTCATACCAAAGCATATCATGTAAAATTTCCAGTTCTGGGGACCACTAGAAGAGCCTACATATTTTCAGAGAGAGAAAATCAGGTCACACAAAGGATCAGTACTCATGGGTTTAGAATTTTAAGAGAGTAGAAACCAGAAGATATTCTAAAGAAAAATGATGTCAGACCCATATTGTAGAGCCAGCAAAACTATTGGTTTTGATGGTAAAATAAAGACATCCTATGACACACTAATCTTCAAAAAATTTATCCCCTACATATTATTTCTCAGGAAGCACTCCACTGAAATGAAAGAATAAACCAAGAAAGCAGCAGCATGGGATATATGAAAAATCCAACAAGGAGAGAGGCAAAGGGCATCCCCAGGATGCTGACAGAGGCCCCAGAATGACAAGACAGAGGCAACACACAGTCTAGATGGGAGCAGAGTGACTCCATAGATGTTACAATGGGGTCATTGTAACAATCTACTGCCATCTTGTTAAGCCAACTGAGGTCCAGTTGATCTTATTTGACTTATTCTCTCCATGTACTGATAAAGTTCCTTCTTTCTCCTTTACCACCTACTGCTTGGACCAGCTGAGGTTCCTCATCTCACCCCCACAGAAATGTGTTCCTTTGACAGACTCCTGAGAGCTGGTGGTAAGCTGTGGTGAGTTTAGACCCAGGAAGTTCTCTGAGCAGCTTACCTGTCTGACCATCACACTGCTGCAACCCAGAACCCATCCCACACCAGATGCTGCAAAGTGTGAGTCCCTACATCCCAGGTTTCATGGTGGCCTTGCTCCCCAACTCTCTAGAGGGGGCTCTTTCTACACATTCTGGAAATCTAAACTGGGGGAATCTAAACCCAGAGATTCCGTTGAACATATCTTCTCCTGGAAATCCAGGGGCAGCTTTATTTTTTGATTCCAGTTAAATTTGTGCTTGCTGTGAAAACTGTGCTGTGGTTCCTCTGGGGAACACATAAGAGTTGAAAATCTATAAAGAAAAGCAAAGAAATCATTAACACCAAAGTTTGCAGAAGCATTAGCTGGGGGTGGAGGAAAGGGGCTGTCACTGGAAAGAGGAGCCAGGAGAGTTTTGAAGATACTGACATAATCCTCCTGAGTCTCAGAGAAGAGTATGCAGGGTCTCATTTTATTCTTTTCTGATTGTACATAAATGTTTTATATTCTATTAGGTATGAAATATTTCTTAAAAAATTTTTTTCTTCTAATTTAAAAAAAGAGCCAAGTAGCAGTGAATATGACATAAACAACAAAAAAATACAGAAGCTTTGTGGGCAGATGGGGAATGACCACCAGGGTATTTTGTCAGGTGAAGGGAACAGGGGCAGGATAGGCTGTTATGATACAGTGACTGACCAAAGAAGTCAGAAGGAAGATACACTCACATAAGCACCTTTGTCTGTATGTTCATACCAGAAGGACCCATTATTGACAGTGACCAGTGAACTGAAAACCAGGGCCTGGGCATGGGAACAAAGACCCCTCACATTCTGCCCTCTCATGGTTTTGAATTTTGAAGCACTTGAAAGTTTGACTTGTTGAAAGAACCTTGTTGTTCATAAAGAGAAGTCTGACAGAATCAAACCAAATGTTGTTGAATATGTGGAAGCATATACTGCTGGTAGGAGGGCAAATTGGTAAGCCTTGAAAAGTAATTTGGAAATACCTTATAAATTTGAGCCAGCAACAACACTCGCAGGAAAACTGAAAGTTCAGGAAACATATACAGGAATGTTTAGAACAGCATTGAATATAATGATTGAAAAGTAAAGAAAGAAAGAAAAAGGAAAGAAAGAAAGAAAGAAAGAAAGAAGAAGGAGGAGGAAGGAAGGAGGAAGGGAGGGAGGAAGGGAGGGAAGGATGAGAGGGAGAAAGAAGAAAGAAAGAAAGAAAGAAAGAAAGAAAGAAAGAAAGAAAGAAAGAAAGAAAGAAAGAAAAGAAAGAAAAGAAAAGAAGGAGAAAGAGAGAGGGAAGGAGGGAGGGAGGAAGTAAGGGAGAGAAAGAAAGAGGGAGAGAGAGAAAAAGGGAAAGAGAAAGCAAAAAGGAGGAAGATAGGAAGGAAGTAGTCTAAAAGTTCCCCATGAAGAAAATGTATTGAAAGAAAGTCCAATTGATCCCTACAATATGATAGTCCAAAGATTCTCATAAGGCAGTAGAAATGAATCAGCACGAATAAAAATCACAAAATGTGGAAAGAAAGCAGGTAACAAAATGAAATACACTCCATGCTACTGTTTATGTGATGTTCTACCTATCTAGGTGCGCAGCAAAGTCTGATGTGGTTGGGTTCCATCCACGACAAAGATGAAACCTGGATAGTGGTACCTGGGGGACAAGAACAGGAAATAAGCTGTGGGAAAGCTAGACAGGGGCTTCATCTGTACTGGCCATGCTTTATTTCTGAAGCTGGATGGTGGGCACATTATATCACTCACCCTAACTTCTTGATTATCTGTTCACAGTTGGCCATTGAACAACATGGGTTTGAACTACATAGGCCCACTCGTACATGGATTTTTTTGGTACATATAGTACTATAAGTGTATTTTCTCTTCCTTACAATTTTCTTAAATTCTCTAGCCCACTTTATGGTGAGAACACAGTATACGGTACATAAAACATACAAAAAGTATGTGTTAATCAACTGTTTATCAGTAAGGCTTCTGGTCAATAGTAGGGTTGGTAGTTAACGTTTTTGGGAGAATCAAAAGTTACGCTAGGATTTTTGATTGCACAGAGGGTTAGCGCCCCTAACCTCTGCATTTTCAGGGGTCAATTATACATCATTTAGGTAAATAAAAATTTCCATTAAAATCATCTGGGATACAGCATCTCACTCAATATCAATTAGATTATAATAAGAAAGATTAACAGAAAAGAGATTCCAGCAAGTCTGACCTTGGGGCCATCTATCACCTCACATTCCATCTCGGGGTATTTTTATTATATTGCGTCTAGCGAAGTGCACTTGGACAGAAAAAAATGTAGGAATGGAAATGTCCCGGAGTTTTATGATTAAACCATCAGAGGTTTAGGGAGTTGTGAGGAATTTTCCCAGTTGCATCCGAGCCTCATGTTTTAATATGAGAAATTGGGACCCAGCGAGGTAAGAGATCTGCCCAAAGGCAATCAGACAGAGAAAGTCTGTGATAGACCCACAGCCCAGGTCTCCTGGCCCCTGGCCTGGTGCTTTGTCCTGGACACTGTATTCTTATCAGGGAAGGAGCAGCGACTTCCCAAGAAGGCGTGCAGTTCCTGAACCAAACCATCAGCCAGGCTCCAGATTGGACACCGCTCCAGTGAGCCTCTGCCTGGCAAACCATGAGAACAGGATTTCCTAGATGGAACTAAGCAAGCAGCAGAACATATGAATCAGACTTGAGTACAGCTAGTCTCCCAGAGGACTGACGTGGTTAATCGCCCTGTGGGTCTACCCGTCATCGACGGTGTAAGGCTCTAAGAATCCAGGGAGAGGCAGGAAGTGTGGCGGGGTATGACCCCGGCCCTGTCTTACTTCTGAGCCCTCACCAGCACAGTGCAGGGCATGGCTCTCAGGAGCAGTGGCGTGAGAGGCGGTCGGGCCCTGTCACTCCTGCTTCCATCATTCGCTCCTTGTTTAGACTCAGGTAACCTTTTAACGTCTCCAGTTCTCTAGTTGCCAGAAAATGAGGATAATAATAGTACCCATCTCATTCATTTGTTGAGGAATTATATACTGTGAAGTGTGTGTGTGTGTGTGTGTGTGTGTGTGTGTGTGAGAGAGAGAGACAGAGAGAGAGAGAGAGAGATATCTAATATGTAGCAAGTGCTCAATGGTTGGTCCTATGATTACTATCCTTTTAGGAGAGAAAAATCTCAAGTTTCAGAAGCTAAAACAAAGCTGCTCTGGGTCAGAAAACATAAAACACAGCACTGAACCAGGCCTTCTTCTACATGCTTCAACTTTCAAGAAAACTAGCATTTCCCGGGCTTGCTGAAGCAACTCACGTGGATCTGTGCCTTCCCGTCCCCTCAGAGAGCCTTGACAGACGCCAAGGTGTCAGCTTCCCTTTACCCCCAGATTTGTCACTTTACATGGTTGGGGACACCATGAGCAGGTGTCCTCAACAGCCCTTAATCTATAAACACATCAGTCAATGACCCAGGTAATCCCTTCTCACTGGGCCATGTGCCCAGAAAGGCCAGCATTCCACGCCAGGCCCTGTGAGTGGTTCTACTCAGGAAGAGGAACAACAGAAGATAAGCTGTGTGAAGAATCAAATCAGAATGGCAGACCAGAAGGGAAGGAAAACTTTAGAAGGGGAAGGGATCATCAAATCTTCGAGGGAAAGTAAGAGACGTCTCAGACTTTGAGACTATGAGCCGTAAAGTGTTCTATACCCAGTTCCCATGTGTGTAGGGCGGGGAGGTGGCAGTTCTCAGACACCAGCTGGATGTCCTAAAATTCATCTCAAGTCTCACACCATCTACCAGGAGTCAGGTCAAGGGCTCAGTCCCACAAGATGGCCCCTGCCTCCACTTCAGATGCCAGTCACAAGCCTAGACTGTCTCGTGTCTTCTGATCAAAGGGCTGCAAATGGGAGCTGGAAGCTCTCTAAACCCTGTCCTTCTGAGTTTTTATAGAGGCTTCATTACAGAGGCATGGTTGATTAAACCACTGGCCATTGGTGGGGGAGTCAATATCTCCAGCCACTCTTCCCTCCCGGGAGGTGGAGTAGAACTGAAAATTCCAACCCCCTACTCACACGGTTGGTTCTCCTGGCCCAAAAGCCAACTCATTCATGTAACAAAAGATGCCTTTATCAACTTAGGAGATTCCAAGGGGTTTAGGAGCTCTGTCCCAGAAAGGCCAATGAAGACCAAATACAGTTGACTCTTGAACAACCCAGGTTTGAACTACACGGGTCTACTTACATACGCAGGGGTTCTTTTGATAAATCTACGATGCTACTGTAAATGTATTTTCTCTCCCCTATAATTTTCTTAGTAACACTTTCTTTTCTCTAGCTTACTTTATGGTAAGAATGGAGTATATAGTGAAACATACAAGACATGCGTTAATAGCCTGTTTATGTTACCAGTAAGGCCAACAGTAGGCTATTAGTTGTCAAGTTTTAGGGGAGTCAAGGTTCTATGTGGATTTTCAACTGCACAGGGTGTTGGCACCCACATTTTCAAGGGTCAACTGTACACATTTTTCACACTAAGTCACGATGTCACAGGTAGGCTTGGGGTCTCCCGGCCACATGTCCCTTCAGGCCCTTTATTTCCCTCTCCCAGTCTTCCTCCCAAACAAACTCAGACTTCCTGAGTCGCTTCCTGCCAAGTTTTCCCCGAAGCTTGGTGTTCTCTGTGGTTTGGGTTTTCAGCCACCCGGAGACTCTCTAATGGATGACGTCTCTGCCCACAGGTTGGATTTCCTGAATTGGGGGTGTGTGGAATTAAATTAGGTTGCAACTAGATTTTAACAAGACAGGGCAGGGAACTCTATCCAAGATGGTCTGCCAAGGGAAATCATCAGTGCTTGACAGAAATGTCACGTGTGTACAAATCCTCTACTACAGGGGCCCTCCCTATACACGCTCACTCTCTAGAAGGAAACAGTCCCCACCATCAGTTGGCTCTGGAGACCCATACTCACTTAGCCTGTCTTCTAGCATTTTTGGAACAATCTTGCAAATCTGCCCACCTCAGCTGCCCACCTGTCTGCTTCCCCATGCACTGAGTCACCTGCTTTGCTAGTTGCGGTTGGCTGTTCCTTCCCCATGTCTGGCCCTCCCCCCCTCTTCCCACCACTTCCCACCAGCTTCCCAACCCCCCAGTTTCCTCCAGGTACTGCCCATGCACTGGAGCCCAAGCTTCCCTGTTCCACTGCCTGGGGGCGGGGGAGGTTCTTCCTCTTCTGGGTGATATTCCCCAGCAGGGCCCACCTGTGCACTTAGACACATCATCCACCCGTGGGCTTACAGCTCCTGCTCTCAAGAGGACACAGCCATGAGCTCACGGCAGGCTGGACTTGGAGAAAACTGACAACAAATGGCAAGCTAAACGCACACCCCTTGCTCACACTATCATCTACCTTCCCCTTGTGCTTGCTCTGAGTCAAAGTTGTCTTTTTCCCGGGAGGTGCCTCCATCATGCATTTGAAAGAAAATCTGGGGAAGCCCCGCCTTACCAGGTCATCCCAGGACAGGTCTAAGCCTCCACGTGGGCTCAAGCTGACCCCCCGGCACAGGTGCATGCCGAGTGAGGGCCATGACAGTACATGCTCCACACGTGGCCCTTGTAGCCTGGAGGTCGGCGTGGGGAGGGTCCTTCAGGCAGTAGACAGTTGGGCTGATGCGTGGGGTAGGGACTGAGGTCAGGCACATTCTACCACTGCCTAGAGGAGCTGGGTATTTGCCATCTCTGTCCGGAGTGCCCAGCATATCCGAAGAACCGGCAGCCTCTGATGACCAAGTCACCCACGAGTCTACTGAGTGAACAGCGTGTGGGTGTGTGCATTCTGCAGCCCTGGGGCAAAGGAACTGGTCGGGTCACCGCAGGGACCTTTGCACGACCCAGAATTGTCCTGAGGGACTGGGGCTCTGGGCAGGGCTTTGGTAGTAAAGTGTTTTGTTGGCTAGCATGGGAAGCTCAAAGCCCCCTCTGCCTTTTTTGGAGACAGAGAAATAGGGTTTATGTTCTTGGGAAAGATATGGTAGAGAATGTGCTTCTCATTACATTACACGGAGGCAGATGAGTACAAGGGTCAGGCCTGGGTCTCCGTGGCTGGGGCTTTAGTACCAATTTCCTCCGGAGGGGCAGCTGCCTAATGCACGCACTTCCCGAGAATCTGACCCTGCAAGACTCTCATGTGAATGAGAGACCTGGAGAGTCCAGTCTGTCTCCTCCCTTGGCTTCTTTTCTTCTCTTTTAATCTCGACCCACCCTAACAGCCACCCACGCCCACTATTTCTGATTTCCATCATCCTGGCCGTCCCAGCCGTCCAGACTGGCCTGGTTGAGGCTGTGCTTCACACACGCATCTCCAGAGCCGGGGGTGGGGGCTCCAGCATCCCAGCCTCTATCCGTGCCAGGGCTGCCCAGAAGGCAGACAGATCAGAGCCATCCCAGCCTGGCGTCTCCCCTCGCACGTCGAGGGACGCATTGGCCATCTGCTTTCAATGAAGTGTGGGTTTCAGTACATATTATGGAAACAGAAACGGAAAAACCATCGGGGTCCCTCCTGCAAAAACAATCATTATCCACTGAAATGAGCTCTTAGGAACTTCCGGGTGGAGAACACATCAGTATTAATGAAGAGGAATTCAGACAGGAATTCTGGCGGGGCTGGACTGATAGAGGGAAGAAATGGAATGTGTGTGCTCGCCCAGCAGTCAGGGGGAGAGCGCCTTAGCAGAGCACACGCAATGTTCAGGCCAAGGCTGTGCAATCCGACACCACTTCCAGCCCTGGTCTCTTTCTGACTCAAGAATGTGGGCTTGCAGAGCCACAGCGCTGGGGCAGTGGGCGAAATTACCAGAGGGACACCGGCACTCAGCCAAGGGCGAGTCTTGTAGCAAAGACTGGAAACGCCACCTGCCCGGAGGGCCACAGCGCACTGGACAGGGGCCTGGCCTGCCCAGAGAGTGCTGGCCATCACAGTGGGCCTCAGGCCAGGGCTTCCAGAAGGAACTCCCCTTCTCCCTTCAGCCCACGTGCTGAGGAGCTGCTGTGTGTAAGACACAAGCCTCAACAAATCTACAGTTTAGCGAGCGAGAGAAGGAAACGTCCAGGATAGTGCCTGTGAGTGCTAGGCGCTCAGTAAGGATCGGGATGATCGGAGAGGAGGGAATGACAGACGGGTCTGGACAACGTCTTCAGGTCTTTTCTCCCACCGTGAGAAGAGCCAGCGCTGCCCTTTCCAGGAAGCAGCTCAGATCTGCATACCATATGCGATTTGTGCGTGTTTGTGTGCGCACACGTATGTGTATCGAAAGCCCACCTTGCCTCCTCGCTCACTGATGCCTGAACTTCCACACGTAATTCTACATTTAAAGACCTATTACCTTCCCCCCTCTTAAGATACCATTACCTTGGAAAGAATAACACTTCAGGCTTGATCAGTAATTGGCATCTGAGGGGAAATTAGTTCATCAGAGTCTCCTCAAGAGAAGGTCTTAACGGGAGGAAAAGGGGAAGAAAATGAGAACGCTGAGTACTGAAATGGGAACAGAGCACAGGAGAAAATGGACACGGAAAGAGATCTACTGGGCTCCTGGATGTGCTGGGAGTGAGCGGGTCCCCACCTTCCTGCCGTCGGGGGAGAGGGGATGAGAGCACTCCCAGGCACCACACATTCCCTCTCAGGGTTTCTCAGGGGAAAGTCTCTGCTGGGAGGGAGGTGGTTTTCTAGATCTGAGTTCCCAGTAGTCCGGTCGGCTTTGACCCCCCATCCCCCACTTCCCAACTACTATACTGTACTTATCATTGGCCGACATTCAATGTGTCTAATACTATTCTGAACACACTGTGACATAACTTTTCAAGGGTTCTCGTGACAACATGGACCCATGGTCATTTTCACGTGTTGGTAAAAACAAGCAAGTGAGGCACAGCCATAAGTCTAAGAACACAGAACCTGAAACCCTGGCCCTGGCTTCAGCCTCCTGAACAACAAGGAAGGGCACACAGCACACACACACTCACGTGCTCACGTGCACACACACTCTGACCTCTAGCATATCTCAAGACCCAGGGCACAGTAAGAAGCCACATCCAGCTTCCCGGGAATGAGCACCCCAATATAACACTGTAGCAACAGTGCCTATTGGCTGACATTGTGTGACTTACAAGACAGATGGCCGTCAGAACCTCCAAGGTCAGCCACAGTACACACTATCTTGGTGTGAGTGTACCATCAGCTGAACAATGACGTTACAAGAGAGGTCTCTGTAATTTTTCCCAGGCTGACAAAAGGTACCGGCTGCTATGAAAATGTCACTCTTCCTCTCCACTGTGGAGGGACAAGGACTTCTTGTCCTCCCAGCGAGTGGGCTATTTATTTACTTGGCTCTCTGGACAGCTCACCAACAGTACTGGAGTCGTAAGCTTAAGTAAACCAGAACAGGGTGGCTAAACGTGCTGGGAAGCACCAACAGCCTGTCCCACCAAGCTCTTTCCTGAGCTCAGAGCCTCTACGCAAACCCCGTGGCGGGAGGGCCAGGGTTCCTGCCAGGGTTCTAAGAATCCACTCTGCCACACACAGATCCCAAGTCAATCCAGTGGAGACAGGAGATACTGCAAACCAAATAGTGGGCTCACATGGGTCCCCAGCTTGGGGCATCAAAGCTCCACTGGATTTGTTCTAACAAGTTAGTTAAGAAGTTATTCGTCACACGTTGCTCATTTTTCAGTCTATGCTACTGACTACCTGCTTGGTATTTTGTGATCTATATACCAGATTTGTAAGCGGGGACTGTCCTTTCTAATTCTTTTAAATGATCTATTTCAAGAGAGAGACACACACACAGAGTGCGAGCAGAGGAGGGGCAGAAAGAGAGGGAGACACAGAATCTGAAGCAGGCTCAGGGTCCAAGTTGTCAGCACAGAGCCCGATGCTGGGCTGGAACCCATGAACTGCGAGATCGTGACCCGAGCCAAAGTCGGACGCTTAACTGACTGAGTCACCCAGGTGCCCCTTGTTCTTCCTTATTTTTCGCATATATTCCCATATAGTGCATTGAAAATGCTGAGTACTCATTAGACCATCTGGATATGATAATGTTGGGTGGGCAGGAGGACGGTGCGATTTGTCCAAAGCTACACGGGTAATTTTAAGAATTTAAAGACCAGACTATCTCTTTGCTAAAAGTGCCTTCTCACTTTTGGGGGCCCAGGTAACTAATTCAGACCCCTGGAAACTGTCTAGCAATTCTGCATCAACTGGAATGAAGAGTCAGCCAGAGCTAACTAAGCCAAGCTCTATAGTATGCATTTGATGGGTTACTAACGCGGCTTGAACTAACAAGGCAAGGTCAGTTGACTTTGGTTCAGTGATCTGGCCATCCATTGCTTAGTGACCACCAGTCAGGACCACCCTGCCGCTGCCCCCGCCTCCCACTGCCGAAGAAGTGAAGTAACATGTGTGCAACAATAGGAAGAGCTAAGATTTGGGGACTCTGGTGCCAAACATTGTTCCAAGTGCTTTGCACGTGTTAACTCATTCACTCCTGGAAACAACCCCGTGAGGTAAATTCTGTTATTCTCTCCGTTGGGCAGATACGGAAGTGGGAACACGGGGAGGTAGGCCATTTCCCCCAAGTCACCCAGGGTTAACTAGACCACCTGCAGACACAGCCCTTGTCTCATCTTCCACATCAGGGAAGTGCCAACCATGATTACTAATTGGACAATGAGCCGAGCTGCGTGCGGTGGCTGGATGTGTGCTGCCACCATGAGGGGGAGGGATCACACTCCAGCCGGATGGGTGAGGAACTCAGGCACTGAGGAGAGGGAAGGAGAAGGTGGAGCCCAAGGAACGAGCGGCAAAGAGGGTGGGCCTCCGTCCCCCTTCGTCCAGCGGTGAGTGGCCCGGTGGGCGACGGGCCAGGTTGAGGAGAAGAGCACACGTGGACTTCGGAGCGTGAAGCTGAGGCCCGGGGCCGGCGCCCAGAGTCCAAGGGCCACGGTGGAGCGAAAGTCCGGCTGGGTCATCTGCCGGAAAAGATGAGATGGGACAGAGGAATGCAGGTGTGCATCAGCCAGCTGGAAACAAGGACTCTAGAGTAGAGGCGGGGCCTGGGAGAGACGGGGACACATACAGGGCGATCCCAGGGCCTCCAAGCCGCCCCTCCTGGGAAACCTGCAGGCCACTGTGTCTCCGGAACGTCGTGTCCTCCTTTCACCCCTGGCTTGGCCGAGCGTGCTACCAAAGCGGGGATATGGTCTGGCTACAAGTGTTCCAGGAGGACTTGACCGCGACGGGAATCCCGGCACGCTCAGCACACACGGGAGGTCAGAGAAGCACGACTGCACAGTCACAGGAAGAAAGCTGAATCCGGGCTCAAACTTCAGCTTGGCTGTGACCTTGGGCAAATTAATAACCTTCCTCTAGTCTCCTGGCTATAAAACGGGGATGATAACAAACTACATAAGTCACTGGGTTGATGTGGCAGTTCAATGAGATAACAGGTGCAGGGTGGTTTACATGGGATCCGCGTGCACTGGCTGGGTTCTCGTGCTGCTGCCGTGATCGGCGTTAACAGCAACGATTGACCAGAGGTGGCCAGGAGGGCATGGGACAAAGCTGTCACTCTGTGGGGCTCTATTTTCTCCCCCTACTTCCAACTACACGGCCAGAGCCCTTCCAAAGGATCACCCCTTTTCCCTTCCCCTCAGAACCCTTTAGCAGGCGCTTAAAGAATGACAGCGTGGCCGGGTGGGAGGAGGCCCTTGGTGCCCCTGCCACCTCTCATCTCAGTTCCTACCCTGGCCAGAGGAGTCACGGTGGCTACCTGGGTCCGTATAGTCCTTTAAGTGTCACGCCCTTGATTTCGACTCAAGTCAGGATCTCATGGCTCATGAGATCAAGCCCTGCATTAGGCTTCATGCTTGGGATCCTTTCTCTCTCCCTGTCTCTCTCTCTGCCCCTCCCCTGCACTCTCTCTCTCTCTCAAAATAAATAAATAAACCTTCAACTAGTCCTAAGAAAGATATGCCATCTTTGATTTCTCAAACTGTTTTCTTAATCCCAGGGAGCTGACGAGGAGTCAGGTTCCAAGAGGGAAGGACTGCCAGTCCAGAGCTGTGTCCTTGCCCTTGCTGGTCCCGGGGAATGCCCCCATTAGCCACAGGCGCCATCGAGGGAGACTCCAGTCTCTCTGCAAGGCACTGCTCAAGCTCCCAGCTTTCAAACCTTGAGATCAAAATCTGTGTTTACGTGTTTGGACAGAGCTCTCATCATCGCGAATAGATGTCCTACCTCCAGGTTTACGCCTGCAGGTGGGTCCCACCGTCACCCGCCGACACCTGGAAACTGAGTGGAAAAACCACCTCACCCCAGACACCGCAGCCTCCTCCCTCCCTGGAGGGCTTTCCATCCATCAGGGAACATCGAGGATGCCTGGGAGGACTGGGCGCTGGGCCCACAGCTCACACCACCCCCTGCCCAGCCAGGCATGAATGACTTCAGGATACAGCCGTTAACAAAGGAAGATATGAAGGGAGCCTGATTTTCCCAGCTGCCTAAGAGGGGAAAGGAAGCTGGGCTCAGTGAATCATACAATGGCATCAAAACAATTCAAGGAACTGTCCAAAGGAAGTGACCAGAATAGCCCGGTAGATCGCTGCGGGCTGGGGGGAGCCAAGAAAATGGAAGCAAGTAACTGTGTGGTGCACGGGGAGGGCCAGTGCAACAAGACGAGAAAGTTTCCCCACAGTGGGGGAAGCCGCCCCTTAGAAACAGTTACTGGAATGAGATCTGCCGACTCCCAGGAGCGAGAGGCAGGGAGGGGAGGGCAGAGGTGGAGACTGTGATGCTGGAGGCCGGCTGCCCAAGCTCCGTGTCTATCTCTCCCCACCCAGAGCTCCGTGGGTCACATGGGGGACATGCCCAGGGCTACGATGGGACCAGTCCCAGTAAAGAAATCAGCCAGTGTCACAAACCATGTGTCCCCTCCCTGCTGCCAGAGACAAAGTTCCCTCATGTACCAGCACACCACCGCCTGGAGAGGCCGGTAAGGGACCCAGTCAGGCAGGTTGGGGGACTCCAGTGGGTTTAGGCTGGATGCTGACACAGGGAAAGAGGAGCCTGTGGCCCGGGCTGCGTGGCCCCCTGGGGGAGAGGACCGTGTTTGCAGAGAAATTTGAAAAGAGATGCTAACTAACTCCTGAGGTCTTTTCTCCTTCTGTCTGCTCTGAGGGAGTCAATTCGGAAAATCTCTCTCAAGGAGAAGGAGGTTTAAAGTTTTCAAGACCCAGCTAACTAAACACGGAGCCCAGGAGAGGATAAACAGTCGTCTGCTATTATACTCATTATCCTTGGCTTCAAAGGGCTCCGATGTGTTTACAAAAAGAACACGAGAGTTCTCTATGTTTATTTTAAAGTATGGACTTTACTAAACAGGCTTTAAAAAAAAAAAAAAACCCAAATAACACACAGGGGGAAACAACCTTCTTTCTTTGTTTTATGCATCAGTCAAAACATAACACTCCCCTTGGCTTTGGCTTAAATGAGTTCGGTTTCTTCACAAAAGTTCACCGTTTATAAAATACATACACTTTATTGACTTTGATCTCCCCACTGGCGCAGCTTGAGGCTGGTTCAAAGTTCTATAGAGTTAAACACAACCACATGTCACGGGGCAGCTCACAGGCACCGTTTCCAGCGTCGGCAAAGGCAACATCAGGACTGGAAACAGTTGAGGGGTGGGCGAGGCCAAGGCTAAGGGTGCGCCCTTCACCCTGAGGAGACCTCAGCCACATGCTCTCTCCTCCTGGCTCACTCCCTCTCTGTCAGAACTTGCGCCTGGAGACGGAGCTGGGCAGACATGGCAAAGGACCACACCGCCTCTCGGAGGCCAGGGGAAGGCCCGCTGGGCAGCTCATGTCCGCGTCAGTCCTTCCAATCTCCCCTGACATGGGATGTTCTGATGAGTATGCAAACCTTGGAAGACGAAGATAAATCCATAAAGAAAAACACACACCCCGTAGTTACAAGGAGTCAGAAGTATAGAGGCATTTTAAATCCATGGGTGTGCAGGTAGGTAGGTGGCTAGATGATAGACAGACAGGCAGACAGACAGAAGTGAATTCATAGCTAAGTCTGATTCCGTTCTCCCTGCAAGAAAATTCTCTTTTCTGCATCTTTTTTGGTAGGTGCTGGAGCTGCCTATCGGCAGCCGATGTCCCCTTCTTCCACACAGGCAGAGCCCTGGTTAAATTCCAGCATCTGCCTCTCCCCCTTCAGACTCAGGGTTAAACCCGATTGCACGAACCCCATCATGGTGACGCCACTCCCCTTCCTGGGGACTCTGGATTGCTGTTAGGTGACGGAGAAATTCTAGCCCCTGAGGTATGATGGATGGTTAGCTTGGACACTGTTGGCAAAGGCTTTTCTTCAGGAAATAAAGAGATGTAAGGAAAGAAGCCTCCTTTTTCTGGCCCCGGGGTGTCTGAGGCTGCTGTAGTCTGTCTTAAAACCATAAGGGCCACTAACTGAAAATGGCAGAGCAGGACGATGGAGAGAGCCAAGGTCTCTGATGACGTTGTTAAACCACTGAATTAATCAACTGCCAAACTGACCCATTCTGGACATCCCGTTGTAAATGAAACAAATTCCCTTAGTATTTGAGTAATTTTTTGGTAATAATAAGTTAGAACATAATTGACATACCCTATAACCTACCAACTGAAAGTTCACCATTCAATGGTTTCTAGTATATTCACAGAGCTGTACAACCATTGCCATAAATCATGGTTAGAACATTTTCACCATCTCCAAAAGAAACCCCCACATACCTTTTAGCTATCGCTTCCCCAATCCTCCCATGCATCCCAGCTGTAAGCAACCATTAATTTCTGTCTTTATGGAATCGCCTCTTGTGGACATTTCAAATGAATGGAATCATACAATCAATTGGTCTTTTGTGACAGGCTTCTTTCACTTAGCATAATGTTTTCAGCCTTCATCCATATTGCAACAGATATAAGGACTCCATTCCTTCCCATAGCTGAATCATATTCTGTCATATGGACACAGCACCATCAGTCATTTGACGGATATGTTGGTGGTTTACGCCTTTTGACTATTATGGATGGTACTGCTATGAATGTTCGTGTAGAAGCTTTCATATGGTCATATTTTTTCATTTCTTTTCCATATGTATCTAGGAATGGAGTGCCGGGTTACTTAAGTAATTAGAAGTTGGCTTATCTGCTACTTATAGCAAAACCATCCTAACTGATATACTTTAAAGTAAATAACACAAAGAGAGACCCCTTGGTTTCCACACACACTCAGGCTGCCAGTCTTTGGCCGTTCTCCCCTCGATGTTACTGGGAAGAGGATGCCAAGTTCAGGACTGCTGGGATATTTGCATCTGATTTATCTTCCTGAAAAGTCATTTATTTTGTCTGATTTTTGCGTATCGCCCACTCCAGAGGCTCCAAACTTTCAGAACACTATAGTGGGCCCCATTCAATCTCTTGATCAGGGTAACCCTCCCACAGCAACCTGCCAGGTCACATTTTGCTGGGTTCCTTTGAGTATAAGAAACTTCGGCAGCTTCAAGAATGTTTTCTAAAGTGCCAATGATTCCAAAAGGGGTCATTCCTTGTGCCATTCTCCATAAACTTTCATATGTTTTTTACATTTAAAAGAAGAAAGTACAGGGGCGCCTGGGTGGCTCATTCGATTAAGTGTCCAACTCTTTATTTCAGCTCAGGTCATGATCTCATGGTCATGAGATCAAGCCCCACATCGGGCTCAGCTCGGAGCATGAGATTCTCTTTCTCTCCTTCTCTCTCTGCCCATCCCCCCCATTCTCTCTCTCTCTCTCTCTCTCTCTCTCTCTCTCTCTTTCTCTCTCTCTCTCTTTCAATAAATAAACTTTAAAAAAAAGACAGTGCAGATTTGGAAGGGAGGAGATATTAAGATTCTGGAGGTCAAGGATGAAGGGACAGGAACAAAGAAAAAGGAGACAAGAGGCAAAGGTAAGTTTTGCCATTTTAGAGTTCTGCTGAGGGGCGCCTGGGTGGCTCAGTCGGTTAAGCATCTGACTTTGGCTCAGGTCATGATCTCGCAGTTTGTGGGCTTGAGCCCCATGTCAGGCTCTGTGCTGACTTCTCAGAGCCTGGAGCCTGCTTCAGATTCTCTGTCTCCCTCTCTCTCTGCCCCACCGCCACTTGTATTCTATCTCTGTCTCTCAAAATAAATGAATAAATGTTAAAAAAAAAAAAAAAGTTAGAATTCTGCTGGAAGCCCTCTGACCTCACTCAGGAATTCTTCATGAAAATCATCTTTCTTGCCATTCTTGCTAATTAGGACATGCGGGGAGCCCGGGTGGCGCAATTGGTTATGCTTCTGCTTTGGCTCAGGTCACAATCTCAGTTTGTGAGTTCAAGCTCTGCATCAGGTGAGCTCAAGTCCTTCTTCAGGTGAGCCCTGCTTCTCTCCCTCCCTCCCTCCCTCCCTCCCTCCCTCCCTCCCTCCCTCCCTTTTCTCTCTCTCTCTCTCTCTTTCTCTCTCTCCCTTGTGAGATCCTCTCTATCTGCCCCTTGCTCATTGCATCTCAAAAAAATTTATATCAAAAGAATTATAATAATAATTAGTATACATTAGGTGGATAGACAGATAGAAAGATAGATAGATAGATAGATAGATAGATAGATAGATAGATATAGCCATGACTGGTATAGTGGTGTAGAGAGTTGTAAGTGTAAAATCCAATTGGAAAAACAGAAGCCATATTAGATATACCAACAGAGAGGATCTAATAATACAGGGAATTGGTTACACAGGTGTTGGAAGGCTGAAAGAACAAAATGGAGATACTAGAATAACCCAGAAAGTAATAACTGCAGAAGCAGTCTGGGGGAATAAAGTGGAAGAGGTGACGTTGCCAAACTATGGGCTGGGATGAGGGTCCTCGCAGGATGCGGCATGAACCTCTGGAGGGAAGTCCTACCCTGCTCATATCCAGACATGTGGGAGTCAGATCTACGGGACGTCCCTTCCCCCTCCTCTTCCACCTTCCAAATCCCCTCTAGGGCTTACCGTTAACAGCTCTAACAGGAAGCTGGCAAGGGAGATTGGGAAATACAGTTTGCAGAGTATCATCCCCAAAGTCACAGAGCAGAATATAGAAGAGTGGTATCAGGCTCACAGACAAGAGGGAATGAAACACTCCTGTGCCAGCAACACCCGTACACAATCTTCTACCCTTACTTGAGATAACAACTTGCTTCTGCTGTATAAGATGTATCAGTCTTTCCTACAAATGAAGACACTCTCACCCTCTCCCCAAAAACATTACACGGTCCCAACTGTCCTCTACCCATCTCAGATTCTGGTGAACTCCTTTTCTACTTCACTCATAATATCACCTGCCCTTCCGTGACCCAGAGGCAAAATTAGAAAGCTAACCATCGACAGCAAGACTTCTAAAAAATGACTCAACAACAAGTAAACGGGACAAAGCGTAGCTGCTACAGTCTTCATTTCCGTATGAGACACACGGCCATTGTTGATTTCTAGAACTTCCCTCCTCCATTTCTCATTCTACAGGCCGCCTCCCCATAGCCAGTCAGTGGCTCAGTTGGTCAGCTTCTCTACTTTGTTTCTTTTACTTTCATTTCTAAGGGACTGAGTCTTCTACAATCCTACTGTTCTTAGGTTACTAGCGTTTTCCTTCAGTGATTGTTATAGGACTTAATGCTGCCCCCAGAGAATCCTCCAGGCTCCAGACATAGTCCTTCCTGCCCCTGGAGTGTAGCAGCAACCTCATTTTCTGCCTGGTAATCAGGATCAATTGTCCCAGCCAGTGGGCAAACACTTCTCTGCCTATTAGTTCAGTGGCATGAAAGCCCAAAAGGTCAAGGTGAAAGTCTCAACTTTCAATTCAGTGAAATCATTGTGTCTCTGGTGGAAGCATGCATCTGTCATTAACTTAGAACTTGGGACCCAAAGTTGCTGACATGGGAAGGAAAATTTCTCCAGTGGGTTGGCTAGTGAAAGGAGCCAGACCTATCTTCAACCCTTGGTTTCTAGACCCTTATACTCTGGTTACGGGGGAAACAGCACCATATATCAATGACCACACCACACACTGTAGAATAGAGTCCCTATATCTCAGGTGTTGTCTCTTAACTTGCATTGTAACGGCCTCGTCCAAGGGCTATTCCAATGTTCTATGAAGCCAGATGCTTCTGGGTGATGGGGCACATGATAAGCCCAGTGAATTCCATAGGCATAAACCTACTGCTGCATTTCTTTGGCTATAAATGAGTGCTTGGCCAGAAGAAACGTTGTGAGGGACAACATGACAGAGAATAACATATTCCATAAATCCGTGGATGAAGATGTTGCCAAAGTATTACAGGTGAAAGACAAACCCCCATCTAGAATAAGAGCTTATAGTAGTAATTGGTTCTCTGCCCTTAAAAGACTAGAAGGGATCCAGTGTAATCACCATGCCTGCAGGTGACCTTCTGGAATTATGTCATATCAGGGGCTCAGAATATACTTCTGCGGTTAGCAGGTTCGCTGCTCAGCAGTGGCAACAGAATGATAAATGTTGGAGAGGAAAAGTCCATTTTGTGACTCCCATACCTGCCAACATGGCCACTTGAAACATGGACCCATTGACTAAGCACCATTGTGTTTGAGGGTGTCATCTTACTCATCTGATTATTGAGAGCCTCTTGTAAACGCCACTCAGTTTGCATTCACATAGGACAGAAATATCCTCCCACTTTTGCTCATTCTAAGACATCCACCACCTTCTCATCTACCACTCTTCTCATTTCGTGGGGGTTCATCACTCAAGAGCATGTCAAGATATCATCTCCAAAGTGAAAGACAAGAGGTCGCACTTTGCACCTCCTATGAGTGGAAGTACCTTTAGATTCTAGAGCCAATATACACCCCACATACCGTGTGCTGTTCTACCAAGAAATAGAGCTGAGAGTTTAAAGACGTGACCTTATCATTTTCTCTCTGCAAATTCTCCAGTGTAGCCAGAAGGAGCCATCCGGTTTCTCAAAACCTTGCCTTCAATGGCCGCTTTGCTGCAAGCAAGCACAGGTAATATTACTCACGATGCCACTGCACATGCATGAATTTCCAGTACCCAGTGTTTTGTTGGCAAGGGGCTCAGCATTGCTTTCAAGGCCAAAGACGGGGACAAATCAGCCCCAAATTCCTATTTTGAGGGTCTGTTTCCTGGGACTCCCTCCCTTCGGTACTCTAAATGCAGTATCAGTCAGGTTCTAGTCAGGAAAAGAAAAAGCACATTAGGAGTTTCGATGCACAACAAATGGGCATTGGAAGGGTGAAAGAAAAATACATGGATGCTAAAGTGACCCAGAGATCATGCACAGCAGAACTACCGTGCAAGGCTGGCAGGAGAAAGGGAAGAGGTATTGTTATCAGGCCCCAGGTATAGGAGGAGGGACTCACCCAAACCTCTGGGATGGGGGTTGTCTCTGTGCAGCTGGTGCCCCAGTCTCTGAATACAGGGTACCAGGCTCTGGAGAGGAGATCTTGAGGGGAAAGCCTCGCGCTGCTGGTGCCTTTACCTCTGATAGGGTATCGAGGCTGACCACCAGATCTGGAGGTGGGGCTTCTGTCTGGGAGGTGCTTATATCCACAGTTTGGATCTCCCTATGGAGGCACAACCCAATGGGTACGCGATCACTGCTACAGCTGGAAATGTGCTCGGTAGATGCTCGAAAGCTCCCAGTGGCCTGGCCCAGGGCGTGAGAGAGGACCTCCCAGCTGGCAGTCTAGCTGTCGCTGGCACCTCTGAAGAGCCATGAGATGGTCAAGAAGTGGGCAGCGGGAGCCTTCTTTCTGCTGCTGTAACAGCAACAGCGATGGGAACTGGAGACCAAGAAGGGAGCCCGTTTCACCCTCCTCCCACTTGCCAATCTCCCCGAAATGCCCTCTGTTGGCAGTAACCCAACAAGAAGCCCTTTGGCGAGGGGGTCAGAGAAATGGAGTTTGGAGATCTCCTGCGCAAGTTCAGAAGGGTGGGCTCAGAGTTGAGAGACTGCAGGTTAATAATGAAGACAAGAGAACAGAGGATCTGGAGCCCAAAAAACCTGGGTTTGGTACTAGTTCTGAGGCTTGTTGGTTGAATAGCTTTTGAGGCATTGCTTAACCTCCCTCTCAGTTTCCTTATTGAGAAAAGGTGGGTGGTATCACTGACTTTAGAAGGTAGTCAGAAAGAAAAGTGGAGTCAATATAGGTTGAATTACTTTGTAAACTCTTGTGCCATTTTAATGAGGTGTTATTGTGAGAGTCAGTCTGCATTGTTGAAAAGTCACAAGAGGAAATTGTATCTACCTAGAATCTGCCGTACCTGGTACAAGTTGCCTATGAGGAAAACTCTGTGAGTGAAAGAAGAGTCCAGGGATGTGCAAATGGTAGGCAAGAGTCATACCAAAAGGTCAATCTAGGGAAAAAAAAAAAAAAAACAGTTTCAAGTGTCAGAGCCTGACTGAGACAGCTGGTGCCGGAGAAGCAGTTAATAGGTGCTTTGAGTTAAATGTCTGTGGCCCACGTCCATCCTGGGAACAAGAGGGGGATGATGGGATATCCAAGAGTCAAGGGGAGCCACAAGTATGTGGAGTGGGGGGTCTCGGGGGACTTGCTGTTGAAGACAAAATCATTTTTTTTCCGTTTTAAAAAAAAGATATTTTTAAGTAATCTCTACATCCAGTGTGGGGCTTGAACTCACGACTCCGAGATCAAGAGTCACATGCTCTTCCAACTGAGCCAGCCAGGCACCCCAAGACAAAGGCATTTTCTTGGCTGTTGGGGACAGATCCTTTGTGGAGTCTGGTAGGGCTGAGCAATGGGAAACTGGAAGGCAGGACAATGACATAGCACCAAAAAGTGCTCTCCATCCCTGTTCATTACGGCCACCATGGATGAGTTTCTTTGGTGTTTTTACTGTTATTCCTCAGCTTATTTCCCTTTTAGGGCACACTGAGGACAGGCAGTCAGGCTGAATGTCTTCTTTTTTAAGTAGGATTGACGTATAACATTATGTTAATTTCAGGTGTACCACATAATAATTTAATATCTGTACATATTATGAAATGATCACCACAATAAGACGAGTAAACATCCATCACCATTCGTAATTACTAATTGTTTTTCTTGTGATGAGAACTTTTAAGATCTACTCTCTTAGCAACTTTCAAATATGCAATACAGCATTGTTAACTATAGCCTCCACACTGTACATCCTATCTCCAGGACTTATCTATTTTATAACTGGTAGTGTGTTCCTTGTGACCCCCTTCATTCATTTAGCCCACACTCTGTCTATGGAAACCATCAATCCATCCTCTACGGGCTTGTTTTTGCTTTTTGTTTATGTTGTTTGTTTTTTAGATTCCACGTATCAGTGAGATCATATGGTATTTGTCTTTCCCTGTCTGATATTTCACTGAGTATGATGCCCTCAAGGTCTATTCATGTTGCTGCAAGTGGCAAGATTTCCTTCATTTTATGGCTCTATAATATTCCATGGTGTATGTGTGTGTGTGTGTGTGTGTATCTATAGATATAGATATAGATATAGATATAGATATAGATATAGATATACCACACATTTCTTTATCCGTTCATCCATCAGTGGATACTCAGGTTGCTGCCATACCTTGGCTCTTGTAAATAATGCTGCCATGAACATGGAGGTACATTTATCTTTCTATCATATCTATCCTTCTATCTATTGTGGCGATAGTTTTAATTTTTGAGGAACCTCCATACTGTTTTCCATGATGGCTACACCAATTTACATTCCCACCAAAGCTTCCCATTTTTCCCCACATCATCACCAACACTTTTTATTTCTTGTCTTTTCTATAATAGCCATTCTAGCGGTGTGAGGTGATATCTCACTGTGGTTTTGATTTGCACTTCCCTGATGATCATGATGTTCAGCCCCTTGTCACGAGCCTGTTGGCTATCTGTATGTCATCTCTGGAAAAATGTCTATTCAGATCCTCTGCCCGTTTTTTAATTGGATTGTTTAGGGGTTTTGTTATTGATTTTTATGAGTTCCTTGTGTATTTTAGATATTAACCTCCTATGAGATACATGACTTGAGAATATTTTCTCCCATTTCATGCGTTGCTGCTCTTTTTGGTGAGATTGACGTTGCTTTGGAGCCTGGGAATTTACTGCCGTGTTCAGGAGAGAAGTATCAAGCACATTTTGTTGCTTTCGTATATACTGAGGACAGGAATGGTGGTGGGGTGCCAGGTTAACCACTGAGTTACCTTTTTTTCTTTTTCTTTTTTACCCAAACGACATACTTCCCTGCACTATTCTACTTCGGGTAGAAAAAAATAAAAAGACGTAACGCATTCATTTAAATGAGTGGCTCCTAACCGTTTGTAGAGATGGCTTTATAAGATTCAGATGAAGCTTTGAATTTTTCCCATATAATGAAGAAAAATGACTTGGCTGTATCCCTGGAAACAGGGTGGTTAAGATGATGGTTAAGATGCAGGCTTTGGTGGGAGACTTGCAGAATTCAAATCCTGCCCCCGCCACCCCACTTATAAGTGTGGGTAGCCTCTCACTTTCTCCAAGCCAGTTTTCCTCACTTGTAAATGAGGAGAAAGGTACTTCTACCTTCACCATATAATTCTTGCTAGGATCAAGCAAGATGATACATATAAAGAGACTGGAACGGTGCCTGGTACATAGTGACCCTTATTTTATCATCATCCAGACAAATGGCTGTTTAAGAGCAACTCCTAATAGCTAGAAAGATTATTGGCAGTTTTTACGTAGTTGGAAAAGCTTGGATATTTCAAGGTTTAATGATATTTCTTAGGCAAATCCAAACTCCTTTATCTCATTACCCATCTGTTCCCTTTCTCCATGCTCCTTGGAGCTACTGTGGTTCATTTTCAAGGAAAATATCAGGGTCAGATGAAAGGAACCGCAGAAAGTTCAAGGATTTTTGTTGGAACCGTTAGCATTCTGTGAAAGCTTCTCTCTTGGCTGTGTGTGTGTGTGTGTGTGTGTGTGTGTGTGGCAGTGGGGTGGGGGTGGGGGATTAAAGTGACCCTGGTTTTGCAGAGCAATGTGGGGCTACTTTGGGGATGAACAGAAACATGGCCCCCTTTTCTGGCTATGTGACTTTGATTTTAACGTCCAAATCTGCTCTCCCATTTCTGGGACTCACATTTGTAGAATACCTGCCCCACCTTCTGCTCAAAGATAGGCTGAGAATGCATGGAATGTCTGGAAAGCAAGGAATAGATTCCATCACCAACATCAGGGCTTTCACTAAGAGCCTCCCTCCTGTTTTTCCAGCTATCAGGCTGGATATCAGAGCCAGAGAAGCTGGGCAACTGGGAGAGGTTGTTCTGCTCTTGAAGCCACACTAGGAAAGGCGGACAAGATAGGTATATATGTCAGCATTGGCAAAGAAGTTTTTTGCGACCTCCTTTCTAAAGGCTGTCGGGCTGCAACTGGCTCTCATTTCCATCCCTTCTGACCCTTCAACATCTTTGCTCCACCAGTTCTCTGCTCTTGTTCCTCCGCACAGTTATCTCTTTCCAGTGGCTGTGCCCCCTCCATAGGGGCCCATGAGCTCAGACGTCCCCATCCTGAAACAAAGCCTTTCCTAAACTAGCTTCTACCCCCAGTGCCTGCCCATTCCTGTCCTTCATTTGTTTCCAAAGTTGTTACATGCTGTTGTGCATTTTTCCCCATGTCCTCTTGCTCCGCTCGTTCCTTTCCTTTCCTGACCCTTAATAATCATGTAGGAGCGGCCTCCAATTACCAAACCCACCGCACACTTTTCCATACAGTCTCTTCAGCAGCATTTGGACACCCTACCTCCCTTCGTTTCTGCATCTGCACACTATCCTGGTTTCCTCAGGGAGATTTTTTGGTGTGTCTGTTGTGGTCCAACTATTCTCCCCTTATTAGAATTGCATAGATGTAAATGACATTTTCCAAGTTCTCTTTCTGATCTTTTTCTCTTGCTACCTTCATTTGTCCCCTGGTGATGTCACACCCACTTTCATGACTCCATCAGTTAAGAGTGATCTCTAATTTCCAAATCCACCTAGAACTCATCTCATGAGATCTAGGTCCCTGTTTCCAGCTGCCCACTTCGATGCTGTGCTTGGGTTGCCAAGCTCCGTACTTCCTGAACTGATCCATACCCCGGAGACAAGTTCCTCTGCTGGCCCCAGACCAAACCTGCCACTTCATTCTCCTTCACTTTCTACCTGTAATCAGGTGCCAGGAACAACTGAGAATTTCATCATTGTGCCTCCTGCTCTTTCTACTAGCACCGTATTGTCAGCAATATCTTAACGAGTCGCTTTCCCTCCAATATCTTTATCCACCTCTCCTGCGTGCCACTTCTTGTTTGCCCTTCTTACATTGGTCTTACATGGGTCCTGTATATATCTGCTCATAAGTCTCATTATCGACGAAATCAGGGTTAGTTACCTTAAGGAAGCAATCAACAAAATGAAAAAGCAGCCTACAGAATGTGAGACAATATTTGCAAACCTGGTATTTGCAAATCTGATAAAGGGTGAAAATCTAAAATATATAAATAGCTCCTACAACTCAATAGTAAAAACACAAATAACAATTATAAAAATGGGCAAAGGTACTGAATGGACATTTCTCAGAAGAAGACACAAGTGGCCCACAGGTACATGAAAAGGTGCTCAGTGTCACTGATCATCAGAGCAATGCAAAGCAAAACCACCATGAGTTATCAACTCACACCCATTAAGATAGCTAGCATCAAAAAAACGCAAAAGATAATAAATTTTGGCAATGAGCCATAGTATCACTTATATGTGGATTCTATAAAATTTGAACTTAGGAAAACAGAGAGTAGAATGTTGATCACCAGGTGCTGGGAGATGGGGGAAATGGAGAGATGTTGGTCAAAGGTTACAAACATTCAGTCATGAGATGAAGAAGTTCTAGAGCTCTGATGTACAGATTGCATTAACAATAACACATTGCATTAACTATACAGCTGGACATACACATATATTTATATAAACCATACAAAATTACATAAACCATAATTACATTGCATCAACTATGACTAGTTCGCATCCTTGAAGTTTGCTGAGAGAGTAGATCTTCAGTGTTCCGACCACAGACACATAAAATAGGTAACTACGCGAGGTGATGAATGTTAATTAACTTGATGGTAGTAATCATTACACGAGTAATACTCATATCAAAACAACCCATTGTACGCCTTAAATATATACCCTTTTTTGTCAGTTATTCCTCAATAAAGCTGGCAAAAAAAAGAAGTAGTAAAACTCAAACAAGTCTGTTTAAGTTATTGACTTTACCAAATAACTACCAAAGCAGACTTATAAAGTCTACTAAGTAATATACAATTTGAAGCCTATTGGGATAGAAAGTCATGACTGAAGAAAATCTGTCTCATTCATCACCATCCATCCTCAACATCTAAAACAGTGCTTGGCCCATTAGAGATATTCCGTGTTTAAAGACGTCATATCACTTTTTCCTGGCCTCCTTTTTTCCTCTTTTTTAAAAAAATTTATTTATTTATTTTGAGAAAGAGAGAGTGCAAGCAGGGGAGGGGCAGACAGAGAAGGAGAAAGAGGACCCAAGGCTTCACGCTGCTAGTGCAGAGCCCAATGTGGGACTTGAACCCATGAACCATGAGATCATGACCTGAGCCAAAATCAAGAGTCCTACACTTAACTGAATGGGTCACCCAGGTGCCCCATGGCCTCCTTTTTTTCTAACTGGTTTCTGCTATCCTTCACTGTATGATCCTATTGTCCGCATTGGGAATCCCCTTCCTTAAATCTACTTTGTTTAGAGACTCATTCATGAGTTCTATCCCAGGAGAAATTGTCCTTGACACCTGTAATAAGGAAATATACTAGAAGTGGGAAGGACATGGCTGAACCTATGGTTTTGTAGGCAAAAGAGATGATAGTAACTTTATTTCAGATGACAGGCCTGTACATCCAGAGAATCAAAGTGATGCTAACGTTAGAATTAATAAAAGAATTTTGTAAGATACCCAGAAACAAAGTTTACAAAAGTAATACCTTTTCTTTATGCGAACAGTAAAAACTGGGAAGTCAAAAAAATTTTAAATACGATTTATATGTGTGACAGGACTGTAATATATTTAGAAATAAATTTAACAAAAAGGGTCAGCATGCTTATAAATATGACTGTCAAATATTTCAGAAGAACATAAAACAAAATGTGAATAAATAGAACCTAATTATTTTATAAAATAGATTAAGTTTATACATTTTGACTGCCCCTCCCCCTTCATCCATTTTGTCCACCCCCCAACACCTGCCTCTGGCAAGCACAAATCTGTTCTCCCTATCTATGAGCTCATTTTTTGAAGATTCTGCATACAATTGAGATCATATGACATTTGTCTTCTCTGTCTAATGACAATACTATTTTAGATTCTCCTTGAAAAAGATTCTACTGAATTGTTGAAATTCTGAAAAACATCACTGCAAGGGCTGGGCTAAGACAAAATCTTCAAATAAATCACTGAGTGCGATGGGCAGCCTCTAAAATGGCTCCTGAGCCTCATCTCTCGATGTTCACACCTTTGTATAACCCCTCCCTGTGAGTGTGAACTGGACCTTGGGTCTTGCTTCTAACAAAAAAGAATATGGCAAAAGTGATGGGTTGTTACTTTTGGCTATTAAAAAAATCCTGGTTTCTGTCTTATTCTCTGGTGTTTCTCTCTGTCTCTGTCTCTGTGTGTGTGTGTGTGTCTGTCTGTCTGTCTCTCTCTCTCTCTGTCTCTCTGTCTCTCTCTCTCTGTCTCTCTCTCTGCTTTTTCTTTGGATCAAACCAGTTGCTATGCTATGCACAGTCCTATGGAAAGGACTAATGTCTCTGGTCAACAGTCAGTTATGCCCTGCTACCTGCTGAGAGCAACATGAGTGAGCCTGGAAGCAGATATTCTTCCAGTCCAGCTTTGAGATAACCACAGCCCTTGCTTTCAATCTTGTGACAGACCACATTTGCTTTCTTTTATCCAGATACAAAATGTCACTATCTTAGGGACAGAGAGTCAGACACTCAGAGATTCATAACCACAGATTCAGCTATCCAGAAACTACCCAGACTCTTGACCCACCGACACTTGAGATAATACATGTTGTTTTATGTATTTTTTAATTTTTTTAATGTTTACTTATTTTTGAAGGAGAGAGAGACAGAGAATGAGCAGGAGAGGGGCAGAGAGAGAGGGAGACACAGAACCCAAAACAGGCCCCAGGCTCTGAGCTGTTGGCACAGAGCCTGATGCGGGACTCGAACTCTCGAGCAGCGAGATCGTGACCTGAACCAAAGTCAGACACTTAACGGACAGAGTCACCCAGGCACCCTGAGATAATACATGTTGTTTTAATGCACACTGTTTTGGGATTGTTAGGCAGCAGTAGGTAACTAACACACTCAGTATTTGTGATACACAGCACTTGGCCAGAGTCTTAAACGGTGTTTGCGCTGTCTGAAACCTTTTTTGACCACACTTGAGTACTTGAGTACAAAAGGAAGATCAATGACTCTGGCCCAGAAAGAGGCAGGAAATCTTCCCTTGAGCCCCAACTCCGTGGCTGCTTGGCCAGGCATCTCTGGACCAACCACCTTCAGTTTCCTCATCTTCTAAAAAGGTGTAATAATTCCTGCCCTACTTCTCAGAATTATTGTCGCCAGCAGTTGAAATCATACATGTGGAAAAAGTATGGCACAACAAGTAAAGGCACTGTATGAACAGGAATGCGCAGTTTTTAAAAGCCAAGGCTGGCTCTATTGTCTTCTTCTGTTCTGTTCCTTTAAACACATCCATCCCTTGTACAACCTAATGGGGTTGTCGTATTCGGTTGAGAAATATGACTGATTGCAACTGAATACCACCTGGCTTGGGTAAAAGCAAAACTGAGATGCTACTGAAATGTAGTGTGTTTTCAAAGAGTCCTTCTTTCCCCTAGGGAGTTGGCTGTCAGACTACATCCTGGCATGTGGAGATGAGCACTTCCTCCCGTGAATTAGGGAGGGCCAAGGTGGAGGTCTTTCCTGGTGTTACTAGTACAACTGAAGCCTCTTCTCTGTTTAGTAGACAAAGCAAGTACCACATGACTTCCTGTATTCTATTCTCTGGGGTCTCATCCTTGTAAGGAAATGCTGAAATGTGAGAGGAAACGGGTTTGCTTAAATAGAAATTATAATTAAGTCATAAAATAACAAAATATGTATGGGATTTAAAAAAAAAAAACTAAAGAAAATTCCAACCAAATCTAAATATAACCATATGACTATCTGGCTAAGCTCAGTTAATTAACAAGAATTTACGACATGTGTCCAAAATGTTTTGGCATTGTTTTAGACACTTCTGCATTTTGTGAAATGCAGTAAACTTGTAATACTTTAGTGATCAAGAATGGAACAGGTTCCATTGGGAAAGGCTTCCAATAAATAGTCCGTAGTATATTTGCTTGTTTTTGCAAAAAGAAACATGAGAATGATGAACTTGAAACCAGTGAGTGGGTAGGAACAGGACTGGGAGGTAGGGAGGGAAGTAAGACTTCTTACAGTACACCTTGTGATATCCTTGATTTTTGAACCATATAAATGTTTTATATATTCAAAACACAAAATTAAATCAAAATTGCTCTTTTAAAAACCCTTACGTTGAAGGCCAATAGGAGCAAATAACTTAAATATATCAAATTGATAAAATAACCAAAGAGTTATTTCAAGTAACTGTTGATTTCAAGAGACTTCTTGATTCTGACTAACTCAAATCACTTTTATCTCTGACAACTATAATGGGACATATTCTAATGCCAAAAGGAATAGCAAAGAAACCCAAAGATTTACTTACTAGGTTTGTTGAGGAGAGTAATACTAGTATTTGTGATGGTTAATTTGATGTCTCAACTTGACTGGGCCACAGGGTGCCCAAACATTCTGGATATGGCTGTGAGGGTGTTTCAAATGAGATTAACATCTGAATCGATGGACTAAGGAAGGCCGATTGCCTTCCCCAGTGTGAATAAACCTCTTCCAATCCACTGAGGGCCTGAATAGAACAAAAAGACAGTACACACACACACACACACACACACACACACACACTATTGGTTCTGTTTCTCTGGAGAGCCCTGACCATTAAAGTACTATATATTTTTTTTTTTGAGAGAGAAAGAGAGGGCCCAGCTGAGTGAGGGCAGAGAGAGACAGTCTGAGAGAGAGAATCCCATGAGGGGCAGAGGGAGAGAGACAGAGAGACAGAGACAGACAGAGACAGAGAGAGAAGCAAGGCTCACCCAATGATGCAGGTCTTGAACTCACAAACTGTGAGATCATGACCTGAACTGAAGTTAGATGTTTAACCAACTGAACCGCCCAGCCACCCCTACAGTATTATAATTCTAAGATGATTCTATTTTTATTTTGGATAAAGCAAATAATTAAATATATTAATCTTCTGAGGAACAAGCATTTTTCTGTTAGAAAATAGAAAATAAAATAAAGTAAGGAAAAGCCTTATAGTATAACATTTATATAGGAAATATCATTAATATTCATGATTATTTTGAAAATATATCTCCCAGTTTTGTTCAATGAAATGGCTAGTAGCCATGAGCACACGTAGCACCCAGATTTTGGTTTCTAAATGCCATTCTGATGAGACCAGAAGAAACCAGCGCCCCCTGGAGAAGCCTTTGATTTCAGGTCTGGGTCAGAGAAAGCACATGATGAGCCTGGGACAACTTGTGCCAGAAAACAAAGCAGTGTTCAAAGACTCATGAGATCACACTAAAAGTGTACAAGAAGCAGTTGAAGGAGCTGCTGCTAGTGAAATTTCAAAGAATCTGAGTATCAGAAAAATTAGATTATAAAAACTGAATTTATAAGTTATGTGTGTGTGTGTGTGTGTATGAGAGAGAGAGAAATGGAGAGACAGAAATGGAGAGGGGGGGTTGATAACGCTCTCCTTTTACAGGATGCCAGCTCATGGATATAGGAAAGATTATAGAATTTTAAAAATCATCATTTTTGCGCCCCCCAATATGATAATTTATTCAGGCAGAAATCATCATGGATTCTCAAACTGTTGGGTAAAATATGGCTAGGAACAAGGTCTTTGCACAACCTCAAAGTATCAATACCACCTCTCTCCCCAATTATTTACCGATTTCAAAAAGAAATCTGTATCTGTACAGCAGAGAGATCTGGTTTCCAAGTTTTGCCCAAAACCTGAGCCAAAAAATCAAACTTGTGTCACAAAAATGAGGACAATCTAACATCACAGCCTCTTGACATGATGAAATAACAAGTCTTCAACATCACCTATGTAATATTCTTCCCAAAATTATTTAACCTGAATATAATCATACATTTAGATTTTACACTGAAGGACAGAAAAAAAAAAAAAAAAAAAACAGAAGTTACCACATAAGTAACGTCCTGAGGAGGCGATCATATCAACCTAGAAGGTAGGACATTATACAAGAATATTGGCCTGAACTCATCAAAAAATACAAGGGCATGAAAGACATAAAAGGAAGTGGATTGTTCTATCATAAAGAAACTTAAGAACAGTAACAGCCACGTGCAGAGTTTGAGCCTTATTAGGATCCGGAATCGAACAAAGGAATACAGACTATATATGAGATGTTCATTATATTAGGTATGATAATGATATTATTAGTTATGTAGGAGAATATCTAAGGTGAACTTCTGTGACGGCTACAACCTACTTTCAAACAGTGCAGCAGAAAAAGCAGATGTATGTACACACATACGCAGAGAAAACAAGAGCAGGGGCCAGGGGGAGAAAGCCAGACTGCAAGGGAGAGAGAACAAGCAAATGGGGGGCAGAATTGGTGAATCTAGGCCAAGAG
Organism: Acinonyx jubatus; assembly: GCF_027475565.1. NCBI lineage: Eukaryota > Metazoa > Chordata > Mammalia > Carnivora > Felidae > Acinonyx > Acinonyx jubatus. The sequence continues at coordinate 26,797,241 of NC_069387.1, read as the reverse complement.
TATATATGGGTTTATTTTACAGTTTTTTCCTTTTTTTTTTTTTTTTTTGCATGTTTGAAAATTTTCAAAATAAGAACTTGGAGGTGGGGGGAGTATTGATGAAAATACCTTTGAAAAATCAAGTTAAATTGCTGCAGGAAAGAAAAATGATTGATCCGTGTTCTTAGATAAGAATAGTAACATCCCCCGCAGCTGGGGAGGGATGCCCGTCACTGTCGCTGTCAAGGTTCACTCTGTGATTCTGAGCGCACCTCGTTAATTGAAAAGGGCAAACTTGATCTGTGTCCTCCCAAGCAGTCACTATAAAAGGAAGGAGGACTTTTCCAGGGCAGCCAAGGTTCCAGGGAGGCAAATCTTGCAGGATGAGAGGGCCTTTTTTCAGAATAAAGAGCAGACAGGGAAATAGATCAGGGCTTACCTTGGAAAGAGGGAGCAGGGCATATGTCCACACACAACCACGATAAGAAAGTGGCAACCGAAAGGGCGTGGGGGCAGAAAAGGTAAATATGTGGCTGCAGGAAGAAGAAATATGGGCTCTGAGACGAAGCTTGATATAATTCAGTGCACAAGCGTGATGTTTCTCAGTTTCTGGGAGAGGGCTTTGGCTATTGTTGATGATGGAAGATTTTCTATATCTTCTCAGTGTGTTTTGATTCTCTCGTCTGTCTCTAACCTCACCATCCCGCTAATACTTGATTATCTTCAAAACCTCTGTTCCCCCTCTTCCTCCTCCCCGTGCACTCAGAAGAAATACTTGGTTGCTATTTTCCCCAATGCTCACTCAGGTTTTCAGGCCCAGCCTCTCCCAGAGGAGCCTCTTCTGTTACTGGGGATTTTAAAGAACCTCATGTAACCCTTAGAGCTTCCCAACTAGGCGCAAAGAATCATGGTTTTGCAGCATGAACTGTAATCAATTGTTTTTCAAGTTCTTTGCTAGATTGACTGTTTCGAATTTGCTACAGGAAAAAGCCTTATATCTGTGAAAGGGTGAGGTCGAAGCCAGCAGCTCTAACATATATACAGATACAGCATTCACCTTTTGGGCAGTAGATCCTGCATTTGTATTCCTGTGCTCAGCTGTGCAGTGAAGGGTAGATTAGACTGGCTGATACTGGTTGAAAATCCCTTCAGAGAGGAAAATGGGTCAGAAGCAAAACATCTGGCCAGGGTATCCTGACACTTCACTTTTTCCCATGAAATCGGTTGCACATTTCCTTGAAAAATCAGATTATAGGGGCACCTGGATGGCTCGGTCAGTTAAAGCATCCGACTCTTGGTTTCAGCTCAGGTCATCATCTCACAGTTCGTAGGATCGAGCCCCTCGTCGGGCTCTGTGCTGGTAGTGTAGAGCCTGCTTGGGATTCTCTCTCTCTCCCTCTCTGTTCCTTCCCTGCTTGCTCTCTCTCTCTCTCTCTCTCTCTCAAAATAAATAAACTTAAAAAAAATAATTTGCTAGGAAAAAAAAATCAGATTAAAATGTAGTGAGCTCGAGCATGAGATAGTTCTTGTATAACCCAACAAGTACCTATTTCCCTAAAAGTTTCAAGTGCCCAGTGAGTACTCAATATAACGCACATTTCACACAACCGAAAAGACCTCACACACCATTTTGTCCTGGGGCCATGGCTTTGCCAGATAAGTACTTATTGAATGGTATCACAAGTTGGCCAGATCCACTTTGCTTTTCACACTGACTGCTAAGGTTCAAAGCCAAATTTGAAACCTACCTCTCTACCTCTACTAGTGTGATCAAAAGCTTGTATTCTGCATGTGGGGCACCAGTTTTGCACCCTCGTGACTTGTTACTTTACATGGGTTGTAGTTCTGTAAGTTGTCTTAAAACCTTCTTAGAATGAGGAGGTATATTGGCGATGAAGGGAGCACTGGCTGAGCCTAAAACATAGCAGAGGCTCCTCAGGCTCCAGGATGATCTCAATTTGTAGTGGACCCCACGATGTCTTTCTAATAATCAAAGGTAATTTGCCAAAGACCGCCAGGCCTGAACCCAGATTCAGTATTGGTCTCTAAGAACAGCAAATGCCTGGAGAGCAGTTCTCAGATGGTGACACCAATAAATGAAGCCACCATTCTGGCTTTTCTAATGCACACAAACTGCATCAAGGAACAATGCAGTGTTGCAACACATACCCCACCAAACATATACCTGTGTGCCTTTTTGTGATGTGCAAACTGTGCTTAGGAACCTGAGAGACATAGGAACTAATTGTGCTGGACGCTTGA